>NC_058120.1:17153382-17467927 GCF_914725855.1 Thunnus albacares
GAATACATACTGTACAATGAAAATGCTTTCTAGGCCAAAGTGTGGTGCAAAGCTACAATGCGAAGTAGGATTGTACAAGAAATAACTTGCTGTTGCTTAAAAAAATGGTGAATCATTTCTTTAATTTTCTACAGGCCTGAAGACAGTTTGGGAGTTTTCACTGTGGCGGGATGACATAGAAGACTTCAACAAGTTGACAAGTATGTGTTCATGACGTGTGTCTTTGGTTTCACTTGGCTGACTCTACACACATGCACGCACACACACACACACACACACACACACACATACATACAAAGGGGTGTCAAGATACACAGGCATTCATGTGTGAATGTACTGTACGCTTTCACCTTCCAGTATTCTATCACGTGTTTGGAGTTTTTTGCATATCTAGTGTGTGTGTGTGTGTGTGTGTGTGTGTGTGTCAGTCTTTCCCCTATTAAATCCAAGAGAGCATCTGTATGTTTGGGCGTCAGTGTTCAGGTGAGCCTGTTGACATGAAAACACACCTGCACACTGCACAGAGAGCACATAGGAAGCATTAACAATAGATTTTAACAAACACACACTCATTGACTCATATACACACACACACACACACACACACACACACACACACACACACACACACACACGCACACACACACAAACACAGACCAGCTTTCCTGACTTCCATTTTAAAGCCACATCCAATATGTTGCCTGATACTTTGCTGCTGAATCTTTCCCCTCAGGTATGTAAGCTCTTCATTAAAGCTGTGGCAATCAGAGGGGGAAAAGTACTGCTCCTCGTAAAGAGAATAGATTACTTCCCCATCTTTCACGGAAAGCTGTTTGCTAGAGTAGACACTCTCCTCCATTTTCATTAGCGATCTGACTACTATATATTTTAATTGAGGTTGAAACCTTCTGCACTGTAATGGGGTTTTCCATAACAGTCTTTTAAAAGTGAAAGCCTGCCATCCTTGGGCACTGTGTGATATTGGCTTGTGTTGTGCAGGGTTGCGTGTCTGTGAGTGTGTCATCAAACAAATCACCTCTTGTCATCTTCTTTCTCATGCTACGTTCCGAAGACGGCTTTGAATAAACAAAGGCTTGTCCTCACTTTTTGAGAACTGTGTATCTGAAAAATGAAAAGATTAGAAATAAAATCTCCGCCTTTCTTTGTTCACAAGATGCAGATTTTTCTATTCACAAGCAAGACGCAGCTAAGAGTTTAGACGACCAGATGTAGCCGGGTCTTAGTCATGCAGGTCCATGGACTTGAATTTGTGCAAACTGGCAAACAAACATAATCGTTTCAAAAAACTCTTTTACAGGCTTATTTATATGCATGAGCTTTAGAACTCTCCTAATCATTATTTTATGTTTCTTCTTTTATGTTGCTTTTATGTTCTGTTGTCTAATGATGTTTTATGTTTGCTGTGGTTTTATGATAAGATGTTTGTGCAAAAATGAGATTATAACATTTATGATTATGTTATAAACTATAGTAAGGCAGTAGGCAGTAATTCTTGGTGGGGCCTAGCATTTTGAAAAACATTGGTTTGGATAAATTCACATAGTTACTAATATTGCCTCATTGCTCTGTAAGCAGAACATCAGGATAGTTTAGCACACATGAACAGGTTTCACTTCAATAGTCACCCTAAATGAACAGACATTACAGCATGGTAGAAATAAAAAAAACAAAAAACAAAAACAAAACTTGCATATGTTAAATTGCAGAACCCAAATGCAACACAGGCAGCAAATTTCTCTATCATCTTCAATTCACCTCAGCTCAGAACATCTGAGAAGTCGACATCTGAGAAAGACTTAAGCTGATGAAAGGTCGCTATCAGAATCTAGACTTTAAGTAAAGTCAAGACGGTGAATGTTAAATGTGAGGTAAATTACTTGGCTGAAGCAATTTAAACAGCTAATGAAACATTTTTAGTCTTTCATAAAGCAGCAATTTTCTGATTTGATTTTTTTTTTTCCAGGGGAGAGGATGGCCCTGAACGCTTTCTACCGCAGATGGACAAATATATAGAGAAGACTCAGTGGCATAATATGACAAAGACTAGTCTCTTCGCTGCATCAATAGTGAAATACATCAGGGAAATGAAAAATATATATGTATCTGTGTCCTCCCACCCGTCTGGATTTAGCTTCCAGTATCATCAGCCAACCTCTGAGTTAGTCAGTACTATGTATCAAGCAAACCTACCTGCACTCTCCCTGCATCTTTTACTTCCAGCCTATTAGCCCAACTCGCACCATCAAACCTTCTTACAACATGGACAACTCAGCTTCCCAAACTCAGTGGGGGAGATTTGTGGTCTTGTGTAAATTGGAAGTTGCAGTCTGAGTCAAAGCAGAGTCATAAATAGGAGAAGGAGGAGGAGAGGACGGCAGCCCTCTGCCAGATTCAGGGGGGTGGAATTGATGGAGTCCAGCAGCCACACGTAGATGAGAAACGTATTCTTAATAACTATCTTGTCAAACACATCACTCGGCCCTCTCCCCCAAGCCAAAGTGTAAAATAAGAACGTGAGGCAGACAGGTGAAGATGTGAATGCGGATTAGTCCTGCGGTGAGTGGCTGGACATGCTGCCTATCACTGTCACAGTCATTTGGCGTGGCTGAGTTTCAAAGTTCATTCTCGATCTTGGAAACAACAGTTGAAAACTCATTCTCATCTGCCTGCTCTGGAGCTTTTCAATCATAACACATGATCATCATCCACAGATGGAGTTTGCTCAGTTGTCATGGAATTGTATATGTGCAAACCTCCATTTTTTTGAGCATTTGTGAGACGGCATTTAGTAAGATGACTTGCAGTAAGCGACACGGTAAAATAACCCTAAAAGTTCCCAAACAATAAGTTCATGGGGAATTGAGAATTCAGCTTGAATGACTGTGACTCTATTTGCAACCATTTTAGCATTGGATTGTTTTTGCAGTCTTCTGCAACAGTTCCTGCAACAAATAGTCAATGCCCCTATAATTGAGACACCTTTGTTTGTACTGCAGCTCAGAATGACTTCAAAACTCTTTTTTTTTTTAAATTCTGTCTCTGTACATTAATGAAGTGGAGTCATGCAGCTTGGAATAAATGTGAATTTTTCACTTACTCACCACCTAGAGTAAATCCATATCCACTCATGCCTTTCCACTGACGTTGCATGCAATCACACTGCCTCTTAAATTTACTTTGCATTCAGTCTGAATACACGTTCACGATTGTCCTATCACCAAAATGAACAAATTCCTGAAAATTAGCTGTTTGGACAGACACACAAATTTTCCGAGTGACAGCAGCTCTGTATCTCTGAGTGTGGATATGATCTAACCCCGTGCCATCACCGCTGATCTAGATGAAACTGAAATGTTACCAGTACATGTGAAATGCTGAGTCAGGGTCCCCCAGCTCATTCTGATGCCTGTGTCAGAGAGTGTCTGTGTTTGCTTAAATTAATGTGCATGTGTGAATACATCTCGCTCTGGTCTGTGCATATCCATAATGTATGAGTTGACACTGCACTGTAAAAACGAAAACTTGAAATTACAGGCCTTAATGTGATTTTTGAGTAAGCTGAACAAAAAATATTAATTTGCCATTTTCAACTGTATCAAATTATTTGCTCCGACTAACTGTATTGAGTTTTTTGTGAAAAGTTGGGCTCACTTCAACATTACTGTTGGGAAGATATTCATATTTCAGACAGACTTCAACTGGGGCCAACTACTTTGCCTATGCTCATTTCAACGCCTTGGTTACAATGGGGTTTCCAAACAGAATTTGCAGGAGTTTTCATTCATCATCATCACCTTTTTCAGTTTTCACAAATGGAATAAAGGTTTCACAAATCTGAAACTGTGTTTTAATGACACTCTGGAGTCTTCTTGATAATCTAGTCCAGATTTGACAAGTGTAAGTATAGTGGCTTTTTGATCTGGATCTGGTCTAATGTGTAAATACCATTATCATTCGTTTCCCTTTGTTCTCTTAGGCAACTAACTGTCTTCGACTATGTCACAATTATGAAATCGGTTTTGAATGGGTTTGGCCTTAGAGTTATGAAACTTGCTCTGTATTTGAACTAAGTTTTTTGATGGTATAACAAATGACTGGTTTTTACATGTTATGCTGCTGCGCCTGGCTGTTTGCCAGTGTTGAGATGAAGAATCATACAAGTCAATTTTGAGTAGCCCACATAATTGCAAATTATTCTGTGCATGATCATCTGATGTACACTAAACACATCTAAACACTTAACATACACTTCTCAAAGGTTTTCAGAGGAACAGTTTTAAAACTTTAACAGATAACAGTGTTGTATGTATTCATAGTTAAAAACAGTAGAGGTTGAGTACTTTCTGGTAATATATCACATTCATACTGTCTGGAAATGTAAAAACTGACTTGTGTGGTTCTGTTAAGTGTTATAATAAAGTATAAAGTGAGCTGTAAACTGGTGCTGTCATTCTTTGAGCTGCAATTTAAAATATAAGTTAATAACCCTAATTTACTTTTATGAGTTTACTCAACAATTTTGAAAATGCAGGATTTTTAGTTAGTATAAAGAGTACACAGTCATGTGAAAAAGACCGGACACCCAATGAAAACATTTGTCTTTTTCAAGATATTTCAATATATGTACATTTGATCTTCATTTTAACAGTATTGAGAGATGTAGGTAATATAACTAAACAAATAAAACTGGAGAAAATTAATATAAATGCAATTTTCTTGTGAGGAAAAAGTTAGGAAACCCCCACATTTATTACTACTTCAAATGGCTAAAATTACAATCAAGTGCACCACATCAGGTCCTCCCTAATGGTGTTCTAATCACCATTAGAGAGGATTGTGTGGATTGCGAGGATTGCAGCATGTCTTATTTAAACCTCAGACATTTAGTTCGGTTTGTTCTTGATTGTTGAAGTGAGTAGTATCATCATGGTGAGATCAAAAGAGCTCTCTGAGGCCTTCAGAAAGAAGGTTGTAGATGTGTATGAGTCTGGGAAGGGATTTAAAAAGATAAAAATCAGCCATTCCACTGTCCAGAAAATAATTTACAAGTAGAGAACATTTAAAACAACTGCCAACATGGCCTGGTGAGCCCATCCCAACAAGTTCAGCCCAAGAGCAGACCGCAAGATGCTTCAAGAAGTCTCCAACAATTCTAAAATGTCATCACAGGACCTACAGGTAGCTCTTGTCAAAGTACATGCATCCACCATCAGAGAGAGACTGCATAAGTTTGATTTTCATGGGAGGTGTGCAAGGAGGAAACCCTTGCTGTCAAAAAAAACATCAGGGCAAGCCTAAAGTTTGTCAGAGAACACCTAGACAAAGACCAGGACTTCTCGAACATGCTTTAGGCAGATGAATCCAAAGTTGACTTATTTGGGCACAGTAACAGAAGAAATGTTTGGCACAAAACGAAGACAGCATGTGAGCACAAGAACCTCATACCAACTGCTTTACAGTTGGTATGAGCAGCTGGCCAGCTCACCATTATAGAACCAACTGTGTATCAGAGGGTGCTTGAGGAAAATGTGAGACCAAAAGTTGAAGTTGAAGTTGAAGTTCAAGCTGAAGCGGATGTAAACCATGCAACATGAAGATGACCCAAAATATTCCAGTAAATCCACCAAGGATTGGCTCAAAAGAAAGAAATGGAGAGTTCTTGAATAGCCAAAAAACCCGGATCTTAATCCTATTGAGATGCTGTGGGGTGATTTGAAATGGGCAGTGCATGCAAGAATCCCCTCAAACATCACACAGCTGAAATAATTCTGCATGGAGGAGTGGCAAAAACTGTCTCCCAGTTGATGTAAGACTGGTAGACAGTTATAGAAAATGTCTAATTGAGGTTATTTCAGCTTAAGGGGGCAATACCAAGCATTAGGGCACAGGGTGTTCTAACTTTTTCCTCAGTAGGAATTGGTATCTTTGTTCATTTTTTGTTAAATAAATGATAACAATGTTTTCATTGTTTTTGGATCGATTACATCACATTTATCTATAGATATTTTTGAAAGAAATATAAAATAAAAATATACATAAAATTAAAAAAAATATATAAAATATATAAAAATAAATATTGATATGTCCATATTTCTTAAAAAACAACATGACTGTATAGAAAGTAAAGTAAGCAAGTAAATTATCCGAATAAAAGATTATTAGTTGGCAAAACTCTTTCAAAACTTATAAGTTTGAGTTGGGCTCAAAACTAAAAAATCTATTGAAGTAATTTGCCTTGAAATTTTGAGTTTTCTCAACTGTTTTTACAGTGTGTGCACGTTATCGTGTGTATGCGTGTCCCAGTTTGTGTGTGATTGTGCAGTGATGCGATAATGCATCAACATTTGACATCTGTGTCATATGCGTGTGTGTGTGTGTGTTGGTGGCTACACAGCCCAGCCCTCCTGGGGACCATCAGTGTGTGAGTGTCTGAGAGAGTAATAAATTCAAGGAGGGCGGGGAGATGAGAGGCTGCAACCACCAATCGATCCCTCTGCTGTTTCTCAAATTAAGAGGGAGGGATGAGTGTGAGGGACGAACAGGGAGAGGGAGACAGAGAGACGGGAGGTGTCGAAGTCAGTGGCGGCACAGAGCATTTCGGTTTGGAAGAGGTGGAGGCAGAAGAGCCACAGATGTACACAGAGATAGAGAGAAAGAGGAAGAAATACAGAGGTTGAGTGAGATGTAGATACTGTAGTAGAGAGTGAAGGAAGTGAGTAGAGTGAAAGACGGCCAAATGCTGACAGAAGTCCAATTATGTGTCATCCCAGTGGAGGCAACCGTCCCCATCCTCTCCTGCCAGGGCTACACAGCCTCAGCTTCCAAGGACACACTTCTCGTCACGTGGCGCAACACGCACACACACACACACAAACCTCATCACACATTCAGTACAGGCACTAGCACATACATGGTTGCACAATTTCACCAGAGCTCTAAAACACACACATAACACCTTAACAGACTCGCCACACAAACAGATACTAGCGCGCACATATCTGCAGTCGTACACATCTCCTGAGGGGCTCAGCCTTTGGAGGACCCAGGGACGAAGCGGTGCCAAAGATGGCTGGCGCCAGCAGCTACTGGTCCCAAGGTGCAGATGTGTGCCAGGGGCTAACCCACTCATCTCTGCTCTGCTCTGCCCACCCACCAGCTGCTACCCAGGGGCTGCACACACACTAGCCTGGAGTGAGCTAGACATCAAATACAAACGCACACACACACACACGTGTCATGCCTCTGCACGAAAGAAGACACATCCACCGACGCATATACACAAGAAAATACAGTACACATGCACACAAAAACATACAGACAACCTAGCCCATGTCTCACACACACAGGCTGTGGCATTGGGGGTGACTCCATGTCTCTTAGAAAAGCCTGGTTAATGAGTGAGGCCTCTGACTCTAGTGGCTTTGGACTATAGCAGAGCCGAGTGACTGAATGACAGAGTATGGCACTACAGTGGGATTAGAGGGATGCTTCATATTGACATAGAGAACAAATCGACATACTCTAATAATTCCCTTTCACATTCTGCGGCAGTGTGAGTGGAAATAGCAAATGGAAGGGAATAATAGAGGTCGAGGCTGACGGTCCCCTGTGAGTGCTTTTACCCCCCAGACAGCACAGCCCACGCTTGCGCACACACAAACACATTAATGCACACATTTTGTAGACATACAAGTGCATGGCGTACGCACGGATAGGCACAACACACACGCACTGAATGGAAACAAGTGATCCTTTTGACGGTGTGCACTGCAGCCTGAGCCTGAGACAGAAAAAACACAGAGAGAAAACGACATATGACAGGCAGAGTGACACAGACAGAAAGAGCGGAGGGGGATGGATGGAAATGGAGGACGATAGAAGAAGGTAAGAGTGTGAAAAGAGAGCCGGTTTGGTTTTCAACAAAAAAGGCGTAAAGACCCTGCTATAAATTTTTCTGGGCCTGCCTCAGATTTAATCTGGGCTGGGATGCAAACAACACCCAGCCTCAACAGGGTGCTGCATGTGGAGTGTGTGTGTGTGTGTGTGTGTGTGTGTATGTGAGCGTGTGTTAATGCATGTGTGTGTGTGGGCGGCTGAAGGATTGGTTGCCAGGGAGATTCTGACATATCGGGCCCCACTCCCTGCTGCCCTCAGTTTAGCCTCGACAAGTCAGAGAAAACGCTCTGCGGCGGCCCAGCTAATTTACAATCTCTCCCTCTCGTTCCCTCCCGCCTCTGTCTCTCCCTCTTTCTCACGCCGTTGTCTTCCTTTCTCTGTATCAAAGTTGTAGGGTTCTCGATTTGTAATTTTGACTTTTCATTGTACTGCTAGCTTTGCATTTTCTTAGTCATCCCTACATATGTCCCTACGTTGAACAATTCACCCCCTCCTTCTTCTTCTTCTCTTCTCTTACTTTAGTCTTCTCATTTCACTCTTTCTCCTTTCTTCCTCACAAGCATCTATGTATCCCATCCTCTATTCCCTTACTTTACTCTCCCTCTTTGGTAGGCTGATGTGGTCGGGACCTGTTGTTCTCATCTGGTGACAGCCAAACAGGGCCTGTTGTAATTAGTGTGGAATTCTAATGAGCTTATCAGGTCAAAAGCAGCTTAGTCCTCTAGGACCCTAGCAGGGTGGAAATTAGCCCCGCTCCCTCCCAGACACAACACACACACCAGCATGCACATTACACATTAACACATTGTGCATACCGATGATACAAGCTTGATTCATTAACAAACACTCGCTGACAAATTCCGCCTCACCCTCTCCTCTCATAAAAGGATTAGCCCACTTTACATCAGTCAGTTAACAAAAAGGCAAATTATTAATGTGAGTGGCAACAACAACAAAAAAGGCAACAGCAGTAACATGTAAGGCTGTTATTGTGCTAAATGAAAATGTAGCTGGAGGCGGGGAATAAGTTATTTGGGAAGAGGGATGGCAGACAGAAGCAAATAAACAAGCATGTGAACATACGTGACATACAGAGCCTAAACATGTTAAGCAAAATGAAGTAACTCCTTGCTTTCCCTGACGTGGCACGGAAAGGAGTTTCTGGCTTATTAAAAGCTGAAAACATCACACTTTCCTCTCATCTCTTTTTTTCCTGGTCGGGCAGCGTGCTGCAGTGGATGGGCTGAGGCAGCCAGACGGCACCTATCTCCATTAAATATCTCCACAATTAGTTCTGGGAAAGTTGCAATGATACGCAGAAAGCAGAGGGAAAGGCGAGGTACATTGATTAAGCAGTGCAACAGCTGTACCAACAGGATTATACTCAAGAATTTTAATCGTACTTGTCAGCCATCTTCAAATATGATAAGATGCCAGTCTTTTTCCAAAAAAAATGTAGATAGCTAAATGCACTTTGTGGACAGAAATGAAACTAATGGTTAAGATTGTGTTAGTGTGTTATGGTGAGAGAACTGAGGACAGTAAAGGATGATGGGAAAATAGAAGGAGGTGGGTGGGATAAATCCATTTCCTGTGTTCGGTGCTGTAGCGCAGCCTTCCATCTGTTTTATTCCAGGCTGGTTAACATCCAATCACTTACTGTGATACTTCTGGGTGTGTGTGTATGCTTATGTGTGTGTGTGTGTGTTTCCCTACTAGGAGAAAAATGGAATGCAGAAACTCCTACGCCCAAAATGTTTAGATCTCGAAAACAGAACTGTGAAGCAATGTGTTTGAGGCAGCAGCTAATAGTGCATTCCGCCCTTTGTTCTGTCTGAAATACAGCATTACCTACTGAAACAAGAGAAGCATATCACCATACACACCACACAAGAAATAATCAAAGTAGAATCATGCGGCCACAGGAAATATTAAAATCTGTGAGATGAAACCCTGAACTCAGAGCTGTTAAAACAATATGAACACCAAGGCATTGTTACTTACTAGAATAACAGTGCAAATACACTACACTTTTTAATTGTTATGAGTGGGTTTCAATTCACTGCTCATTAGAGGAGTCCAAATGGGCCATTCAACCTGCCTGCATTCAGTAATGCAGATGTACTGTATCTAAAGTTTATTTCATCATTTGAGACATATGAAGATTTTAAAGTAAAAACACAAGCAAGTATTTCTTCTGCAGGCCTTCATTGTGGTAGATAATTAGACCATCTGTCTTTACGTAAGTGAAATTTACACATCAGTCTAGTGCATCTCCCATGGCTTCTCCTGGTATTAACACAAATCCCCGCATTACCAAGCAAAGAGAGAAGCAGAAAGGACCAGACATAAAACAAGAGCCAGAGAAAGAGAAAGAGAGCGAGGGCAGCAGTCTTCCAAGGTGAGCGACGCAGACAGCCACAGACAGACCCTGGCTGTGGACCCTGAGAGTTAATGAAGCAGTCCTTCCCTATTGTTTCTGCCTGCATCCACTACAGCACAAGGTAACAGACGACCAGATGATCCTGCTCTCCTCTCCTTTTCTCTACCCTCTTTTCCTCACTCCTTCTCTCCTCTCCTCACAACTCAGCTCTATCCGTTACCCTGAAAACTAATCCTGCGCACAACTCATCCCTCACAACGCACACTGTAAACCGCACCTGCCTCTGTCCCGGACAAAGGCATAAATCTACCCTTGTTTCCAGGTAATAAAGAACTTCTGATAGCACAAGAGAGAAACAGAGAAAAAAAGAGTGTGAAAGAGAGGGGTGGCGGTGAGGTGCTTTGTATGAACTGCAGCAGCAGAGAAACAGATTTATTAAGGAGTGAAAGAACTTCCTGACTAATGAAGTGAATAAAAGATTCATGATGCTGATGCCATATGGTATAATGGTCATGATGAGCCAATTGCATACAAAAATCTGATATAATTGCAAGATAACGTAAAACATTTGAAGTCAGAGTTAGTGGCAGGTATGAGCTAGCAGAAAAGTCGGCAAATTAATTTTATCGCTTTGTTGTGTGATTCAAGAAGAGTTCTGATGACAGTTTTACAGACCTGAAATGAAGCGCCAAGAAGAGTTCTTTCAAAAGTATATTGGCTGACAGAACCACAGGTCAGAGTGCCACTCCAATGAAAATTCACTTGTCAGTCAAGATAACCAACTGGAAAAAGTTACCTCTTCTGGCCAAAATCAAATGAAAACCATATATGTATGTATTTCTTTTGAGAAAGTATCTCTAATCGAATATAACTCTTGAGGATGCTGTTTAGTTTAATATACAGTATATAATATACACACCAAAACTTTTGACTGGTATGTGCCAGCCTAGTTCCAGACCAGTTCAGCAGTGGTTCATATAGGTGCCATTGATTTATTCCAGAGGAAACAGCTGTGTATGAAAAACAATGGACCAATCAGAGCTTTGTAAGCAGGATCAAGAACGTTGATGTCATCTTCGTTCATAGCTAGCTAGTTACCTCCGTGAAAAATAGCGACGGAAAAATTGTGTGAATGACATCAACACAGCTGTACCGGTTGTTGTAAGTCGATTTACAGAAATAACTCAACTTATTTATTTCTTCAATCTTCCTTAAAATCGTTACTCAAACTGCTCCTAGCAACCACTACCGCAGCTTCATGTTGACTGAAAATGACTTTAATGAACACATCACTCACTACAGCTTGGTTAGGACAAAACAATCCTAACTAATGCCGCCTCTCAACAGGAATTCGCATGTAAAATTGCATATTTTTTTATTATACTGTTTTAATTTGAAATAATAAATAATAATGCCAAACTAATCTTTCTACCTGTTCTTGTCGGATGAATACATCTCTTAAACTGGGGAGGATGAAATGATTCAGTGTTTGCATTTCCATATGTTGTTGTCAAACTGATAAATGTGTTTTTCGATATGCTTTTTTTCTGCAGTGTTTTGGTTGTCGAATTGTTGAATATATTTCACCCATTCGCTTGTTCTTTTCTCAAGTTGTAGTGCACTGAGTTCTCCCAGCCACCGTACAGAAGAGGTTAAATCACATTTGAAGTCTGCTAAACTGACTTGCCAGAATTTTTGGAGACTCCCTACAGCTGCACAGAAGCTGTACAAGTTATGAATGTTGGAGACAAGTGAATATTGCCTTACTGCTGCTCTTCCCCTGGGAAGGCTGTGTTTCTGTAGTGCCTCACACATTGTATCTGATAACTTTAAGGCTAATATCAATATTGTATAACTGGGACAGTTGTCTCGTCTCATTTTTCTTGATTTCATCAGCAAAATAGGCCTGATGAATTGCATTTTGGGTGAAATGACAGCACTCTTCCCTTTATGTACGTGATCTAGTTTGTTCTGTCTTTCACACCTATGCACCAGACTGACGGGGTGATTTTGTTGTGTTGTGTTTGATTGATGTCTGCACATGCACACTCATATGTCCATCTGTTAGCACTGATTTTTGTCAAAGAAAAGCTTTGATTTCCTCCCTGTGTTAGTGAACTGGTAATTGAACCTGTCTTGTCACCCATCCCCATACAAGCTTGTCTAATACTGTACAAATCTGTCTTCATTATTCATCATTCACAATCAAGCAGGCATGAAACAGAAGTCAATATTTTGCATCCTGGCTCCTGTGGAGATAAAGTAAAGTAACAGAGAGGCATAAAGGTTGAGTCTGTCTTGATGCTAACAGAAAACTAGCTTCTCAGTCTTACCACCACAACATGGTACCATTTTTCATTCTGATTAGGACTCAAATGACACAGAGGTAATGAAACAGGAGAGAACTTGTTGATTTGCTCGTTGCCAATGTACAGTTTAGTAACCGAGCAGATGATTAATCAGTTTTTGTGTTTCCTGCTGCTTCCCCACTGCAATCCATTTGACTGTCATTTAGCCTGCAACACGTTTAAAGATTAAATAAGCTCGATTTCCATTCCGCCTCGGCAAAATCACATCTCCTGTCCTGACGCCCGTCTGTCATTTCACAGCCATGTGTGGAACACACCACAGATCTCAATCTAATGTCAGGGAGAGAGAGAGAGAGAGAATGGAAGTAGAGGGAGAGAGACAGTGAGACAGAGACAGAGAAACCAAGACAGACATGACAGCAGAAGAGAGACAAAGGCGAGAGAAATCGACAGTGATATTCTTGGACTGGATGTGAGGCGGTAAGTATGAGAGGCTGGGGGGAGGAGGGAAATGTCACGGCCAATCTCTAATGAAGGGCCTTCCGGGAACTATAGTTAGATAAATTATTTAAAGGCTTTCATTTAAAAATGTCCAAAAAACTGTGCTGCGATGATTTGCGCAGGGGCTGGGGAAAGGTCAGACGTGTGTTGGGAGTGCTTCATTAACCTCCCACCACCTCCCTACCTCAATTATTTCTGTCAAAGAGCACCTGGGGGGGAGGGTAAGAGAGATAGGGAGGGAGCGTGGCTGCTGTGTGGTCGAGCTGATACCACTCTGCCACTGTGGCTGCCGCTCAGGAGACGAGAGCTGAGGGGCTTCGACTACGTTCGGCTTATCTCAGAACCTGATGGCAGTCCACACCAGGTGGAATGTTTGGGGTGACTTCAGTGTTGTGAAATCCCTGAAGATGCGGCGGGTAAAGGATGGATAAACTAGTGTGCATGCTCGTATGGCTGTGCGGAGGAACGGGTAGGGAGGAAGCTGGCTGGTGCCCAGGCCTTGAGAGTGTTAAACGCTTTGATCTGGTAAAATGTTTTCTACAAGCGTGGAACTAAAAGAGCTGCAAGGAAGTTTGGAAGCATGCGCATGCACCCACACACAGGCACACAGACACACACACACACACACAGACAGAAGTTTTGTTTTTTTCCTGACTAACGCAGCAGGTTAAAACTTTTTTCCTCTTTTTCACTTTATCACTCATCTCTCCCTCTTCTCTCCTCTTAACACTCTATATATGTCAACAAATACATCTTTCATAGTGAGGTGCATCTTTTTCAGTGTGTAAAGAAAAGCGCTCACTGTATGCCTGCGTTCTTCAACTATGTGTTAACCAGCCCCACATAGATAGAATTACAATTTTTCCTACATATGGATACAATATCTATACAAATATTTCATACAATACCTTATTTGTTGTTTTAATTGCCTACTTTGCCTAAAATACTCTATATTGCTGTATTTACTTATTTAATATACATGTGCTCACATGTATTGTCATTGCAATGGGTGAGAGTCTTTGGCAGAAATTATGCTTTTGCTATTCTTGGAACCTTACCTACAATTGTGCAAAAACTTTGTCCTAAGGATGGTACTAAAAGAAAGGCCATGGAGTCAATAAAATCAAATTAGTTTATCCTCTTTACACCATGAATGGAATAAGAAAGTTTCTTGAGTATCTACCCTGTGCCTTTTGATATGTCTTGACATTTTTAAAACATGAAATGTTGTCCCGACGGTGGCATCAGACCAAAGATCGGTGGTCACTAAAAATCATAAGGAATCATCCTCCGTGGATCTTGCATAGCCAAACCAAATTTCATAACAATACACCTTGAATTTTGAGGGACCAAAGAATCAAAAATGAAGGAAGTTATTATATTTGCTGTGTCGCATCATCCAATTTTATATAACCCTCTACTCTTCTGGAATGCATACTGCTCCAAAAAAGGAGACGTGGCATGGTTTGCAGTAAGGTCATTAAACAGGAGTGGAACTACTAATACATTCCCTTTCACTGTGCCACTTTCAGATTTGACCAGGCAATTCCAAGATCTTGAAAACGCACCTCTGAGTGAAAAATGTGAAACCCTAAATGTGTTTCTTCAAAATTACCCTGGGCAGGAATACATTTTGAATCTCTCACTCCTTCTCTTTCTTGCTCTCTGTCCATCGTGTTACTCTGATCCTGTCCCAGTGAGGCTATAGCAGACTAATTGTCAGGCTGTTCCTCTAATGCCTGATTTCTGTGTTAAGGGGCAGCTGTCGACTCCCTTGAGCTAGTAAAGAAGAGGAAAGTACAAAAGCAAAAGAAAGAGAGAGGTAGAGAAAGAGGTAGACAGGGAGGAAATCTGATCTGGCTAACATTTCCTGAAATTCCTCTCATTCTGCAACACTGCCCAGTGTGCAGCACTCCCAAAATGCAGACTGAGAAAGCAGGACACTGAACTGCAAGACAGGTGCTCACACATGTGCACGCACATCTGCACAACGTCCAAAAAGCAAAGTAGTTGGAAGAAAGCACAACTTGGCCCACTGATGTGAGAATGTGTTTCAGTATTATGTTGTTCATACAGCTTGAGATTTTGTATTTGTCTCAATCAGCCCTATTCAGCCGGCAAGTGTCAAGCCGTCTTCCACATAAGAGCCTTAATATAGGCTGCTACATCAAAGAGGTGACTAATCAGGCTGGTGGAGAGAGGTGTCACAGAGTGTCAATCCTTCAGGGCTGCTGCCTGTCTCTCAGGGAGCCCACTCCATCAGCTCTGACCTCAAATAACCCAGCACATGCACACAGCACATCCACATGCAGCAGCACACGCAAAAAAACTACAAGTACACGTAGGTATAGACACACGAATGCACACGCACACCCATACTTTCACATACAAACACGTATATGCATCCATGTGCAGTTACTTACACATATATACGTCTATTTATACAAACACAACATACTGTACTCATGCATGCTAACCCAGCAACACACATATCCTTGGGAATCATGGTGAAAGATGACTCGGTTCAATGACAGGCCTCTGTTGATGAGAGCTGATTAAAGAGGTAAAAAATGGAAACTCATCTTGATGTATTTGGGTCAATTTCACGTCCACGGCCGTTGCTTGGTCAGGCCTATTTCTAGCAGAAGGGGTGGCGGTAATTAATGGGTGATAACGGACACATTTAATTGGCTGTAATCTATCCGATGGAGTGAGGAGCCTCCATTCTTTGGAGGACAAAAGCCCGTTGGGAGGGCGGAAGAAGCTAGTCTCATCTGTAATGCTGCAGGCATACAGTATAGAGTGGACCATATATCAGCACAACAATAACGCAAGTCTGTGACGCTAAACAATTAAACCACACAATATATTTAAGACAATGTAAATACACATCATTCACTATGAGCATGACTGCATCTTCCTGCATGAATACAGTGCAACAAGCCAGAATAAAAACTGCCTGGTACTTAACATAAAACTCAATAAATCAGTTCAAGCAAGCAATGCAATGTATGTACTCAAGGCGGCTTGGTTCTGCCCGAGAGCTCACTATACAATCTAGATCCTCCACATGATAGAGAAGAGAAAATGCAGTCTGCCAAGCTCTCCTCCCAGAAGAGGGGCGAACACTTATTTGCATTGAAATGAACTGTCTGAGGCGTGTATGTGTGTGTGTGTTGTTACGATACTGTGCACTTGTGTGTTTTGTCAAGGGGGCGTTGACTTGTGTGTCAAACTGCACAGATCACTAGTGATGGGGTGAGTCCTCAATCTCACCACCCGCTCCCCAGCCTCAGGGGGACCTGTGTATCTGGATGTACTTAAACATAGCATATGTTTTCTGTCCATTCCTAGTGCTGCTGCAGTGCTTTTCCAACCCCTGCATGATCTACGGGCTAGCGTAGTAGATTCAATACCACTGTAAATCAACGTGACGTTGTTCATAGAATTCACTCTGTAAGAGGTAATTTAGTGTGCAAAATTCATGTTAGCCATGTTACTGCATATTAGGTAGGCAAAATGTCTGGTGCTTCAAATCTCATGTCATGTTTCACGCCCTTGTTTAAGTGACATACAGTATATGGAAACCAATAAAGCAACACAAACACTGTCTCATTTTTACATGATGACATTTTCTGATTAGACTTTTAACCTCCATCTGATTTTTTTATAGACCATTAGCTTTAATCTTGCTAGAAAGTCTAGTTCAATAACCAGAACCATTTTGAGGTCTAGCTAAACTGGCCTTGATGCAACATTGCAATCTTATTGTAATTTATTAGTCTTGTAAGCTAAGGTTTTGCTACAATAATAATTTGGATTATATTGGTCAACAGCTGATGGAGACTGGCAGCCAGTCAGCTGTGAGGCGTGGTTTAGATAATATCCACAAGACAAAGTATGTTTAGATTTCAGCTGAAGCTGCAGTCATTCCAAGATGATGTCTATTGAGCCTTGCCAGTTTAGATTAGGGCTGTGTCCAATATCATTCCCTTGTTTACTCATTTATTGTTATATTATAAACACTCAAAAGTTTACTCTATAGTGCATAGTGATTTGAGATTTGAAGGAATAATTATTATGTTGAACCATACCTTACAGGTCTATTGTTGCATAACTGCAATTTATCCATTTATCAAAGGCAAAGCATTGCATTGTATGATTTTAGAATAAACTAGTAACATTAACATGCTATAGACACCACATTTTTCAAGTCGGTACTAAAGTATATACAATTTACACTTGGAGTTTTAACATTTAAATAAAAATTGCAAAAATATAGTGCAGTTGGTAGCAAAAAGGGAATGATACAGGTTAGGCGCTATCAGTGTATCACTGAGCTTGTATACAACCTGAGTGAAAAATTTGAGTTGAGAAATTTTGTGGATTAGCTTTGTGAAATTAGTATGCTGGACCACACATGTATTACAGTACCAAATATACAGTATATCAACTCATACTCCAACTAACAGTAATAATACTATTACACCTTTTAAAAGAATAGTTCAATATTTTGGGAAATATCCTTGTTTGCTTACCAAGAGTTTGTTGAGAAGATTGGTACCACACTCAGGTAACAACATCCGCCTAAAGCTCACTAAAGCTCATTAATTAACACGTTAAATGTCGTTTGTTTAATCTGTACAAAATCTGAAGTGTGTTTTCCAGACTATTTCTTGGTAAGCTGCAGTGACTTTTTGGACTATCCGTCCAAAAAACAGGCCAGCAAATAACTCTGTGTAAAGCCACAATTTGTCACTTTTACACATTTTTTTCACGGATTAATCAAACAAGAAATAACATGCTAATTAGTGAGCTTTGTAGGTGCTAGTAGGTAGATTTTGTTACTTCTGGACAGAGCCAAGCTAACTGTTTCCCCCTGTCTTTATTCTAAGCTTAGCTAACCAGCTGCTGGCAGTAGCATCATATTTACCGTACAGACATGAGAGTGATATCAATCTTTTCATCTAATTTGTGGCAAGTAAGCGAATGAGTGTACAGTAAATCCCAACATATCAAACTATTCCTTTAGCAGAAATCATTAGAAATCAAATAGAGACTCAAAAAGGGAAAACAGACCTACAATAGAAAGCAGTACAAACAAACATCAGTGCTTCCACAAGGAACACAGCCAGGTCAGGCAGGATTTCATTAACAAAAGAACACTTTTACCTCTACTGGTTATAGACATTTTGTGAGGTACAGTACTGTAAGAATTTAATTCTAAAATGGACTCAGTTAGTATGATATAACATGAATGGTCTGAAATGCTCTGAACGTTTGGAATGGCTCTCTTATTGTGCAGAAAGATAACGAGGTGGCTTTCTTAATAATCATCCCCAGATTGATCATGTCCTTCTTGGCTTGGTTACATTTTCAATTAACTTTCCACAAATACGGAAAAACAAAATGCTACTGAAAGACGAAGCTTAGAGCAATATTATGAACAGAGCAGTTAAATGCCACAGGGTGACAAACTAGACATCTGTTTGTTACAGGTAGGTCTCATAATGCATTAGTACAGTAGCTTTAAAGTATCACGTAACCTTTTCATTTACACAAGTGATATACTGTATGTATTCTGTGTGTTGTTCTCAGACCTGTGTGTGTATGGATCTCAACACGCTTTTTGTGTGTTGCATTGTTGTTGCTATGCAGAAGTGTGCAGATACCTTTGGTGCTGCACTGCTGAGGTCTCATTGGTGTGGCAGGTGAGCTCAGGCTGATGTTCAGATTGAAAGGCCATTTCGTTACCCTTCCATTATTCTGTCTGATTGCCTTCTTGTTAGCCGTTTTCTGTGGGTGGATTTGATTTTGCTCTGAATCGACACTAGTGAAAGACATGTCTGGCTGCTTTGACGTCCCTTTCATTCAGCACTGAGACTGTGTTAGCCAGTGTACAGTTAGCCTTTATTACTTAAGCAATACTGAAGATTTCCCTGTTTAAGTGTTTGGCCTGTCTTAAAAATATTAATCTGCTGATCATAGCTATGTTTAAGTCCCGATCTGACACAGCTTGGTAAAGTCACCACTGCATCACTGTTTAGACCCATCCTCAAAGGCAATGACTGGCTCAGATGTCTCTCCATCCTGGAATACAGCCATTTGCCAAAGCGACACCAGATCTATTTGAATTGCTCGACAAAATTTGAGATGTGGGTGGCGATTCAGAGGTTTGGAACCAGGCTAAGCTGAGCCTCCCTGTGCAAAGCATTATCTATGGATCACAGCTCGTCTCCACTGAGTGCTCTTTATAGGTAATCAATAGGCGAGCTGGCTCATGATGGCTCTCACTCATTACAACTCTTTAATAAAAGCCCACCCTGCGGTGACTGCTGCTCTGGGTAGTATAAACACACACACACACCCATATGGGAAACCAAATCTCTGTTTGCACACACGAAAAAACAAAAACTCACAAACATAGAGAGAGAACAGCATAATTTGCTAGTGGGCAGCTCAATGCCAATCATTTATAGCTTTTGCAACACCATTACTCATTTATACCCCTACAACCATTCATAGATGTCCTGTTGGTGAGGACTTTTGAAGTATTTCTGGGTAGGGCCTAATCAATATGCGCATCAGCTTTTTGATGGGGTGCTGGTTTGAAAACATCAGGAGACTCTCAAGTAAAGGTGACACACACTCTTAAATGCTCCAATCAATGCTCTGCAGCTTGCTTTTATCAGCGGCTAAACTACCATTCTCAAGTTGAAAGCGTCTTTCTTGGAGTCAAGAGAGTTGAACTCCAAGTTGCATGGTCTCACATAACCTTCAGCAACATATGGTTTCCTCTCTAATTCGCTCCTCAAGCTGTAGGTGTGTATCCTTGTAGCTGTTTCCCAATCTCTCCAAAGCAGCTGTTCGCTCCGTCTCTCCACACATATGGAAACAGGTGACAAAAGCCCCCTTTTCTGTCTTTTCCAGTGAGGGGGCGGCCTCACGCAAGAATACAGGGTCACTTCATCATATGTGAAGGTTTAAGGGCAGGGATGTTATGACGCACGGGTCAATTTTCCATGAACTGCCCACCAGCTTGTCGTCATATGTCATAGAACACAGAGACAAAAATAGAGAGGGGAGCAAGTGACCCTACTTCAACTGTCACATACCTCAGTACCAAGCAGCAGGCTCTGGGTCTGAAAGGTGAAGCCAATGTGGAAGTACCTTAAACCTGCATTCTCTCTAATGGCCAGCAGGGGGCCACTCCACTGGTTGCAAAAAGTAGTCTGATTGTATAGAAGTTGAAAATGACCCTACTACTAACTTGATTTATTACCTCAGTAAACACTTTCCCAATGCACTTATGGACTCAATCACTAGTTTCAAGTCTGCTTCAATACAGCATGATGTTCATTTTATAATTATGGTCCCATTTAGAATAAAAGAGACAATAAAGCAGGGAAAGCTTTAGGGTGTGGCTACCCTGCGATTGACAAGTTGCTACCATGGCGACAACATTGGTTACATACGTCGGTTGTACTAAAAGACCCTCTAAGGAGTCAGCTGTTCTGTTTTTTTATATTTCCATTTTGTTTTAAGCCTGTTTTTCACTAGCCAAAATTATCATTAGCTTTAGCATTATCACAGTTAACCATAGACTGTAAATGCACCATGCTAACCAATCTAGCAGCTAGCAGCTAGCAATTAGCGTTAGGGTCAGCTCTACCCTTTTGTCCAAATATGGTCATTTCTGGCTCCAAAAATCCAAGATGGTGAAGGTCAAAATGCCAAATTCAAGGCTTCAAAACGGGAGTCCACAAACCAATATATATGTTATTATATAAAAATTCATATAAGAGACATTGCTAAGATGTAGCCTAACATGCATTGGAGCTGATCCTAAATGGATACAGGAATCTGGATCTCTCTTTAAACACTTACATAAGCATATAAACAGACTGCTACAAATTAACAACAGCACATTTTGCCTCACGCTACAGGGGGACCGCGTGTGGTTATGATCTAAGCATCCTTAAGGTGCCAGTATCTCAGGGGAGAATGACCTTTCTCTGCCCAGAATAGCAGGCCTGTCGGGAACAAAAGCTGTGATGACAAAGACACAAGGGAGACTGTGACCCCGCAGGGAAGCAACACAAATACTCCGAACTCGAGCTTGAATTCTGAGCTTGTATACCTGCACACGCCACCACAGACACATACGTAAAACCACTAAACATGTGGTTTCAAGTCTTAAGTATTTCTATAACATTAAATATTCACAAATACATATGCCACAATAAAAAATTAAAATCTGGAAAAAAACACAAAAATACTCAGATTATCTGCTTCATCGGACTGTTTTGATTTAAATATTTCGAAATCTGGATTGGTGCAAAGAAGTATGTGACATCACCTTTTCCCACTGAGCCACTTCAAAGCAGTTGGAGGAACAAATACAAAAGAGCACAAATCAAAACTGTGCTCGGCAGAAAATAGTGTGTTCATATAGGATCCCGTCTCTCACAGTAAGAAGCTGGTCAAGAAAATAGGTTTTCAGGGCCTTCAAGGTGTGAACATGGATATACCAATCTTACTGGACAACATACACACACAGACACACACTCGCGATCACCCTACACATCATCTTGAGTGACAAGCATATCGACCGCCAACAGAACTCTGATACACACAAAACACTCAAAGAAAGAGTGTCTCATATTTCAGGCTTTGTGTTTCTTTCAGAGAGAAAAGGCAGGGAAAATATGTGGCTTGTGTTGGTCCACCACCTGAGGGAAGATGTGACTGCTGGCCATGTACTGTTACAAACAATAAAAGGAAAAAGGTAAGACTGGTATCTAAGCATTCTGATCCACAAAGCATCTATCTAGGACAGATTTTACGCTAGACAGTGGCAGGCCAAGATTGCAGCTCTCTCCCCAGCACAGAGCTGAGATTTCATCATGTTTGACAAGGCCACTCAGAAGGGGCAGAAACCTAAATGTTTCAGGCGCTCATCGCCTCATTCAGTCTCCCTGTTGCCTCTGTGCGTAAAGAGAGTTGAGAAGAACAGCAGGACATGTAGCGTATGAGGGAAAAAGATGAGATGAGACAGTGAGTGGAAGCCATGGGGGAGCCAGGGATGTGTGCCTTCTCCATCTACACTGACTAAATATTTGATGGGAGAAGGTGGTGGAGAGGAGCTGAGCTGAGGTGAGAAGGGGGAAAATCATGGGTGCGTCTCCTTCAGGGGTGTGTAAAGTGTCCCAGGTGTCCAGTGGGGATGGGAGGTTGGGATGTTACAAGAGTTGCCACAGTGAGCCAGGTAAATTATTCATGTAGCTGAGGTCGAGACTAGAACAGCATTATGGGTGGCCCGCAGTGGAGAACAAAAAGGGCAAGGCTTTTAGCACATAGGCTACACTGAACAAAAAGTGAAAACCAGGCATGGCTCCAGTTATTTGAGAGAGAATAAAAGAGGGGCAGTGAGGGAAAGAGAAAAAGTAGGAAGAGTGGAAGCAAACAGGAAGGAAAAGATAATGTAAAAACCTTGGTTGGTATTAGAGGTTGGATAGAGTTAATTATAGCAGGATGTAGCATGAGGGGTCTGCCTTGTGCTGTTATCAAAAACACAGAAATAACAAGGAAGAATTGGAAACTGTGGATATGTATAAACCACCACAGACGGCTCTCAACATCCTTGACCCTACAGTGGTTTGTTTATCCTATCATAAAACATTTGTTTTCTTGTATTTGTGATCTGTGATATCAACACCATCCTCTGTTGGAAACAGACACACACAATTAAATGAAAAGGAACATTTCATGTTTAACAATCATTGTTGACAGTGGTATTTATCCAGTAAGAGTGCTGACTTTCATGCCATATTGCAGCTTGTGATTTAGACATTCCTGTTACAGTTAGAATGTTTGCAACAGATTTCAAAAAGGACTGCTTTGATTTCCTTCTTTCCACATTTAAGAATTACTGACAAATATCTTCAAATACGCTATCTTGACACAAACTGGCATTTATCACAGTTCAGCTGCAGTCCTAATGCACCATAGCATGTTATGCTCTAAGTTTTGAGGTCATGAGCAAAACGAGAGCCTTTTGAGAGACACCAAGAAAACAACCTATAGAATATGATCTGAGGGAGATCATAGCAAACATACTCAACATTCTACATGGTTGTGTGAAGCGGACATATTGATGTTTATATCCTCTCTACTGACTTTGAAGGGCATGGATGGCATGTGTGTGTGTGTGTGTGTGTGTATGTGTACCCCTGTCTGCATGCCTGTGTGACAGAACCGATCCAGAGAGTAAATAAGACAGTACTGTGGAAATTTTCTCAGTGTTTGAGCAGTAGTGACTGTGAGGCCTGCAACAGAGACACACACACACACACGCACACACACACATATTGTAGGTACTGATAGTGGTCTTCTGTGCCTGGGCAAATGGTTTGGTACCAATATTATTTACAGATGAAGCTGCAATGAATTAATTATGCAAACAATGTACAATGTGCATTCTAAATTATAATACTGTGCATTGCCTGAAGCCTATTTAAATATTAATATTTTCTTTATTAAATGAATTTTAACCGTTAGCAATGTTGC
Source organism: Thunnus albacares (assembly GCF_914725855.1). Lineage (NCBI taxonomy): Eukaryota > Metazoa > Chordata > Actinopteri > Scombriformes > Scombridae > Thunnus > Thunnus albacares. The sequence goes on from NC_058120.1 coordinate 17,177,062, forward strand.
AGTGCTGAAAAGCGTAAATGCTTGAAGCACATTCTTTGCAGATAAAAATTGCAAGTGACTCCATTAATTTCTGAGCACACTGTTAGCTGGCAGCTTGCATGCAAACACATTCGCAAGCTGCATTTGTTTTGGTCTTAAAGTTTTTCTCAGTTGCTTACACACTATAACTGGGCCTATTAACTTAACATCCCAAACCATGACGCCATCTACCAAAAGACAGACCCATTTTCCAAAACTATAAACACTATTCCCCTGTTTTTACTCATGTGCTCATTTAGAGAGCACTGGCATTCAATATCATTAACTCAAGTTATCACAGCTGGAACCCAATTAACACACAATTCTCCAGGTGGAAACACTAAGAGTCAAAGTTGCTCACACACCAATCAGAACCTCAGGATAGAAATATGAATGAGCCATGGGTCAGTTCACTTGTTTTGGAACAATGGATCCACAAAGACCTGAGGCAGAATAAGTGTGATTTCTTTCTTTATGTACAAAGTGTTTTTTTTTCATTGGTTTATATTGTAAATACATGGAAATTACTTTACTGTATTCTACTTTCTTTATCAGTTGCATATTTTTACAGTGCATTTACTTTTTCACTCAGTTTCAGTTCATATTACTACAGTACATTGAGGAATTAATCATTCTGAAAATATATACATGTGTTGTTTTGTATTTGATGGCTTTTCTGTGATGTCTGAATGCAAAGTTCGTTTTAGATGTAAGGTTACATGGTTTTGAGTGGAGAGTTTGGTTCTGATGTGGAAGTTTGAAGTTTGATGACAACTTTAAATATAGAAACAAATTTCTATGCAGTGCTGACATTTTTTGTGATAGGGAGCCAAAGCCGTAGGGCACAATTGACTGTAAAATATGCTTCATGTCATCATGTGAGGAGAAGAGAGGGGGAACAATATGTTGTTTTATTGTAGTGAATAGGAGACAGAGAAAATTGGGGATGTTTATCTGGAGGTAAATACTGCTGACCTGTGGGCAGCTGTAGCTCAAGAGATAGAGCAGGGTTGGCTGTCGAATCCCTGGCTCCTCCTGTCCACACGTTTAAGTGTCCTTGGGCAAGACACTGAACCCCCAAATTTCTCCCAATGTTTGGGCCAGTGCCTTGCACGGCATGGTAGCTCACTGCCGTTGCTGTGTAAGGGGGTGAATGAGAGGCTAAATTGTAAATCGCTTTGGATAAAAGCTCTTCCTGAAGGACCCTGTGGACCTCTGACTGACTGTCTGATTGGTTGACTGACATGCAATCCTTTATTACCTATGACCCTAGTCCTTCTCCTAACAGGGTCCTGGGTGGTCGAACATAATAAGCTAACATCTGCTTCAGTAGATTGACTTTCATAGTGTTAATGCACCAAATAAGACACACACACGCACATATGCACAATAACACCAGCCTGTTACTTTATGACAAGATGCAGTGGGTGTTACACTCCTCAGGTACTATCCTAGGTGAAAAAAGAGCCAAAGTCAAATAAGCCAAGTGGTATTATTTTATTGGTTAATTAAGTTTTAAAAGAGAAGGGATAATAATAGCAATAACAAAAAGAATTCTCTGTAATTCTCTGTAATACTCTTGCGGTTGAATGTGCCCACACATGCATTTCAGCAATTTTGTCTGACCCTTCTTTTCCCATAATTATTTTGCTCTGCGGTCCTGCTTCGAAAACAGTAACTGCTGATCCATGTTGCTGACCTGGATATTAGATGTATCATTAGCCTATATGTCTAACAGAGGCCCCGCAAATTGTTAATGCATGTAAAACATTATAGGGATGAATAAGTATGAATGTGACGAATAAATAAGTACCTATAAATACAACTAGTAGTATAGTGGTATAGTTTTTCTTTTTATCGTTTGCCTGTTGAACACAACAATGGGCAATATTGTGACTCATTTATGAAAAAAAGGTCCCTTAATGGAAAAGAGCGATTATTTTTGTCTTTGGACTCAATGAATGATGGGGAAACTGTAACTTAAACAGCAGCCACTAATTAATTTTAGTTTAATGGCAGCAATCATTTTGATTTAAATAATGGATATCACATTTTGTGCTAAACTTTGCATATACAATACTATATACTCATATTTTGTGATGGCTGGGGGAATATGAGCCATGGAGCCAGATGGAAACATCAGAGTTGTGAGCCAGCAAAAAACTATTGTCTGGACTGGGGACAAGAGTTTGCCAGGGACAACCTTATGGGGATCTGTGTGTGTTAGGGGGGGAATGTTGTGAGGGGGTCTGGAGGGGGGTCTTGAGAAACACTGTGCATTAGAATGTTAGAATCGGCTTCAATTACATCCATTAGAGATAGTGAGAACTATCTCTAACTGTGACTGGCGCATGCTGACATGCCAGTATGAGAATGGAGGAGATAAGGTTACCTCTGTTGGGGGGAAACGTGCTGAGAAGGAGTGCTGGGACAGGGGCAGTAATGTGAAGTGGAGTGGTCTCTAAAGGCACAGACAGACAGGAGACAGACCCCAAAGATGGCAGGTTGTGGAGGCATGCAGACTGACATTGCTGTCACTTCCACACCTACCCTTACCCTGACTTTCTTGATAATGATTTTAGTATCCTATCCATTATCCACAACTGAAATGTTCACATAAATATTTACACAGTCTTAATGTTAGTAATTCCTAAACAATGACCAAGAATATAGAAAACTGGCCACTTCTCTTTTGTAATAAATGCATTTTTGAGTCCAAAATCGTGTCTGGAGAACTCCCTATTCTCATTAAAGCACCGCACAGCATACTAAAATACATACATTTTTATAATAAGTAGTTCAGTAGTTTATGAAAGTGTCATCCTCAAAAGACTACATTATGCTAAGGCATTATTTTACTTTTCTGTAAAGTACTCAAAAACCCACATGTGTCATGCAGTGTATGTAGGACTGTATCCTGACACTGGTGATAAAAATCTATTTTAGTCTTATTGTTTACTATTTGTGTCCTTGTCTAGAACAATAAGTCGGGGACACTGTTGAAATTCTATTTGTTACTTGTTTTGCAAAATTGTGCCTTTTTTCACTTTCAAGCGGCGGGCCAGTTTGTGAAGGTGTGGCTGTTTATGAGAGCTGACAGGGAACCTGGCGCAGGGTGCGAATGCTGATCCAAAGCGGGCTGGACAAATGTCTGCACACTCACCAGCGTTCTGTTGCTGGCTGCCCGCGGAGATGTCAAACACAATGATGTGGTGAGAGGCTGCAGGAGAACTACCCGCTCGCTATTAGTAAGTCATGACACACACAAAGACACACAGAAGGACACAGACTCAAAGACAAGCATGCACACAAAGCTACGCTGAAAAAACATCACACACATTGGTGATCACATGGCTGACTACCCCCCAACCCCACTACCATCAACACACACACACACACACACATACACACATACAATGAAGGGGCATAACAACATAACGGCCCCATCAACCTGATCCATGTTCAGGCTGGAATGATCACCTGTCTTTAGCAAACACAGCTAATTTTCACTCTATTCATCTCACTCTATTGTCTAATTTCGACAACTCGATAATTGTGTTACACATGTCAGGCCCCCGGAGTCTGGACAATCCTGCGAATCGTTTCAAAGTGCCCCAAATTCATTAATTACAGAGTATGTTAATCTCATTGAGATGGGAGGGAATGGAGAGTAGGAAAGGACCCTCATAACTCATCCAATTAGGTAATTGAGTGCTTCTTGGATTAGAGGGAATGAAAGGAGGAGTCCCGCCGAGATTGAGGACATCTGGGTCCATACTAAGAATACATACATAGTGATCTCCAGATTACAAGTAACTCTGTGCTACAGTTGATCCTATACATCTAAAAGCTCAACATTCACTAAAATATAAAACCTTAGTTTCCCATTAATTTCTAAGGTTTAGGTCTTGGAACTGAGTAAACTACATGAGGACTCTTGAAGTAGCCTTTCGTAGATGATCAAGCGTTTAAGAAAACTTTTGATGTGCACATGTGAATGTTTGGATTTGTTTGTCTTCTACTCATCAGCTGTTTGAGCCCATGTTGGGTTTCTCTATTCTTCTCTTGTGCAGGGAACTTAAGGGAGTGAATACACTGGATGGATTTTTTTACAATTAATTCCAATTTGACCAAAAGTTCTTCACTCCAGGTCCAGTCACTACCTATTTCTGGAGCATTCAACAGCATCCCACAGTCCTCCTTAGTGGTTTTCAATTGGTTTGAGGCATTTTGCATTCATCTTACACTATTATCCACCTGCCACGCACTGAGCGTCAGGTGGATAAAGAGTTCAACTCTGAGCCGATAAGCAATCTAAGTCGTAGCAGCTTTCTCTCAAGTCCAATCAGGAGAGCAGAGGGGCAGACCATCCCAACTGAATTGTCAACAAGAATACTGAAGGAAAGACTAGTATATTTGTAACTAAGCACCTGGACCTGTCTGATCTCATAGACACAAATTACTGCCTAAGGTTCCGGTATACTCCTCACAAAATTAAATTTGACAGATTCGCAAAAGTCTGCTTGTGAAATTAAAATGCCATATTAAGGAAACAACATAACCATAAATAAAGCATTCAGACAGCACTGTTGACCAGTAGTAGGGACTTGGGGGGGGACGTGATCAAGGCCATTTAATTTCTGCTGGCCAGCCTCCGCACACTGCAGCAATCGAAGTGATGTTTTGTTAGAGTTGCAAACCGCCAGTGCAAAGACGCCAAATTCTATTTAAATAGTGCCAGCCTCAGGGCTCTGTGCCATTTAAAGAGTGGATCCCATAATTCCCCTAAGTGCTCCGCATTGCAAAAGGCACTATGTACAAATTAATGAACAAATCAACAAACACAAAGTCAAGTTCTTACTGAACTCTCAAGCAATTAGCAAAAGTACATTATCTAACCTGATGGAAAAATTAGTGGCACAAACATGTTTTTGTTCAGCTGGAAGAGAAAAAGTGAGAAATGTCCATCACAGTTTGCAAAGTAAAAAGTTTAAGAGGGTCAATTGTAGACCAAGAGTATGATGTGTGTATTTGTTGAATGTGTGTGCGCCTTCATTGAGCTGTCTGCCTGCAGAGCAGCCCAGATTATGCGTGAATCTGGCTGCTTATCAGCTGACCTTTAAATTGGAGCCGCAGAGCGACTGCAGGCCCAAGGGCTGACGCTCACGCCTGATTGGCTGCTCCGCCTCAGACCTGCTGACAATAGAAATTAACAGAGCCAGGTGTGCATATCCGCAGGCAGAAGGGGTATAGAGTGGTGGGAGATAGGGAGAGGTGGGGCGGAGGGGGTGGAGGGGAGGGGACTGCATTAATATAAAAATATATTTCCACTATTTTCCTCAACTGTCTTTTCTTGAGCTTCAGGAGAGAAGGAAAAAGTCATTATGTGCTGTGAAGCATGCTAACAGAGGAGCAGGTCAGAACAGACGAGCTCGGTATTACCTGGATTTCATCTCTCGCTCACTCCCGCTATCTTTCCCTCCATCTCTCTCTTTTTCTCTCTCTGTTTCTCCCATTCTTCTTGTATTTTAATGGTGGAGGGGTCCTGGCAGGCTGTGATTGCTTGATAGATAGATATCTCCTGTTGGAGAGGGCTAGGTGGAAGAGGAGATGGGGGCTGAGGATGAGGAGTGTGTTCTGTTGTCTACAGGGACAAGGAGCTCTGTGTGTCTGTGGGGGATGATGGATTACATGGGGGCCACGGGTTTATGTGTGTGTGTGTGTGTGTGTGTGTGTGTGTGTGTGTGTGTGTGTGGCCCCCTCTGTTGTGCTGGTATGTACACAGAGAAAGCATGGTAGTGAATTAATTTTTCACAACAGCAGCTGGAAAAGGTCATTAAATAAAGCAAATGTTTGTGAATGGGAATCCCCAGGAATTAACTTCAACACCATATACGCAACAGTGCTGTGTTCTGGCAGTAAACTGGAGCATTACATTGCATTGTGGACAAGAGCACAGGTGGCTGAGAGCGCTGGCATACGCTTGGCCTTCTGTCAGATTAAAATGAGTCAGTGAAAAAATGCTTTGGATTTGATTTGCCTATGTGTGTGTGTGTGTGTGTGTGTGTGTGCGTGTGTGTTCATGAGTGTGACATGTTACATGATCTCCATCCACAGATGATGGAATGTCCTCATCTCCTCATCCACTTTGTTTCTGTCCATCGCCATCCTTCTGTCAGGGTGGGGGTTATGAGGTCAGCCAGCTCTTCCTGTTTATTTCGGTTCCAGCGACCTGCGTGAGCTGTAACTGATCCGTCGTTTTCATAAAGACGTCCAAACATGAGCAGTGAGTGTGTGTGTGTATGTGCATGTGTGTGTCATGTGATACACAGATAAAGCACCACAGGGGGAGACGGAGTGGCCAGCCGCAGCACTGCATCTGTCACCAACACAAAAACCTCACCAGTCGCCTGGGCAAAGAAGACAGAGAGCCACTATCACAACCTCTCTCTCTATATATATGTGTGTGTGTGTGTGTGTGTGTGTGTGTGTGTGTGTGTGTATGTGTGTCAAGGCCCAGTAATGCATGTGGGTGAGACCTTATCATAGCTGGCCACATTCCTAGCAGGAAGATAAAAGAGGCTAAATGAACCAGATCACTGCAGTGTGTGTGAGCAATGTATGTATGAGTGTGCGAATGTGCGCGTGTGCTTTAGTGTGTGCGTGTGTGAGAGAGTGTTTGTCAGTGATGAATAGGAGTTTAAGGACCTACACCTTACAGATAAGCGGAGAAAATCATCAGGACAACAACAATGCTACAATGCAGGTGCAAATACATACCAGTAAAGCCCTCCAGGCGAACATCAACTACATTCAGACACAATACACAGCGATGTAGCACTGTGTGATTCAAGCTATTCTCATCTTGTATTGGTTAAATGTGTGGTGGAGGGAGTGGTCAGGGAGAAGTGTCTTTATACAGTATACTGACAGTGAGATACACATAGGCAGGCAAAAATGTTGCCTTGATCAAGATTTGCTTTAGAATACTAGAATCCGACCAACACACTGAAAGGCTGAAGTTATCGGCCCACATGAGGTTAGAACACACACAGTATATTGTATGTTGGCAGCAGTAAAGTGCAGCAATACATGTTTTATTGGTGGTATTTGGTGTATATTTAACTTATGTTTTTCAAGCTTAATATAACTTTGTTTCTGTATTTTTATTCAAAATAATTTAAATTTCAATGATGTTTATGGTTCAAAATGTACTTTTATTACTGTCATCTTTGATAACAATTTATTATTCAACTGTAAAATACCTTTACTAAGACATATTTATCTAATGTTTGTTTAAGATCGGTAAAAGAAAAAAATTATCAGCTGATATATTGTCATCAGACTTTTATCATTCTCACGTATTGATCAGTATTGGCCTCTAACATGACTAGAGATGCATCTGTCAGGCTTTTTGTCCCCTGATACTAATTCCAATACCTCAATTTAAGCTCTGATACCAAGATACCAAGCGCTGATCCAATACCAGTGTTTTAAATCTGTATACCTCACTGCGTGGAACTCATTGGTAACATGCTGTATTAATGCAAGCAAACATGGAAGCAAAAGGCGAGCAGGGAGTCGTGACTGAATGAATGTGATTGGTAGTAGAAACACTGCATTTTATAATAACAATGACAAAGAAATTGTGTTTAATGTGGATCGGTCATGTCTGTCCGTTACCCGATCTCCTTAACAAGGTCGGTGTCAGGACCGATCCGATCCGTATCCACGGCCGCAGAATATTTTCTCTCCCCGTGTGTAGCTTCCTCTGCCGCTTTACAAAACTCCACAAACTCACTTTCTCTCTCACTCGGATGACGTACAGTAGATGACTTCCCTCCTTCCTCCGAGCTCAGAGGAAGAATTTTCTGGATGAGGGAGCACATCTCTCCTTCATAAGGAACGTTGTTGCATTTCATTAGGGATAAGATTCATCACAGCAAGCAAACAAGAGAACCGTGCAAATCGCATTGGAGGAATTCCTACACTATCCTCAACATTGTCTCACACCTACACACACACACACACATACACACACACACACACACACACACACACACAAACATACACAAACACAGCTGATATGCAAAAGGCACATAGCAAACAAAAGAGAGAGAGATGATTTGGGAGACAAAGGGGTACATCAAGGACGGTGATACTATGTGATTGCTCATTATTGTGCACTTCAAAATGACACATTACTGTGTTAGTGGTGAGAATGGCAGCTGCCCGCCTGGAGTTAAACAGGCATATTTTTTTCTCATACAACAATAGAGCAGTTCTTTCTTTAGAGGCCTGGACCCCAGAGAGGCTGAGCTTGTGGGTCATGAGTCTGTTCTCCTGGTCAGAGGTCCAGTGCTCTGTCTGAGTGAAAGGACACCCGAGGGTCCATTTTGGAGATGGCTGTTAAGGTCCAGCTCTGACCCTGGAAAAAATGGCACAGATAAGGGCTGTGTACAGACCAATTTAACAGGTCATAACCTTGTCTCAGAGAGGGAGCGACACAGTGGGAGTGTGTGAACACAGCCTAGGGGATCTGTCCCATGATGAGATGCTGGTGATATCTAACTGTAGCCCTGACCCTACAGCAGTGGCTGTCAGCCTATTGATTCACTACTCCAACAACTGGGGAGACAGGGACGGTGTGTAACCATAACTGGGACAGTGTGAGATTGTACAGTATACTGTATGTGTGTGTCAGTCTGTACAGTATATGTGTGCGTCTAGTAGACGCTGAGCATTATGTGCCCGAGGCTAGCAGACAAGAACATCAGTGAACAGAAAGGGACAGATACAGAAAGCTGGGGCCTTCATCCACACTGGAGCCAACAGCTGCATATGGGACACAACAGATCTATTCATGACAGATGTACACGAATGTAGACACGCACACACACATACACACACACACTTGGCACATACGAGACAGTGGCCCCATTGTGGCTCAGGAGATGAGAGGGATGCCATGCAAGCTCTGTGAGTTACAGTGTGGGAGAGCTGAAGGGAGATGTTACCACACACTACAAGACACTGCTCTGTGTCTTCGAGTGTATTAAACAATGATCGTACCTGTCTGCTTGAGGCAGCACGCTGGCTCTGGTTTAGACAGCCAACTGAGTGTGGGATGGAGCTGGAGGTGTATATAAGCGATATTAGATAATAGATGGGCTTCAATGAAAGCTTTGATATCACTACAAACAAGCCACATAAAAAGGGGGGGAAGACACAGAGAGAGAGGAAGAGTGTGAGAGAACAACAACCCTAAACTATTTGCGTATTAGAGAGAAAGAACACAGAGTTCTGCTTCACACAGTGTTTGGTCCCCAAAAGAGAAGCATCTATTCTCTGTATTTGAAGTCGTATCTTTCTGTGTTAGCAGGGAGTGGGTGGTGCAGGGCATGAATTGACAGCTCATCTAACAATAAAGCTCCAGATGGAGATGGGGGAAAAAATAATACAACTATAAAAGATTAATTTACTCTCTTCCTATCTATTCTATTGACTGGTGTGGTAATTTTGTGTCAGCCTCAACTCCTAACCAAACTTTAAAAAGAGAGAAACTCCACTGGATGCCTATTAGTTGCTAAACAGGGAGCACTGTCCTTGTTTAGCAGATTGCGTCCTGTGCTTTGGCAGCTATATGGACCCCCTCTCTGGTCCAGACTGATCTCACTGGGAGAGGTCAATATTGGGGACGTCTGCCAGGTGAGAGGTTGGCTTAGGTTTAATCAATGTTTGCCAGAGGAGGACAGACAAGCGGGCAGGCAGGTAGACAGGGCGGCACGGTAACTACCAGGTAGAGATAAACTATTCCTGGTGGGGTTCGCTGGCCAACTGCTGAGCCTGCGCCGTGGTGGAGAAACTCACACTTCAAAATGGTTTAGGGGATTGATTTGACAGCTAATTTACAGAGGAGATTTGCATAAGGTCACGCGTTAATAAGGCAGGCTTTTCTTTTCCATCCTTTGTCTTTCCCCACTATCTCTTTTGGGCTCTCTCCTTCCTTTTTTAGACCTCAGCAAATAGTAACAGATTATGTAAGCGAATTAAAGAGACAAGAGATTCAAATTGGATATTGATTAACAGACTAAAGCCCTGTGTTTTTTCCCATTAAAGCCTGTGTTTAAATGATTGATTCACAATGTCACTCTTCACATCCTACTGACTGTCTGGTGAGCTGTGTTTGGGATTGGTTGTGCCTCTAAGCCTTCAATGGGCCCACATCATGTCACACCATGCTAAGTGCTTTGACACTAGCACACAAAGAGCCCTGCCTATCTGATGCCAATCTCCCTGGGTCCTGGTGTCATCCAGGTGGAGGCTTTCAGAGAGAGCAAGGACAAAGTCTCCTCCTCAACAGCGCCGCACAATGCAGCCTGACTGACAGCAGAAAGGACAAAAATGGAGCTTCTCTGTCAAGTGGATGTTTAAGTGGGAGGAAGAAGAGGAAAAAGGATTCAGGGCCAGGCGCATACAATGGATCCACAGAGAAAAGAATAGGTAGAAAACAGGATGTTATATTTTGACTCACAGTGAAACAAAAAGCAACGCTTAACATCTGCGTCGAATTTGAGCACTGTGAAATCACCTGAACACTGGTTTAGCCACTGGTAACTGGTTTAACCACAGCGTTAACACAGGCTACAAGCTAGGCATAATCACCTATCAGTACCTTTCACAGACTGGCAAATGTTTGCTGATCACCAATTCACTGACGTAGTATCAGTACTGGCACATAAAAAATATATATATATATTCATAACACAAAGGGACAAGCTTACACAATGACTGCTCCACAAAAGAGCAGAGACACGTCATGCTGACACACCATCTGTCCATAAATTAACAATCAACAGTTTATTTGGCTGGGACTCACTGTTCATGTTCTTGAAGATGTTGAGAATGGGGAGGATCTGTCTGTAGTAGGGCACCAGAGCCTCTCCCACCATGTCTCCAGACATCACCAGATGCTGCAGGACTTTCAGGGTGGTGCAGATCACCTGACGGTTCCTCGTGTTCAGGGCATCTGGAGGGCAGGACGAAAACGGCATCGGTCAGGAATCAAGGCTCAGCTATGTCTGGAAGGTCAAGAGACAGAACTGCAAGGACAAGCTGTTTTTAATTCAGCTTGAAGGATATGAACTAGATATATGGGTCATTTGTTAAAGCAGGTGGAGGTACAATAAATGTAGAGTGATTCTGACACTTGGAACTACAGTACTAGTCAAAAATTTGGACACACTTTCTCATTCAAGTGAATGGGAAGGTGTGTCCAAATTTTTGACTGGTACTATACATAGTACATAAGAGTAGGCTGTGCAGATACACATGGCCAAAATACACAAAATCTTAACCCCCACACTCACTCACTCACTCACTTTCCCTTGAAAGCATTTCCTTTATAGCTGGGCTTTGATATAGACTGGCTTCTCTGCAATCAGTGATTTCAAATGCACTGGGGAGGCAGGAGTAAGTGAGAGCCAATCACTGGGCTATTTGGCCTACAGCTGCACTTAACTCCATCTCCCACTGATAAAGAGAACAAAAGGGAATGATGGTGGGAGAGATGGAGGGCTGGGAAGATCAAGAGAGACAAACACAGAGAGAGAAAGAGGGAAAGGGGGAAAACAACAAAAGACAAAATGTCAAAGAGATAAAGAGTTGTGACAGGCAGGGGGCAAAGGGTTAGAAAATAACTGTGATTAGCAGCAAAGACTGACATATTTTGCTAGTTCTTTAAGCTCGTTTTATTTGTGCTGTATTAAATTTTTTTTTATGTGAGCTTCTGCATGAGTGCTGGTAATTCCCTTTGTGCCGACTGTCAGTCTAAAACAGCATACCCTAAGTTAGAAAAACAGACCTGAGCTATTTCTCTTTGTGAAACACTGAATTGTGATTTAATGCACACTTCCAGAAAGAGCGGATGGTAATGGCATCACAGCTCCTATTTTGCCAGTAAGCACTTACAGCGGTAAAAATGAAAGGCTTGAAAAAAACGTGAAAATAAAGAGTCAAAACAAAGAAAACAGCTACAGTGTGAGCAGAGACACCACAGGCTTGTGGCTGAGAGAGATGAGCAGGTGAGAGGGATAAATAAAGAGAGAGAAACTGACAAAAGAACGTCAGAATGAGTGAGAGACACGGTACTTGCTGAGAAAAGACAGCAAAAAAGCTGAATAAAGCCTTTGTGTGAGGGGTGGAGCTGTGCTCACATGAACTCTCACATAACAAGTGGCTGCCAACAGACACATTAGACGAAACTGGGAAAACAAAACTGATGAAATGTGTTTAACTTCAGATGTGTCGATGATGACAAGTGCAATAGTGTTTGCTTTACAAGTAACTAGGATATATTCAGCATATATTCACAGAAAATCCCTGTCTTCAACTGCTGTGTCGCACTCCTGCACCTTCCACAGGTATCTTCCTCCTCATCCACTGCAGGTCATGTTGCACCATACCATAGTTGCAGTTATAGTGTACAGTATGCTAATTAATTATTGCTATTGAGGATATTTTTTGTTATACAGAATAAGGGACCTATTTTAATGATGCAAGCACAGCAACCGATGTATTATAGTGAAGACTAATGTAAAGAGAAGGATTTCATACAATATAATTCAGCTGTGGCAACAGTTACTGTAATAACCACCCATATTGATTTATAGATCAATGCAGAATGATCTACAGATGTTCCTGCTGTAATCACATTACACTTTCATTTTTATGATTTCGATGAGATTTAGTAGTTGGACAATATTCTACAGTATTTAGTTTATCCTTTATGACAGAGTCACTAGATTGTCAGCAGATGATTTTCCACCAGAAATAGACATGATTCCAAGACATCTATTATCAGTCCATTGTTTTCTGCAAAGGCTGTATAGGGAAAGCAGCATATTAGCACATTAGTGGCAGTGGCTTCAGTCCTCTGTCAGTGTCTACACAGGATGCGTTCAGGCACAGTACTGAGTGTAGGTCACCTGTATTTTGGCAGCGCTCAGAGCCCAATGCACAATCCGTGTAGTTATGCATGTAAAACGGAAGAAAATAGATATGAAACATAAAAATACTCTTCGGGTTTTTGTTAAATGGGTCAAGTGTGGGTTATTTTGACAGCTATATTGATTAAAATAGAGGCGTATCTATTCTGTCAGACACACATGAGACGCCTCCTGTATGATAAGCCGTAAGACCAAATTTCCACCAAAATGATACCAAAAAAAACAACTCAATGTGTGCTGTTTCATTTGAATGAAATTCTCCTCCCACGTGTGCACTGTGTGAGCCTAGCTGGGCGCAAAACCACCTGTCAGACAGACAATTTTTTTCAAGGTCAGGAAAATATAAATTTGGTGTTTGCCCCGGACATAGCGTTGATCATCGTCATTAAAAAGGATCCCTAATAAAACACTGTTGATTCTATTCATACAAATCAATCAATAGAACCAAGACAAATATAGCTGAAGCCAAAAAGAAGAAAATCAAACCAAAAAGAAGTGTCAATACAAGCAGTCGTTTCATTAACCATATTGAAGTAAACAGAGAAGACAGACACAGGCAGAAAATGAGCAACAACCCTAAAATACTGTGTGTGACAGTTAGAGCACTCAGGGAACAGCATACTGCATCACCCACTGCCTGCGTTAAAACAGCTCATATGCAAATACAAAGCTGTCACAAGCATAGACATACTCACACACAGTAGTCACACAGAGACACGTGGGCATGCACACACATTACAGCACACACGCACGCACACATTAAACCCAATGAGGCAAAATGTCAGCCTCAGTCATGAGCACAGAGAGTACTGAGCATGAAGCAACAAAACAATGAAAGAAATTATACAATGCGAAAGAGTCATATGAACCACAGGAGGCTGATGCAGTAGGACTTATCTCTATCCATATTGAATTAACGGTACAATCCAATTAAGCTTATGTACAGTACATGTAAGAAAATGACCATTATTTTGTGTCTATTTGAGCGTATGACGAGTTTACCTCAGCAAGTCTTTGTCTGTGTCAGTGACTGTGTGTGTGTGTGTGTGTGTGTGGAGGCCTAAACAGTGGACCAGTGGTGGAGATGATGCTGAATGAGCGAATTGTGCTTTACTCCATCTCTCCATCTAAGCCTTAGTTTCTGCCCAGATAGACAAGCGCGGAGATATCTGCCATCACCGAGATAAGGTGGAATGTGGAATGACAGGAATTTCAAACCTACATAACAAACAATGAAATTCTAATTACCAGCCAGCGCAAACAATTTTCCCTGCTTTGACATTTGGACCACAGCAGGACTGTTCAATTATTCATCGGCACTCTCGCCTTGCCTAAAAAAAAAAAAAAAAGAAAGGAAAAAAAAAATTAAAAGAGCAGGGGAGAAGGCAGCTGAGGGCCTGATTTATTATATATAAACTAATATCTGAATAACGTAATCATCTATTCATGCTAGAACCTGTCTCATATTCACTGTGAAAATAACACAATGGTGACCTTGTATTCCGTTTCTTGTGAAATGTCAGAGGTAGGGTGACACATCGGAGAGTTTAGCTGCGAATTGTTCATCACTCGGTATATAAATATACTTTTCAGATCAGAAGACGATGTTCTCGTGCAGAGGCGTAACTGAGGATCTCCTTGTAATGAAAGTCTCATTTTGGTTCAAAGCTGAACAAATGTTATGCCAATCAACCGAGGCTCAATGGAGGCATGGCTCTGAATCCTCCTTCCTATTTAAGGAAGCCAGAAAAATTCAAAACCGCAGCATTTCACGTTTTACCCTTTCTCTTTAAGTCGTCATGGTACTGCTCGGCTTTGTTCTTACAGTATCCAAAATATCAATGTTACATATAAAATCAATTGCCACAGTTTCTTTCTGCATATTTAGCTTTTTGAATATTTTACCAGTGGCTATTTTCGAAAACATAACACTGACAATTACCAAAACTGCATGTATACATTTAAATGTATAACTTGTCACCTCTAAGGCACAGTCTCTCTAACGTGGGGTGAAGGGAACAGGGAACAGTAGGAAAAAGTTCAGTCTTTAAGTCACTGAGGACAGGGCCTTAGAGTATAATGTCAGCCAGAGCCTTCTTCATTGTGTATTCTCATTGGGTGACCTGCAGTCATCATCAAAATTCACCAGGGTCTGACGTGACTCAGTCGCTCTGCAGATAAGAGCCTGCCAGCCACATTGAAGATGTATTAACGTCAGAGGAGAAAAATATATATCTTGCCATTTTAGACTGCAGACGGCTTTTTACTTTCTTCCTCTTTCTGCTATCCCTTCTTCATTCCTGATCCTTAGAAAAGTAATTAATCTGCAACAGAGACACGGACTGGTGGCTTTGCCTTGTGGATGGCGAAACAGGCCTGATTTTTAATAAACCAAGAAGTTAATAAGGAGCAGGCCATTTAAAATTCCATTATCAGTGCGAAGTGTGTGTTTTCATAAGGAGCATAACCATCACCTTTGGTCTGCCCCCCCCCCAAAGGCAAATGGCCAAAACTGCTGAGGGGTTTGAATTTATAAACTGCTGTTCGAGAGTAAGCCAGTCAACGTCAAGTTGTGGGTAAAATGGGTGCTTCTTGATGAAGGGCAAAATAGACGTCCAAATATTTAAACTATCTGTGAAAAGATGCTGGCACATCATGTACCTGTTTTATTAATATACTATATGCTGTTCTGTGAAACAACACACTGCATTGGGTATGGCAGGAAATGATTTAAATGTATCAAACGAATTTTACTTTACTGCATAATTGTTTTTCCATTATTAAAGGGGACATATCATGCTTTTTGCCTAGCATCGCCAGACTAATTCACAAATAACACATGAGCTCAGCAGATTTGTCTGGTTCCTTCCTTCCCAGGCTACTTAAATACATAATTTCATTTCTTTAAAAAAAACCACAACCCAACTCAACTCAAACTTAAGGTGTATGTTTCTTTTTTAAGCTAAAAAAAAACAGTCAGACCATAGGTTATTCATTGAAAATGTTTTTTTTATTAAACCAAAAAGTTCAAACAATGAAACTGTCTCTCTCCGAGTCCGTTATGATGAGTTCTCTCTCGTCTCTTCTCGTCTGTGTCTCTTCAGACTTCTCCTCTCAGTCTCAGATCCTCCCACAAACTGAACAATAAATGAATCAATAAAATATTATCCTATAACCCACATAGGTCCAGTTGGAAAACAAACTGCTCACATGGGAAACACGATCAAAGAGTTTTCGGTAACACAGTGACAGCAGCCGCAGCAGTAGCATCAAAAGTCAGAGAGGCTTTTATTGCTGCAGTTTCACAAAACAAGAAAATGTCCGAAAGACAGCTGGTTGAATGCCTTCTTCTCTACAGTAGACTATTTTACCACCCAACTCAAATTTCTGAGTAGAAAACAACTCTACAAAAGGACTTGATTCCTGACATATAAATACATTTTACAGCAAACTCCAACTTGAATATCAGAGCAGAACTATTGTTATCAATCTTACAAAAGAACTGAGCAGCCAAAACCACATTTTTCAAATATCTAGAAATGATTTCTTTCAGACTTAGGCCTATGTTGTCAGGAAAATAATACAGTCAATCCTAATCAAAGGCCTAATCAAATAAAAATATATAGGCTACAAACTGCAAATCAACCAAGTTTTAAAACTGAATGAACTATTAGGCCAAGCCTATAACTTTGACTTGTATTAAATAAAATTGATTTGCCTTAAATAAATAAAATTGCTTGTGTAATGCGCATATGGGTTACATAAAAATAAATTAGCCTATATTCACTGTCAAATGCAATTTAAAATGAAATAAAAAGAAGATTTGCTTGCTTGTAGGCTGTCTACAGTTCTTTCGAGGTCACCTTCAAGAATACAAGTTTTGCCAAAGTCTGAGGTTTCTTCTGAGGCTTGAGGTGGGCGAGGTGTCGGTCTCAGTTGGTGTCACGACGGGAGTGTTAATACCTCAGTTTCTACGATGAGGAGGTTGTGGATCTCTCCGAGTTTGTTACATACCGACTCATCTCTGTCTTGAAACTAACGCTAAAGTGAGATGTCTATCAGTATAGTACCATCCATAGCGATTATGCAAAGACAGCAAAGCCCATTGGAAGTGCAGCGTTGGCAAGCAGGGATTTGATTTCCATGACAGTAGGGAGGATCAACTCTATAGGTTCCTCAACTCCTTCTGCATTTTGTCTGTGAGGTCCGCTAGCAGTGCCAATAAATGGACAAGGTGCGTCAGCTGACATAGTTCATTTTCTGTGATTTTGTCAGTAGTAGACTTGATTTCGCTTTGCCATAACAGGTCTTTTTGGGTCATGGGGCGTATTCCCAATCGGTAGGTTTTCTTGGTGTTCAGGGTGCTCTTGCATACACTTTTCACCAGCTGTCCGACTTTCAGTGAGTGATTAAGATTGTCGTGCACGTTAACGGTGTCTTTGATAGCCAGCTGAAGCATGTGAATGTAAATTTTCAGATGTAAATTTGACACGGTAAAATACTGGTTTATTACATTTTGTACATTGGTGGTTATTTCTTTCACTTGGACCTGTGATAGTGCAGGTAATGCCTCATCTTCCTCTTCCTCATATGCTGCTGCTGGCACCTGCAGTCATTATCCTCGGCCTCCTCTTCAATGCCAGGGTCAGGGAGGAGTTTAAATGCCTTGATCATGTTGCTGGTACTGTCAGTCACTACCCGAATCACACATCGTTGCACAATCCAATTTTTCATTCAATTCAATTCACAGACGGTCCGAATGAAATTAAACAAGCATTAATACTTTAATGACAAAACTAATTTATTTAAATATTGTATTAAGCTATATATAGGGCCTATTTAACTAGCAACTAGCTCACCTTTGGATTTCTTCCCAACATGTTCATGTAGCACACTGTCATGTTTCTGAGAAATGTGTCTTTTTAGATTCCAAAATGAATTTTTACCAACTGCAACAATATCGTCATTATCGTCATCTGTTAGTGTTACAATAGTACACCTGTATGACTTCTCAGCTTCCTTTTGAAAGTACTTGGTGAACTCCATTGTCGAGTTTGCAGCAGCTGATTTTTGACAGAAAATAGTGTGGGTGAGCAGATGTATTCTGGGTCAGGCATGTTTCAAACTCATTGTGTGAGCGGTACCGGAGCGAAATTGGAGCGGGAGATAAGGCAAAGCTCCAACTTTTTAAAAAATGTGCTCATCACTCCATCCAAAATCCTCACGCTCCCCACTCGCTTGCGCTCCACTCACATGCTCCAAATGTTTCATTTGCAATATTACCTCTACTTTTTCCTTGTGATAACAGATTGTTCATGCATGCCTACAAACAGCCGTCTGTTCCGTAGTCTTTGTTGCTAAGCTTGTTCTAGGGGTTGTTCGCGTTGACCACGCGCATATTTTGAATCAGATTCCTGCTGCACCATGTAAGGATATATTTGAGAAATTTCCATTTTGAATAAAGAATTAGAAAAAGTGTGAAAAAGAAGTGATATCCTAATCGTTTTTCACATAGCTTCTGGAGCCACTGGAACTCAGCTAAGACGTAACTTCCAGAAGGTAACCAACCAGAGCAAAGTGGGCTCATCGAGAGGGGGGCCTTAAGGAGACAGGAGCTAAAACGGCCTGTTTCAGATAGAGGCTGAACTGACGAGCTGCATAAAGGACCAGAATAAGATAAATGTTTTTGAACTGTAAATCATACAAAGATATTCCCAGAATATAAACATAGACCTGGAAATGTGCACGTCACATCCCTGTTAAGGAAATAAAGTGGGAAAGTAAAAATAAATGTAGTTAAAAATGCAGAACACAAACATAAGACTGTAGATGTGTCAGTCTGTAATATGTTTAATGGTTAAGACCTTGTGGTTTGTGTTCAGTAAAGTATGTAGTGTGATAACAGACTTTGTGCCAGGGTCAGTCTGTCACTGTGTCTCTGTGTCTCCAACAGCCCTGCCTAGTGTTGGCCGTTACGCCCCTCTGCCTCCACAGACGTCCAACACCCACACACAAACAAAGAACACACACACACACACACACACACACACACACACACACACACACACACACACACACACACACTTCACATTCACATACACACCACCAGCCAACTGTCCAGGACATGAACACTATCCCAGGCTCACTGGGCGCCACTTAAAGACTCCCACTTTGAAACTGACACTCCACTTGGCAGCAGCACCAAACAAAAGACAGTGTGTGTGTGTGTGTGTGTGTGTGTGTGTGTGTGCGCGCGCGCGTGTATGTGTGTGTGTGTGTGTACATGCGTGTGACTGAAATTCAATTTCAATTCCAACAAAAGACACACTCTGCATTATTCTAACTTCTCTGTATCTCGATCCTCCTCGTGTTCACCACACAAGAAACCTCTGCTATCCACCTCCCTATAAATTCTGATGTCTATTTTTGAAGTCATACACCCTTCCAACCCTGAGACGTGACCTTTCCGCCCACCTCTATCAGCCAACTTGAGCTTGTATGTGTGTGTGCGCGTGTAGACGCGTCAGTGTGGAAAGGTAAAGAGGCACAACACGATGACACAGTTAAATGTAGCATGTCACTGCATTCATGGCAGATTATCAGGCATGCTTTCAGAGCCAACTCCTTCCAGCAAATGCAAAAACAAGGACGCTTCGCCCTGAGGGTTAATGTAATAATAGGAACAGTATGACTGCGAAACCAAATTAGGACTTGTCACAGGACCTGTTGTATGGTAATGTTAGAATCCGTTGTGGTGTGAGTGTGTAAGACAGGTGAGTCTATTCCTGGTAAAGTATGTTGTTCTATTTTGGTTGCACTCAATTGCCTCTGCAATATTGTCTAAAAGGGGTGTTAGAGCGCCGTTATAAGCAATTATTAAAAATATATGTTAATACATTTTAGACATAGACTTAGACGCATAACAATATTGATTTAATTATTTAATTTTATAATGTTAATGCTTTTTCATTCAACTTTGGAACCACAGATCTTTGGTGTGAAAAACATATGTATTCTATACCAACTATATTATATTAAAACTGATGCTAACTGGTGCTTTCAACCTGTACGTGTTATTAGCTTCTGATTTATTTAAGGCAAAAGATAATCACACTATCAGACACCAGGTATTTCTTTAGATTCAGGATATATATAATGTCTAAGATCAGCAAACAGGAATGAACATGTAATGATGCCGATATCGAAACAGTTAATAATGAAACAGTGACATGCAAAAATATTTATTAAGGCTGCAATTAAACTGACTTAAGAAGATTACTTGACTGTCAGTCACTCATTAAAAATAAATAATATTTACTAAACTAATGGAAATGAATAAAAGATAATAGGGCCAATTTGTTGCTTAAGTTAATTGGATAGTTGCTGTATTTTAATCATCTATAATTGCTGTGATAATGGCCCTGTGTGATTATACAACATATTTTTGTACTGAAATATAATATCACTTATTTTAATTCTCAAATTCTTCTTTGCTTTCTCTTTCTTTTCACTTGGTAGTTTTATAGCCATATTCTTCACAGTCTTTTGTAGCTTAATGGAAAAACGTTTTAACAATAATCTTATTTAAAAATAACACTATAACAGCATTTGTAAGGTTTTTTTTTTTCATCTTGAGATCAAGCACACATTTTCCCATCAGTGGCAGAGCCGAGGGGTAACATACTGTGAAGGTAAAATGCCATCAACATGCACAGGGTCACTTGGGACAGGAGCCATGTGGTGTGTGATTGGCAAATCGTGAGTGTAGACTCCCTCCAAGACTTACTCTTGATGGGGATGATGAGCTGGGGAATGACAGGCTGGATCTTGGGGCCTCCGTGCTCCAGCATGTCATGGACTCCCTGGCGGGCGAAGAACTCGTACGGATGAACGGTCTCACATAAGCCATCAAAGAACAAAGGCAGGTAGTGGTGGTAGTCCAGTTTATCAATCTCCACCTGAGGAGAGAAATTTGAATTCACATTATGGGCATGATTAGATGCCTCTTTAATCCACAGAGGCCGAAAAAAGAGAGATGTGGTGGTTTCTGTCCTTCGCTCAAGGGCAGTGGCGCCGGAATGAGTTTTAAAGTGGGGGGACATCCAGCTTTGGATGATGTAAAAGGCTAGTGAACTTTTTTCATGTCAACTTTCTTTCAATTGCAGCCTAGCCTACTGTTTTTGTACAACTAAAATATGGTAAGAAATGCATTCCCTCTTCTCATCAGAGTACTTCCAGATCAAAATGGTAGCAGCTTTTATTTCTTAGCACAGTAGTCTGCCAACGAGCGGCTAAAAGGTTCACCTCAAAAGGAACGTCTCGGCTCCTTTTTCACTCTGAGAACTGTTACACTCTAACCAATCAGCCCACCAACTAGTCAGTATGTTTTTTTAATAAGGTTTGAAAGAGAATCAAAATTCATGCCCTATTCAGAGGCTTTACATTCAATATGCCTACTAACATACAGTACAAATAGACAGCACTGCAGCAGAGCGAGGTTTAGTCCCCTAGGTTTATTTTCCAAAGTATTGAGTGTGCCTATCACTCCCAAAGCAAAAGCTATTTAACACTTTGTTCATGTCCAAGTCATCAGGTCCAACATAATAGACTAGGCTTACTGTAATACCTGGCTTAGACATTACCACTTTATTACCATAACACCTGAAAGGGCGGGGACAAAAAGTCTCATTGCCCCCCTATTCTGGCGCCAGTGTTCAAGGGCATTTGCTGGAACTGTTGATGGACAAACTGGCCAACTGCAGGGATGAACTTTTTTGTTTTCTAGACAGTTTCTCTCCTCAAACAATACATCACCTTAAGGCTCAGTCAGATTCACAGCTTTACCTGCACACAGTGAGAGGTATAGCCGGTGTGTTTTTTCAAGGAAATCAGTTATTGCCACAAAGTTCTCTCTCATTGTTTGCCCTTTCTTTTTGTTTGTCCTTGGCACAATATATAGGGCTAAAGCTCCTCTTGCAGCCATTTATAACCCTTATAGTAAATACATACATTCACATACTCTCTCTCTCTCTCTCTCACACACACACACACACACACACACATAATTGCGGGGACAGCTGTTCAGGAGATCATGACACAGCGGCATGTGGCATCCTGTGGGCTGACATGTTAACACCTGTTTACACCATTTACAGGACAGACAGAAAGGCGGGCGCGCGCACACACACACACACACACACACACACCACACACACACACACACAATCGGGCGGGAGATGAAGACATTTGTCCAGCTACAGGCCACAGGCAGGCTTTGATGTTGTTTGGCTGAGTGTGTTGGTACTGTGTGACACATTAAAGTGAAGTCTTTCATGTGTGTGAAGCCATCAGAGGGCAGCCACTCAGGCACACTGAACTGGAACGAACAGCTGACCCAGAGGAGGCTGTCCTTGAGCCTAGTCTGTGTGTGTGTGTGTGTGTGTGTGTGTATGTTTGTGTGTGTTCAGAACATCATATAAAATCTTAGATGTGGCTCATTTAGTATCTGTGTGTACTGGATGTAGTTACTGAGTGTGTATTTGTAACAGGGGTATCAGCTCTAGCACTGCGTCCCAGTGGCACTATTGTTGAGCGAGAGGTTAGAGGTTGAAGGGGTGATTCTCTTTTTCATGTCATGAAAGGTAATCCCTTGGGTGCAGAGGCAAATAGCCCCCAGCAGCTGGCGGTCCTTGAGGACAGCTGAGGCCATGAGGAGACACTCTCTTGTCCACAGACACACAGACTTACATATATATATATATATATATATATATATATATATATATATATATATATATATATATATATATATATATATATATATATATATATATATATACATATATGTATATATATGCACCGTGCTGGGTCATGCTGGTCTGTGCTGAAATGTCACCCAGGCAGTGACGCTCTGCGCTTTCAAGTCCACAGCCCTCGCCCAGACGCCGGTCAGAGCTGAGACTTCAAAGCAGGGCAGACCCAACCTTCCCCCCACCTCCCTCCATCCCCCCTCTGCTGCCAATCCTCCCCGACACTCGTCTCCCCCCAGGGTAAACACAGAGACAGAGAATGAGAGAAAAAAGATGGAGAGATGGCAAGATGGCGACAGAGACAGAGAGCTCACACTTTTAGTGCAGAGAGACAAGGCTGATTGCTTTGAGGCAATTTGCCGGCCAACCTTGACCTTTCCCTGCACTTGGTCAAGATCATCATTGTGAGTCAGGCGGGCTGGAGACGAGAACAAAAGCAAACATGAGCCCACAGAGAAAGGGAGGTGAGTGAATGGAGGGATGTAGAGGCTGAGGAGAGGCGAGATGACACCACAGTAAAGCTTTGCTTGTGAGCCAGTGGCAGTCACTGACACACAGGGACACGTCACGCCATAAGCTGTTTTTTGAATTTCTTTGGATGCTGAAACAATACTGAAACACAATCCCACAACATCTAAACCATTAGATTTTGACTTGTAAGAGCAGTTTAATATTCTTAAATGTTCATACCTTTAAACAGCAGGATTGCAATCATGTAAATACTTCACTTTGGGAAAAGTATGAAAATGCTGCCCCTTTAGTACTAAAAGTAAAAAAGTAAAGCATATTAAGAAGAATTAAAACTTGGAATAAAAGACAGATATTAAGCTAAAATTGTTAAGGCGTTAAAAGGAAAGGAACAATTCCACAAGACATAGTTTAATTTTATGATGAAATGTTTTGGTTGTCTTCTTTTGGTAGTCTATGTGTTTATGTATTGCATCTCTCTGTGTGTGTATGCATTATGTTATCACTGGCTGTCTATGTTTTTTTTCTTTGTCAGGCAAATGTAGAGAGGTTTAAATAGCTTTTTAATAACTAAAGTAAGTATTTTTACTTTTCATTTGGTTGTGTGATGTGCTGATGTGATACATGACACCTACCATGAACCTGAGGTGTTGTGGGAATATTTACCTGGGAGCATTAATGTGGTGTTGTTGTACAGACGCCTCTGATGTCTGTGATACTCTTAATCAAAATCACATAAACAAGCACTTAGGGACTGGCTGGAGATTCCAGTTAGCACTGAAGGAGTGGGGACAATCAGCAAACACTCACACTCTTACATATCGTACACACACATACACACACACACACACTTTCCCGGAGAATCTTAATCAGCGGCTGCACTGAGCGGTAACTCTTGCATCCGTTATCGATTGTCCGCCCAGGTTTGTTTGTCTTTGGGTGCCTGTGGGAATCCCCCCCGGAGTCCGGGGAGTCAATGAGAGTGGAGCACAGAAAGACTATCAGGCAAGTAGCAGCAATTAGCCCTGGGACACAGACCTGCATGTCTCCTCTGGTCAGCATTGCAACAGCAGACACACAGCAACAGAAGCAGACTAGACTTGAAGCTAGTCTGAGCAGAGAGTCTCTGCTCATTAAACAACAGTATCAGAGGCCCCTGACAGGCACAAGAGGCCAGGAGGAATGAAAACAGCAGGTTGCCACTCTAAATATACAACGGCTGGACGTGATTGTGTATGTGGGCATGTGGTGAATACATGTGTGGGTGGATGGATGTGTGAGTATATGAGCGCTTACATATGACTCCATGTATAGACTGTGTGCGCTCAGATGCGATAAGCTATGGGGCTACTTTGCCAGGGTGGTGTGAGTCACTTATGTTACAAAGCTAAGGGCGAAATCACGCAGAGGTTTTACAGCAGGATAGGATCCAATGTGAAAAAGACAGTGAGAATAAAAAATAGAAAAAGACTACATGTGCATGTGTGTTTGTGTGTGTTTTCATTCTGCTCCTGAGGTAATTGCTATACAACTTAGAGAATGATAAAAAGAAGTATGTTCAAAAAAGTGAAGCTAATCCTGATTTGCCAATCATCTCCTCTGACTTTCAGCCAATTTCAGCTGCTGACAAAAGCTAAATATTTATGGTAAGTATGTCAATTAGATCATTCAAGAAACACACATAATAATTTAAAAATCAAATGATGATGCTATAAATGATTTGACCTGGATTCAGCTCTCTGTTACAGGTTTCTGTATTTAGATGAGTTGGCAGATGAGCTACTGTCAGTTAATTCAGCTTTGAGAGGAGAGCAGGCTTCCTATTGCTGCCACTCACACTATGAGTCATTCACACTCTAGCCAAAAAAGCATCCATTTGTTCTACTGAGAATGTATTATAACAGACCAAACTGGAATGCAGCAGTCACATACCCTTGATAGCACGTACACAAGATATTTACACCGAGGAAAGAGATATGCTTTGAAAGGGCCATGCATTACTGAGATTCAGAAGGCACACATGAATCAACAAGCACTAGAAATAACAATACATACTACAACAGAATTCCCATCAGTCATCAGTGTTATCTTGAGAAGGTATGTGAGTTTTTGAAACCCCATCTGCGGTCAGTGTATTGTAGATTTGTGCACGGAAGTTCTCTCCCAGAGTGAGAATTATAAAGACTTGACACAACAAACTGATTTTGTTAGTTTTTCTGTTGTGGAGTTTCTGTAAATGTATTGTAGGCTTCTTGCAGGAGGTGCTGCAGTTTGAGAATGTGTTCTTATCTAAATATTTTTGCTATATGATGATGCGTGGACAATTGTGCTGTTAGAATGAAGGTACTGTAAAGGAAGCACTCCATAAAGCAATTCAAAAAGTAGCAGCTCAAACTACCATGAACAGGACTTTGACTTTGTGGATAGCAACATCCCTCTTATTAATCTCTCATATGACTTGTTAGAATGAATATGCACCACCATAAAATTTATCTTTTGGATGCACAAACTGCACTGAGTCCATAAAGCTAGCCTCCAATTCCACTCTGCACAGCTGCAGACATCACAATTTGGCCTCTGTCACAACTTGCCCAGAGAATCGACCACGTTGACAAATAATGATATGAAGTCAGTGAAGTCAAACATGCAAATAGGACAGACAGCCACACAGGCCAGTTATCCAATTCCAGATCTTCCAGCTGCAAGAGGAGTTGTTTTTTGTTATGATTGCACAGCAGCCGTTTTTTGTAGAGGACAACCAGGACAGTGCAAAGGGCTACTGTAATGATTTTAAGGACTGATATGTGAAGGAAACCTTCCATATTTTCTGTGGGGTTTGTGGTGTTGGCCACACTCTCAACAAATGACTGCTATAGTAGCGTGCCTCACTGTAGAGTGTTGCTAACTTTGGCTCTTTAATGATCACTACAGCCTTTTCGACTGTACATTCAATGTTTTTTTCTTCTGGAAGACGTTAACACAATGAGTCATCTCCTCATAAACAATTTTAACATCATTGCAGGAAAATAAGCACTAGACTTTATTGTGTTATCCATGACACACAGGCTGGCATGTAAATGGCTCTTTCTACTGTCAAATAAACAAAGCTAAACTGAAAAGCAGCCTCTGATGTTGTACTGACATTGCATTTCTTGCAGATTTTTGAGGGAAGCTTTTATGGCAGAACATATTTTCAGAAATTGTTGAACACACAACACACAACACATAGCCTGCTAATAATTTATTCATCCTAATTCAACTTGTTTCCAGCTGTGCCACAGGTGCACGGCACACCTCTGGCCAAAAAAAAAAAAAAATCCCCAAAGCAGTCACCATGCTGTGCGCACTTACGCTGCCAATACGAGAAAGAAAAATAAATAAATAAATAATAAGAGAAAAAAGAGACAAAGAACAGAATATTTTGACTTTCTTGGAGGTCACAATGAGAAGAGCAAGACTGGAATAGGGAAATGATAAGTGAGGGGAAGAGGAGTGAGTCACTCTCACTATCTCCCCTGACAGCTGTTTCCATCTAACAAGCATGCAAGTATGCTCAATTCAAAGCACTAGTAGTAGAGTGCATGGTGTCAATTGAAATGATACCTAACACATGCTGGATGAGACAATTTTGGGGCTTCAAAGATGGTTCAAAACCGGGACACAGAGAGTTATGAATTTTATGTGAACCTACCTCAAACACAGAGATGAAAAGAATTTTATTTAGGCAAACAGTCATGCCAGCAGTCCCAAATGGTGTGTTGAGGATTGAAAGCATGAGGGTGTTATTAAAGTAACAAACATTAGCCACAGTAATTGAAACAGTGACCCTGTAAGACAGTGTTCCTGTTGAGATTGTGCTTCAGTTAACATCATTGTTAGAGATGAGGAAAAACCCTGTTAGATGTTCCTGTTAGGAAGTACACATGGCAGCGCAAAAAACATCATTTTCTCAATAAAGTCTTTATTTCACAGTGGAAGAAAACACTGTTCCAGGATGTATAATAAAAGTCAGAATGTCACTTGAATGTTTAGCAACAAATATTAAAGAGTTCTGGCTTTGCTGCAGGCTTTTTTATGCAGACAAGTAGTCTATTTACCCAAACTGTCATCATCAAAATCACTAAGTTTGTGTTTCCGCAGTTTCCTTGTTTACATAAGGAACAAAGAAGACATTCAGTTTGTTCTCGTGCTCCCACTGAGAACCCATCACAATTATTTTTCTGTAAACAAGAAAGCAAGTAAAACCAATTAATTTCCCACCCGCATTTTCAAATTTGCCAGGACAATGTTGGCAATATCTGGCAATAACTGGGTTTGTTTACTTTCTTCTAGTAAATCATGCAGTTTTAATTGCGCACAGAATGAACTGTATAACTGTGTTTTACACAGCACAGTGTGCTCAAGGTGACACAGCACAACTGGAGTCCTGAGAAGGTCTGGACGGCTGCGGTGATTGAAAAAAGGGTAAACGGAGTGATGGAGGGCCGAGCAGACTGATGAAGGAGTGGAGACGCAAAGGGATGTAATGTTAGAAGAAGCTGAGGTGGATGAGGAAGAGAATATCTGGAATAGAGGAGGCTCTTCCACAGAGGCGGAGGAGGTTGCTCTTCCTCTGTTTTTGAGAGGCGATAGGGAGACCAGAATATAAAAATGAATAATCGGTTGAAATAAATCTTTACCAAATCTAAGCATCATTTATAAAATATATTTTTCTCTCTTCTTTGGAAAATATCCATTATTGAAATTCTGATTAAAATGCTTCAACAGTGATACCTGCAGGGCAGGCAAGAGGAGAGAGGGCATTGTGTGTGTGTGTGTGTGTGTGTGAAGCTGTGAGAGGAGAGCAGAGGAAGACGGGCCCCCTGCTGTCCTCCTCTTATATCAATTTAATGTACTTCATTTGTTTCTCATACTAATCTGTTATTGGCCAAAACACAAAAAATGATGCTCCAATGGAAGACGTCCTCCCTAACCAATCAATAACCAGAATACAATATTGACATTGCGTTAATAATATATATAATATATTTTATATTAATAATTTCCTCTACCACTGTATTGTACGTGAGTGTGACAAAGTGGCGGTAAAGCAATACATAGATTCATATTTCATACAGTAGTATATTAGAAAAGAAATTATAACATGCAAATTATGAACTACTTCTCAACAAATCACTAAAAATGACATTTTATTTAGGCCTTTTCAACAGAGTCCAAATTTCCTTTTTTCAGATTTACATTTCTACGCTTGTTGTAGCAGCCTGCAGGACCACAGTGGCTTGCGGTGACCCAACATACTGCTGCTCTGAGGTGAATTCCTCTCATCAACAATAGAAAGTTAACAACATAATTTAAATGAAACAGTCGGGAGAATGTTTGTCATTCTTGCTAATGATATCAGACTGGTTTACCAGCAGCGACAAAGTTCTGTTAACAAACAAACAAGATGATCTACAGCCATAAATGCAGTGGGACGTTATGACATGGTTACTTCATCTTTATGAAAGAAAGAAGACATCAGATAACACAGTCAGATACACCATCTCTCTCACTGTCTCTTTGGTCTCTAATTTCTTCTCTGATGGTTAAATGTCTCTCTGTGGCTGTTGTGTGAATTTATCTCATTAACAAGAATGCAGCAAAGAGATCATACAATGTGTTGTCAGTAGTTTTCCTGGACACTGAAGCTGTTGAAGAGTTACAGCAAGCTGTCTGGACTCACATGAAGAACGCCTGATTCAGTTGGAAATTATCCAGTTTTTAATTGAGTGGTTGTTCAGTCACCTATGTGATTTGTGAATGAGTGTGCAGGAGGTCTGGCTGCTTGCTTGTGAGAATTTCTTCAGTCATTGTTTGTTTTTAAGCTGAGATGTATATTGAGTAATAAGCTTAAAGTAACTACAATTAAGATTTTTAAATACTAAAAGTAACTAGAATAACAACAGTGTTAACACTGTCAGCTTTGTAGGCTATTTTTGTATGTCTTGCATATAGATAACAGTGTGTAAGTCATGTATTTGATACATGCATTAATACCATAGACTGTAAAAAACATATGGACGTAGCCACCGTGATGTCACCCATCGGTTTCTGAAGAGCGGTTTTGAAGTTCAAAGTGGGTGGCTCCGGTCATCGCCATCTTGGTAGTGACTGATTCCGCCTAACTCCTGGCTAATCGAAAATGGGCAGAGATGGAGCAAAGCCGGGCCAAATGAAGCCTGGTTGCTGAAACAAGCCACCCAGCTGCTAGCGACCTAGCAGCTAGCTACCCCCTGTACAGTTGTCATGAAAGCGGAAATGAGCTACAGAGACCAAAACCATTTTTTGTACCAGGCTGTAAACATGTTTATTTCTGCTGTAAGGTTGGACATTTTAACATGGAGGTCTATGGGGATTGACTCACTTTTGGAGCCAGCCTCAAGTGGCCATTCGAGGAACTGCGGTTTTTGGCACTTCCCCATTGAGTTCATTTTTCCAGAGGTTGCCTCTTGATTAATACTTTTTGATGTGAACCTACACTTTTAGAACTGTTAATGTTTTTAATGTCCAATCTTTCTAGTATTCAGCACTGATCTGTACCTGTATCAGGTTATAAGCTTTGTGGTACTTTCTATGTTTCAGTATACTGAGAAAATACATAGGAAACACATGTAAATCATGTGACATGTTTGTTTTTGATGAGAACATAAATCTGTTGTCACAATAGAACAATAACTATAAATTTGAAGTTGACTTTGCTTAACTTTGTCGGTAAAATGACACATCTGAACCGCTCCAGGGCTAAAATGAGCACTTCTTTGTTTAGCTTCAATTTGTATAAATGTCTTTAAAGGAGCAGCATTTTCACCACTCAGGGGCTTTTGTTTTTGAAAGCAAATTGTTTTATTGGCATCTGATTTCATCAGGTAAGGGACAATGATATAAGTATGATGTGGTTTGTTGTAATCTTCCATGTTACATTCTGTTTGAATATGGGTTGCTATAATTCAACAGGTTATGCTATAATTATGTTAGTGCCTCTTTCTAACTTTGAGCACCTGCCCCTCTAAAGGTCTCTGCATGGCCCTGCATTCAAACATAAAACCATAAAACAAGTAGAACATAAAAAAGTAGAGATAAGAAGCCAACTAGTGTAAAATAATATGACACAGTGGGTTGGTTTTCCTCCCGTCCTCCCTAATTTTTGGAGTCACCAGCCGCCACTGGTCTGGAACCTGCTCCAGTTTTAAAGGTGAAGCAGCTAAATAAAGCTCAGATTAGGACTCCGCTCACTGTGCTCACTGTGTGTGTTTGTGTGTGTGTGTGTGTGTGCTCCAGCACGGGACCCTCTGCCACTGAGATGGAAGTAGGCCAGAACAGTGGAGAGAAGCAGGGGGAGGAGGGAAACGAGAGGCAATGAACATGACAGGAGTTGGAGACAAAAGGTTTTGTAGCTGGAGCTTTCCTTATCTCTGTGTAATGTGCGCATGCCTGCACATGTGTTGGTCTGTGTGCAGTTAGCACACACAGATGCTCTGACTGTGTGAGATATAGGCCTTTTAAATGACCTATCAATGGCCATAAAGTCACAGCTCGCCAGCTAGTGGTGTGATCGCGGCTGTGACTTGTCTATTCTGGAGCTACAGCCTCTGCTCTTAGCTTCCAGTGATTACAGCTCAGCAGCCGAGCTTGAAAACACACAGGCAGAGTGTAATCAAGTCAGAGAGAGGGAGGTGTAATCAGCATTTCCCCTCCAATCAGCCCCAAAATCACTGTCTCTAATCTGCAGCCAGCCATTGATGGGTTTGATTGATAGGATGGATTTGTTATCTGGCTGTGGGGGTCTACAGGGAGCAGAACAACAAGCAAGAGCAAGAGACACAGTCAGCTTATCAGCTATCGCTACATTTGTTACCGCTTCCCTCGTTGAGCGAGCTGAGCTTTTCCTCACAGGCTACAACTGCAGCTCTCCTCTCATTTATCATACAGAAGAATTAAATGTGGACACTTCAAAGTACTTCCACACACAAGGGTCCCCGGGGGCATGTGTTTTCTCCCTGTTTAAAATGGAAAGGGCCAATCCATCACTGGTTGTTTGTGACGGAAACAGAAACCACAGTGAGTATTTGTGTGCGTATGTTTGTGTGTGTGTGTACTGGAAGCATGCATGTGTCTATGCCTGCATTAATTACTCGCATATATATATGTGTGTGTGCGTATGTGTGTGTGTGTGTGTGTGTGTGTGATTTGTACATGTCAGATGCACAGGGAAGATAAGAGGGCAGAATAATGCTTTTTCAGCAAGCAAATACCATGACTGTGGCATCTACTGCCTGCACGCTTTTGATAAATCTCGCTCCCTCTGCCTCACACTGTACTGAAAAATCCTCACAAATGTTCAAACAAATACGCTCATTTTCAATGAGCATGTGATGAATGAGTGCTATTGATTTTGTGTATGAAGCCAAAACAATAGAGACCAAGACAAATGTTAGGTCTGTTTAAGATAACAAGGCAGCTTTACACACATTCTCTGCATGTTTGAAGAAACAGGATCGACACAATAAAGAGGATAAAAGACGGGATTTAAGTTAACAAATACAGATACGATTAGATTGCAAATTTGTGGCCATTAACATGTAACACTATTCAACTGTTTATTTGAATGTCACCTCTCTCTCTGTTTTCCCAAGTTGATTATCTCTATTCTTACACAGATAATGGTGCACAGAATTTACTAAAACCAAAAATATCTTTGTTAAAAAAATTCTCAAAATTCTTTAAATATATTGGATTGATAAGGTGATTTATTATTGTCGAAAACTTTGCTTGAAAATTATATTGACTTCCAAATGTTTACACTCCACCCAAGCAGTGGTGTGTGTGTGTGTGTGTGTGTGTGTGTGTGTGTGTGTGTGTGTGTGTGTGTAGGCAGAGGCTGCCTACTGCAACACACCATCTATGTAGTGCATATGTATCTATGTATGAAGAGCAGTGCACAGGCAAAATATCGGCTTAAGAATATCATGTGATTCCAAATCAAATGACAACTCCACAAACTCCAACTGCTGAAGAAGATTGTGTGACACAATAGAAAGCTCCAGAACAGCTACTAAATGGACCTTGCGGTGAGTGTTTTTTTTTTTAACAAACTATTTCTTACTTCAGATGCCCAAATCGAAAATTCCAATTTCGCTGAGGCGCTTTGATCAACCGGGCGGCCCACCAGAATTTCAGTTCCACACACGCCGATGGGTGACAGCTCCATTACTAACTAAAAATAAATCGCAGAGGGAGCATTTCAACATTTGAAATTCAACAAGTGAGGCCGACTCTGAGCCCACATGTCAAGTGTGCTGAGCCAGTAATGCCCACCCTGAGCTGGGAAGTAGCACAGAGAATCAGCAGCATCAGTAGCAATAGGCAGTGTGCTTTCAGGGCTGAGCAGCAACAGCAGCAACAGCAGCAGCAGCAGCAGCAGCAGCAGAGGCAAAGAGTGTCTGTCAAGGCTCTGTCCAGCTCCTAATGGGATGTTCTTGTTGTTGCCAGCGGATAACTCTCATCCTGTGTTCTGGACTACAGATCAAAGAGCGCCTGGACTCCGCAGAGCTACCAAGGCTGCATGGATGGAGAGGACAGACACTGAGAGTGGAGCAGGAAGGGTAAGTAAAGGGTAAAACAAGAAAGCAAGCAAGCAAACAGGTAAGGCAGGAAAGTCAAAATGAAAGAAAGAAATCAAAAATAAAAATAAAGCCTAACTGACTTCTGCAGTGAGCATACACTGTGTCCCTCTGTTCACCCTCACAGGCAGATTATAGCCCATTCTTCTATTTTCTGTCTCTATTTAGGTGAGGGGAAAGGGAGGGAAGCAAAAAAAAAAAGGATAAAAGCCGACTATAAAAGTCAAGAGGGACTGTTTTGTTTTCTTTAAACCCAATCCAGGAAAACTGGGAGATTGATGTGGCTGTGAGCAGTGGCACAATGTGGCACAAGATGATGTCACTTCGATGTGGTTCTCTGGGAGATTTGACTCTTCCTACTTTGCGAAAGACTGTCAGAGTAAAAAGACAAGAGGCAAAATCGTATTTATTTATTTATTGGAACAGTAAAACAAAGCAGCAGAAACACAACAACAAAAGAGATGAAGCAAATTGTGCAGGTAAGATTTATAAAACCCCTAGAGGCTTATAGAAGGAATCTCACTGCAATATGCATTATAAGCAAAGACAAAAGTCATATAATCCATAAAAATAAGCAAACAAGCAGCCATAGGATCAAAAAGCAAACATAAAGCAGGCAACATAAATCAAGCAAAGACATAAAAAAATAAATCAAATAATGTAATCTTAAACTTTTGGGGATACTTGTTGGGTCAACAAATGGTGAAGTGGTGAACTGAGACATCTTCACTTCAGAAGCTACATAGCTGGTAGCCAATGAGCACACACGTTAGCCCTCTCCGCTAAGGGTCAGTAGTGATGTCAGAGCAAAGCTCTTTGTCAGGTGATGTGAAAAACCTTTTGAGTTATGAGTGGCAGCCAGCTGTGCAGGTAATGGTCCAGATATAAGAAAATGGCTTGGTGTGATGAATATCAAGAGCTAAAAAGCAAGGAGGGGGGGGGCGCAGCATTAGGGCACATGCAGACACAACAAAGAATAAAGCCTTATACACAGGGCTGAACACACTGTATACACACACAAACACACATGCAGAGCTCCATCATCCAGGAGAAAAATGTCTTTTCTTAGCGTCAATGATAGCATCTTCAGTCCCATGGTTCAACACTCTCACTCAAGGCCTTTGACAAAAGGACCGGATCTAAAGAAGAGGATTGTTTCAGAGAGCTGACTAATGTGCGCTACACACAGGGCCTCATGAGTGGGATGAAAGGTAGCTTTTGAAATGTCACAGAAAATGTAGTGCTTCAAGATTCTGAGCACACACAGAATTGCTACTGCTGCTGCAACATTCATGTTTCAGTATAGACTGGCCATGATCTTTTGATAATCAGACGTAAAGTAATGCAAAGTCATACTGAAAAAAACAGAATTCTTTTCCAGTCTTCTAGGCTGCAATGAAAAAATAACCAGGACGGAGGTGAAGGCAACGACTACTAAAATTCAAATCACAGTTTATGCCTGTGATACAATTCAACATCTGCCGCAGTTCAAGTTGTCGGAACAAGAAAGATGACCCAAATGATACAGAGGCACAAGGTGTAGAGTTGTAGAGTTGTATTTTACTGACTGACAGTTGGTAGGGGTAACGCACCAACAAACATAGCTGCTGTATGTGCCAATGATGGCAAGGAAGGAGAATACTGCTAGCAAGCAAACATGGATGTAAACAATGTACGATTGAACCTTCCTGATGATAAAGAAAAAAATAATTTTAAACCTCAAATCAATTTTGCATGAAGAAACAACCTGCCACGTTGGGGAATAGCTGTTTTTATACTTGATAGTGCAAAGACACTCATGATTTATCCAGTGTACACTATTTGTTTTTACTACAAAAAACACAGGAATACATTTTTTGCAATGTAATGTGATTATTATTATTATTTAGGAAATGTAACCATATTTTAACGCCAATAATTTGTAATTTCTCGATTTAGAACCTGTATGAGCATTATAGACTTATTTCTCATGCTTGCAGCACATTGTGTTTGTTGCTTCTTTACGGGGGCAGAATTTCAATCAATCCTTTTACCTGTCCTGTCTGCAGCCTCAGGTGGATCAGGACTACATTCAGTTCCCTGATCACCAATGCCGGAATAATGTGTTTGGGGACCCAGAGCAAAACCTTGTTGTTGCCTCCAAGTTCCCATCAAGCACACAACACTCTACAAATAGCAGCTTCATTATATTTTGCATAGACACACAAAAACTAACTACTCCTATACTGAAATACTACCTGCCTCAGGTGCTCTGTATGGCTTGCGGTCATTTGATGAAACAACGTTATTTAGGAAAAATTTAAGTATGCACATTGTTATGTCTTGTGCAGTGTGTTCTGTGTACCTGCCCTTTGCTTCAGGGAGCTGAGACCAATCATTGCTCCCATCCAATCAGCAGCAGCTGAGCAACCTACAAAAAGGCCTCCACCTCCTCACCCCATCTCTCACTGAGCCAGAAGACTCCCCTCCATCCCTTTCCTTTGTTTGTTTATTAATAAACTGGCGTTTGTTTTATCTAATTCAGTTTTCCTCGTTCACGTTACTTCCCCTTGAGTCCGGTCATAACAACATGCTATAGTAAAAGTATAAAGTAAAATCATAAAGATGTCAGAACTAGATTTTGACACAGTGACCCTCAGGGACCAAAGAATTTGTAACAAAGCAGAACCAGTTGATTTTGGACTTTAGTGCTACAAATTACTAGTCAAATTTGCAATTAGAGTGGAAACTGCTTATAGTGACCACGGTTATTGTGATCGACTACTTATATGTATCAAAAAGCTCAAGTCAGAATCATTCCTATACAAATGCTGTTTAAATAATGCACTTTTAGTAATCAAGTAGTATGCTTACAGTGTTCATTTGGGTCTTTCATACATGAAAACATATGAAGAAAAAAATTTAAACTACGGTAATTCTAATTTCTTTTTACCTTACTCCCATAGTACACGTATGATGTGTATTTAGCAGCTGCAGCACCATTATCAGGCGTTGCAGCACACCTCCGTAGGGTTGTGTGGAGGTGTGGGGTGCGGTTGTGGACATGTTTATTTGTAACCGCCATGAAACAACAGAACAAACAACAACAAACCACAGAAAATAACATTTTCTTTCTCTCATTCACCAGCTTTCTTGCTACCACTGCTCACTCTCCTCATCCACTTTCTAGCTTGCTCGACCACTGCTTCTCTCTCTCTCTTTCGCTCTCTCTCTTTCTCTCTCTCATCTTTGTTAAAATGAGTCGGGAAGTCGTCAGCAAAGCCTAACTTTACTTTAAACGAAGATAAACGAAGCATCACGGGTTGCGTTTCTCCAAAAGTTGATTCTGCCCCTGCGGCCCCCGCCCCCACAGCCTAAACACACAACGCTGCCAGCTGGTTACCTGAGGCTTGTGACACGTGCACATTGAAATCATGACAGGAAAAAGAAAAGGAAAAAGTCATTTTCTCTCAATGAAAAATGTAGTCTCCTTGAAGCTTATGAGAAACTGCCAAAAACGAGCCAGCCAGATGCAGCAGCAAAACAAGCGTTTAAACAGCTGTTCTGTATTTTGAAACAGTCAATAAAATTCAGTAAAGAGTGAAGCTGCCTGTTTCATTACTTTATATTCATGTAATAAATATACAAATGTCAATTTGTAAAAGGAAAAAAAGTGAAAAGAAAAAAAAATCAGATAGTAATCAATTTGACCCGGATGGAAGTGATCACTATAAAGGGTTTCCACTGTAATAAAAAAGCAACTGACACAAAGTAACCTGCTTTGCTAGGATGATAATCCAGCCTTACGGATCACCTTTCACATGCGCTGCAAGAGCTTCACTCTTGACTTCCACAAAGACAGAAATTTGGGTTACTGATGTGCAGCATCTTTAACATTATAAGCCTGCCCTACCTTCACTGCGAGAAGGTAGTGCTCTCCCACGAGACATTAGGGATTCACTTTTCCTAATGGTAATGTTAGTCCAAGAAAAGTAATCAATTTTCTGCTGTTAAATTCACAAAAACGGTATATTTTTACCTTTAAGACAAAAGATCGGCTTTGAAAAACTGTTTTCTGAGGAAGAAAATGCATTTAACATGCCCATTAGACCTCAAGCATTCATAAAATGCGTTTTGGCAAGAAATAGTGAATGTAAACAGAACTTTTGTTAGTTTACAGGAAAACTCCACAAGGTTACAGGTGCAACAGGTGCAAAGTTACTTTTTAAGTAATGGGAAGACCAACAAGTGTGGTAAAAAACAGATGTTTCGAACCGTGATTAACACTCAGACGGGAAGGAGGTTACTGATAAATGTGTGTGATATTGAAATCACCCAACTTTCGCTAGAAAAACAGATCCCATCCAAATGGGGACTAAGACACAGTTTTGGTGCTGTCAGCCCTGGCTATCATGCTTGTTGGTAACAAAGACAAAGCTTGACATCAATGGCTCAGGTCAGTGTTTGGACTACGATTGAGTGTAACTGAATAGTTATAACAAAGTATTGCTGCAGTACTGTAAGCAAAGAGCCAGTGTTCCTAACCTGCCCGAATAATCTCGCCAACCCAGAGAGATAAAACTGAGTAACATAACTTGACCTTGCAATAAAAGAAAGATCTTATATTGTTTCATGAATAATTTCTCCCCTCAATAATGTAAACAGAATAGATGCCACTTAAAATGTATCAAAAAGATTTTACACACACAATTACAGGCATACACACACAACTGCGGTTTGTAGAGATAATTTAATATTCCTATGTGCCCATATTATAATGGCAAAATGAATAAATACAGTCTGAATCCAGCAGCTTGAAAAGTGTGGAGTCACGGTAGGGGATCCATTACAGCAGGTGTTGGATGGCATTACAATGGATGGAAAGAATATACATATAGAACATATATATATATATACTTGGGAGGACAAAAGCCTTTCTTCCATTTAATGTTGTTTGCCTGGATGTAAGAGAAATAGCTGGTACCCAAAGATGGTGTACAGGGATTATGCTTGTTCATGCTTGTTTGTTTGCCAGAACACTCACCCACACATACACACACACACACACACACACACACACACACACACACACACACACACACACACACACACACGTACACCCACAAATCTACTTCCCGTTTGGAAAAAGGAGAGAGTGAAGGGAGCAGAAACAGTGCAGTGAAGCAGATGTAATTACAAAAGGCAATACAAGCCGTGTGTCTCCAAGTCTCTCTGACCCACAAGGAGGGAGTAAGTCAGAGCTTATCAGGGTGCCACAGAATGGGAGAAATCTTCCAGCAGAGGTGGCAAGTGCTCCCTGCTCTTTTCAGATGTGACATTGGGAAGAAGATGATGGTGGTGGTGGTGGTGGTGGTGGTGGTGGTGTTGTAGGTAGCAGCTGAGCTCTAAGTGGAGAGGGTAGCAAATGAGGAAATAGTCCCTTCTTCATTTCTGGTAGCAGGCAATCTAAGGTTTGCCCCAGGAAGAGAGATTTGAGGCAGATAAACAGCACTAGTCCAGTCGTCATCTCATACACTGACAGGAAGCTTAGTTAGATGATACAGTGAAGGTGACAGGTTGACCACAGATGACTGATGGTTGCACAGCCACTATGTAAGGAATTAAATTATTATTATCATTTAGTAAAAAAGCCTATAAACTGTTGTCCTATCAATTTGTAATGCTCTACCACTCTTTATGTTCACAAGTCATGTTGGGAGATTCTGTTTTTTAGGAATTCCTGCTGAGAGATTTGACAGGTGTTGTCAGATGACAAAATGAACAGCCAAAAGATGAAGATGGGTATGTTTCTGACAGGTTTATTGCAAAAACTCTAGGTGCAAACCGTCTGGCCTTGGTGGCGTCTGCTGCTGCAAATGCACGCACGCAAACAAGCAAATGCAAAAGACGCGTACATACCGTATGCGCACGGTCAAGGACACACACACACGATTACACTGCCTCTTACGTTTTCCCTCGACAAGTGATGGAAAGAAGCTGTTCTACCTCAGGATGAAATGGGGAGAAAGTGGCATGTGAGAAAAACAGAGGAGAGAGAGAATCAACTGAAATCAAATAATTCCAATTCTTGATCTTAATGATGTCTGGTTCAGATTTTTGGCAAATTATATGTGTAAGAAACTGAAAAAAACATTTCGTCAATATTATTGTCAGCAGATTTAAGCCATGCTTTTGGTAAAATAATTAATTAAATAAAATAATGCTATATTTTGTGTAATGCACAAGTTTACTTTTGCTGTCTAACATTTGTTTTTACTTGAATTGGATGTGCTAGTATTGGTTAATCTAGGGATATTATTACTATATGAGGGGATATTTAAACTAAGGTTGTCAAAAGTTTTGATACTTTTTCGATACCAAATGTTCAAAATGATATGATCTCCATTAATTATACATTGGATAATATCAAAAGTACCAAATCTATAAAAAAACAGATATACAATCAGATTTTCAACCCAAGGCTGCACAGATGAAACAACAGGGAAGAAAATCAACTGGTCCTCAACCTGTGGCTGTTCTAGCATTCTCTCCAGCAACAAACCCATAATGTGACTGGTGGGTCACATCATGCAAACATGGCAAATTTAATTTAAAAAAAGAAAAAAAAAAGATCCTATTTTGTGTGCCTAGGACTATTTTTCTTTTTGCCATGGTATTGAAAGATGTGTCAAGCATCGTTTTTTTTATACTAGTATTGTATCAAAGTTTAAAATTCTGGTATCGTGACAACCTTAATTTAAACACTTCAGTCATACAGTACCATGGTGCAGTGCTTTGTCAAGTTAGAAGGACTTCCTTGCTTACATAAAATAATTTTTTGTGATTGTCTGTATTTTCTTTAGTAAAGCTTCAGTGCTATATAATTTACACTATATGTGTGTTAATACAAGAATCTCAACAGGTCCAAACTTCAGATACTGACAAGAAGAAGTGAAAAGTGGAAAAAAATGATGAATCCCCAGTTCTTAAAAAAATGTCGACGGTTCCAGTTCATATACAGTTCTTTATACTAAACTCTAGTAATACTGTATATGGCAGTGAGAAAACAAGAGAACAACCTCTTCACAGGGCATTTTGCCTCCAGGATGCAGCCCCTATTACCTCTACTGATTCACCAGAGGTAATCACCAATATGGCTCTGGAGAAATCATAAGGATAAGGAAAGAGGGAAAAGTCTGTTAACCAGGAAGAATGAGGATACATGGAGAGGGCTTTGAATGAAATATGGCTTATATTATTTCTTCCTGCACACCAGACAGGGCCGTCTGTCATGGCCAGGAAGGGGCCAGAGAAAGTGGGCTAAGTGGTCAGGCCATTTCTTGTGCCTTTCCAAGTGGCTGAATAGATATTAGGATTTTACAGGCTATTACACATGATAATTGCACAGCATATTGAATTTCGGGCAATTTTCTCACACCGACTCTCTCTTTCTTCCTCACCCTTTTCTATAAATAAACATTTTACAGTATGTAAAAATGTATGTCATATGTGGACAATGATTTAAAGGTTGTTTGTGACATACAATCAGTATGTGTGGCATTCATGTAAATTCAATAACAGCACTCTACTAATTGCATGGCTTAAACCCAGCTTTAGCTCTTTAGATATTTATCTAAGCCAATTAAGTGAGAGGTGGGCTGGGGATGGGGCATAATCCTTGCTTTAATGTTAGAGTGCACATTCAAGAGCAATGTCAGAGGAGGACCCAGTCCACTCTAAATTAGCAGCATGGCTCACCTGAAATTTAATCAGCCAATGTGTTTCCATTAAAAACACATGGCTTCTGGAAGTGTTTCGTTAGAAAAACTACAAAAGGATAAACTATTATAAACTGAGAACAGATCAGAATTAATAGTTATTGCTATATATCCTTTACTAACCACATTAATAAGGAGTAGTCAATCTACGCTTTTATGTAAGTGTGTGTGGTGTTTACTATATTCTCCCTGTATTATTGGTCAGTTAGTAATTAGCAGCAGTAAGTTACACCACAACAAGAAAGATGCTATTACTGGGAAACTGGGAAAAACGCTAAATACTATCCAAATTCAGCCAAAAATAGAAAAGAGACCAAATGTTCAGTACAAGTGCCATTAACAAAAATAAAGTAGTCTCTCTAAATAAAGGGAGGTTTTATGGTGAAGCCTGCACTACAGCACAAACTGGAGTGGAAACAAGGGAGGATGTGGTGCCATTTCTAAAAATAATCCCCAATGACTACAGCATCAAACCAATTAAAGAGGAACTGATAACACTGTCAATAAGTGCTTAAATAAGTCAGCTCACAATTAAGTAAGTTTACAAGTCTGTGTTTGGACATCAGACTGAAGAGCACAGCTACAGACATCATGTGTTTCCATTTGACTACAATTGCGAACACCAGCAGTTTTCAAGACTGTTAGTGTTTAAGATTCTTTCAAAGCTCATCAGAGAGACACGAGTTGTAAGGGGCCTAAATTCAAGTCAGACAAGTAATCGAGTAGCATCGCCACGTGCACCGTTCTCCACACTCGCTCAGCCTAGTTGTGATAAAGAGCAGAGAGAGAAGACAGATTATGAAATGCTGATGGAGTACCCTCAGCACTACCATTCATCAACATAATTAAGCATAATCAGCACCATCCGCAGAGAGAGAGAGAGAGAGAGAGAGAGAGAGGTGGGTGATAGAAGAAAAAAAAATAAAGGCTGTCGGTAAGAATGTGCGGAAGGTGGCAGAGCTGCAGAAAAATAAACATTTATGTCATATATAAAAACTTCTGAATATTGGTGTGAGGAGGTATAATAAAAAAAATCCTGCATCGACATTTTCTCAGATGTAAAAATCCACTGAAAATTATACACATTTGTCCATAAATGGTCA
Source organism: Thunnus albacares (assembly GCF_914725855.1). Lineage (NCBI taxonomy): Eukaryota > Metazoa > Chordata > Actinopteri > Scombriformes > Scombridae > Thunnus > Thunnus albacares. The sequence goes on from NC_058120.1 coordinate 17,218,883, forward strand.
CTTTTAATTATCTCCCCATGCTGTAAGTCTACATATGCTGTGTGTCTCAGCGCTATGTCATCCTATAGTGTATATGTCATATGAATACTCTTTAACCATGGAAATAATGGAAACAGTGATTATGTCAGTGATATCATTATCTAAGTCTTAGTGATGTGAATCCAAAGCTGAGAAGTCTAAATTTAATCTTAAGCTAGCATGTCAATGATCCACCACTGTAGCTACACTGCACAAACACACTGAAGACTTGTCATGTCCGGCCTCCATCAAGTGTCTGCATCTCATCTCGCATAATTTTGTCATACTTTTCATCGGGGTCAGCAGACATGCCGACAGATCATCTGATATACCCAGTCAGCTCACGCCATGTCCCAAGCCAAGTTCCCATTACACATGCTGATCTGCTCGTCTTCATTCATTATTAACTGCCAAATGCAGCTGGGGCCATGTAGGCCACTTTATAGGAGTTTAAAATTTAAATACTTCAAAATTCCTGGGTAATTTGGACGATGACCTGACAGGAGAAAGGTGCCGAACTGCATATAATAAAGAGAGATTTACACCTAATATCTGCATGGTGGCATTAAGGGTCTGACTCAGACTCTGCATGTCAGTTATAACTGTACAATTACCAGTACATCCATTGTTATCTCAGGATAATATGGTTTAAACATTTTTTTTTTTTTTTTTTTAAAAGGACAAGTAGCTGCAAATACAGCCAGTGGTTGTTCAAAGCTAAATATACTAATTGAAAACTGTCTCTGAAAGTTCCCACGCACTCTGTTATGTAATGATGTTTAATAATCTTTAATTCAGCTATGTTAACGTTTCACAGAGAAATCATGAATAAAAATTAACTCAGATCTTCTTTGCTGCGTAGACAGTGGGAACTAATATTTATATTCCAACTACATTTTACAAAATTGATTAAAACTCCTGTTAGTACTGCTGGGTTTTGCTTTTTTAATTGTCTTCCTCAAAGGTCGTGAAGTAAGTTCTACCATGGCCCTTTTTAATTATCTCTACGTATGTATGGAGCGGTTTGAGTGTTACGTGTTTCACAAGCTAGTCTGCCAGAAGCCAATCCCCTATGACCCTGACCTTTTCAGGAACTAATAGAATTACAGCACACTGAATGCCAATTAAATAAACACATAAATGGAAAACAAAACAGGCAGAGAGAGCACAGGAGTGTAATTGCCATAAAACCCCTTAAGGTAAACACATGTTCCCGCAGTGCAGCCTCAGCGAGATATAGGGTGATGAGGAAAGGGAGGAGAAGTGTGGTTTGCGTGTGTGAGTGTGTGTACATGTGTGTGTGTATGTGTGTGTGTGTGTGTGTGCACTGAGGTATACAGAGAGAAAAAGCCAGGGAGGAGGGAGTCAAACAGGCGAGGCAGGCTAGCCTGTGAACGTGTTGTTAATTTAGCCCTGTTTTAATTAGCTCTTCTGCCAGAGCGCGGCAAAGCGGAGGGGCTAGCGGGAAGCCCTGAAGATCTGGGCAAACTGGCAGGCTGAAAGAGGCCACCAGATTGGCATGCCTAACTACTGCCTGTTTCAGACCAGCAGCTGGGCACCCACATAGCCCACCACTGTTCTAACCGCCCAAATGTAAAAAATTAATTCTGCAACTGACCCGACAATAACAACACACACACACATATATTCACTTTATTAACTTCTATTCTTTTTTTTTTTTGTTGTTTTTTCTTTTATCCCTCCTGTGTCCTCAGTCTAGCTTTAATTAAATCATGGTCTGCTCTGTTTTTCTCTCTACTTAACAATGCACAGACAAAATTTGACAGTTTCTTATGATAATGCTCCTGACTCTCGCTCTCTAAGGGACAGTCTCTGTTTACAGAGTTCACACTTGAGCTCCGTTGAAAGCCGGGTGGGTGTCTGCTCTGTGTATATGAGGCCAGTTGATATTTAAAGACTTTGACTATTTTATGAGTTTCAGTCTTATAACGGAAAAAAAAAAAGAAAGAAGAATGGAGACAATCCCCTCTGAGCAGCAAACAGTGCGTGCCTTGACGGAATAAGCAAATATGAGCCTAACTGCCTTAGTTTTCTGAGAGGATTTATGACATTGCGTCTTATTATCTGCAGGTCGGATTACTGCCATGCGCTTCCCTCCGAAATAAAGAGGTTCCACGCCACATAAAGCCCAAAGTGTTTTCAGAGCTGTGCCACACTCCCTTGCACTTTCAGCACAGATTTTAAGGATGACTACACAGTTCACTTCTTTGGTTGATAATGACGAGTAACTCACCCTAAGCCCGATAGACCCACTCACCACTCCTCTTGTTTGCCTTAGCACTTGCAGGACAATCAAAAAGGTCAAGAGGACGTGGGCATTTTTCCTTAGTGACACCAATCTGATGAGCCCTCCACTTGAAATGGATAGTAATTGGTTGGTGAGCACCCAAGTAATGTGGCGGAGCTCTCCAGAGAAGATAGATTAAGCTACCTGCAGATGGAGATAGGGCAGGGTCTGGGGACAGGGGGGGGAAAGGGTCTCCTACTTGACTTTGAAGACAGAGAGAGAAGATGGAGAGCTTGTGATGAAGGAGTCTGATTAACATATTGTGCAGTAGAGAGAGCCTCTATCTACTAGTCAGACACTGTCTGGGGAAATATGCAGCGGCCGCCACAGTTAATGGGAGCCAGCATGTTTATTGTCCTGTTAATTAGCAGGGATGTGGTTAGGGCTGTAAAGATACGTAGTCTGTGAATTCAGGGAGGATGCAGGAACAAGTAAACAAAGAGCTGTAACAGCACACAAAATTCTCTACTCAAACAATGATGACAAATATTGTTGGTCAACCCCCTTTAACAACTCTCCAGTGAGCAGCTAAGAATTTTCCTTCACGGATAAGTAATTGCAGGGTTTGAGCCACATTTCCTGAAGCGGTAGGAGAGGTAACTCCCTTGTCTGCAAGTTGAGTTGTTTGATCTGCTAACTTTGATCATACAGAATGTAGAGTTGGGCAATCCGATTTGACTGCATGCCACAGTGTGAAAAAAAACACCCACAGTATGATTTTCTATACTGTTTTCTTTCTTTTCCTTGGCATTCTTATTTTTACTACAGTGTCTTCAGCGATGAAATGACACGGCAATGCGTCTGCTTTTGGAGGAGGTTAATGCACATCTGGTCTGAGCAGACAATACCCACTCAGTGACTTTGACAATTTTGACATGAAGCACAGAACAAAATAATAAAACTCAAGTCTCCCTTTTGGCACAAAGACACGGAGACAAACACCTTTTGGAATCATATCTGATCGCTGGAGGAAAGGAGGATTCTGAGGCGAAGCCTTTGGGCTAGAAAACCCCTACAGTCATTTTCATAATTCATGTTTCAGCCAGCTAATATTAGACACCAAAACAGAAATAATGGATTTCCTGGTCTTTCTTTTTCACTCACACCTCCCGTTCAGAACCTGCCGACAACACACAACACGTGCGCACACAGACACAGACACAGACACAGACACAGACACAGACACAGACACAGACACAGACACAGGCACAGACACACACACACACACACTCACACACACACTCACACACACACACACACACACAATGTAGTGCTCTCGCCCAGACCAGCAGTGTCAGAAGACAGTGCTAGCTCCAGGCCTCTAATTGGCCCCATTTCTCCTCCTCTTGTCTCTCTCTTTGTGCTCATGAAAGCATTGGCTATTCTGTCTAATACATGCTTCTGAAAAGGGTGGACATACTGTAGCCTGCACTTATCCAAATACAATAAAAACTCTCGAAATGAAACCAAAGAGAAAAGACAAGGCCAGTGTCTTGAAAAGTATGTGTGTGTGCGTGTGTATGGTCCAGGTATTCCTCATGTTGTGGGGACATAAATCTGTTTACACAGTCATGCTGTGGGCACTCGCCTCCCTTATGGGGACAAAAAGCAAGAGCCGTTAACATAAATCATTAATCTAAGGGTGAAGACTTGGTTTAAAGTTAAGGTTAGCTCAGGGTTATGTTAAGGTTAGGGTAAGGGTTAGGGTTAGGCATGTGATGGTTATGGATAAGTCTCCAGGAATTGAATGTAAGTCAATGTAATGTCCTCTGAAGTGATGGAAACACAAATGTGTGTGTGTGTGTGAGAGAGACAGAGAGAGAGAGAGACTGACAGAATGGGGATGAAATGGAGAGCACAGTGACACAGGGAGAGCGTGCTGGCTGCAAACTGTGAGGCATGAAGGACGTCCATTGAAAGATCCATTGCCGGCATCTCACGGACACACAGACAGGGCTATGAGTGCGACGGGGCCACAGACAGAACAGAGGCTCTTCAAAGCTGATTGTGGCATGCATCACTTAGAGCCAGTGCCTCCCACCCACTGTTCTGGCCAGCCAATCAATGGGCCTATTGTTGTGATGTATGTGTCCAGAGGTTTATGGGTGTCCGTGTGCCGCAGTGTCTGGCTACTATAGCTCTGAAAACTGCTACTGTTGATTATAAAAGACCGCTGCTGCACACTCTAACTCTGTCTCTCTCTCTCTCTCTCTCCTTTTATTCTTCCATCTACTGCAGAGCCAATTTGCTAATGGATGCAGCAACTGTGTGATTTATTGTTGTCAAAGATACGCTTCAAGTAAAATGCACTAAATGGTTTAAGTTTGCAGGCAAAATTTACATTTGAAAGCCAACCCACTCTGGAGAGCGCCTTGCATCAAATATGCAAAGTTGATTATGTGGAGCATCTATTTAGTAGTTCTAAATCATTGTTCTAGCCCTCTCAGTGATATTAAACTCAGTATGGGTTGTCTGTGGTTTGCGTCTATTCTTGGATTCACTTTCTGAGATGGAAATTAAAAGAGCTACAAGGAAGACAGTGCTGCAACAAAACCCAAAGTCTCCACTGTCTGGCAACTTCGATATTAAATCTGCCTAAAGGTTAAGGTTGTTTCATGGAATTGTACTGGAAATTTCCACTTGAGTTAAAATACTCTGGGCTGTATGCTTAAAGTAGAACAGGCAGTGTTGAATGTAACAGCCTGTACTCAATTTTATTTTCTTTTTCTTCTCAGTATTAAGTGTAGACACCAGACAGACGGTCAGTTCTACAGTTCCATCTCCCCTCACTTGTATAGGCACGCCGGATCTATACCTCCCTCTATCTCTGTGGCCCTTTTTAACCCATGTCAGCGCAGAGTTATTACAGACAGACCCGTAGGAATGTCTGAGAGTTCCCCAGGGTGTCTGGCTGCTGCTGGAACCAGCTGTGGCTCCTAGAGCTAAGTGGCCCTCTCCAAAAACTAACAGACAGTCAAGGGCTGCAGACGCAGAGTATTCCTTTCACTAGCTGTCAACCGTTTCGCATATTTCATTCTGTCTCCACCCCACCTTACCATTTATGTCCCTCCTCTTCCTCTTATTCCCTTGTCCCTCTTCTCTTCCCCCCTCTGGCTTACTCAGCATCTTCTTGCTCTGCTCTCCCCTTCTCCCACACATCCTTCACATATACAGTGCCAACAACTCCTCCTGTCTCAGAGGAGGAATGGACCACCACAAAAAGATGGCTTCAGGCAGTTCACTCACTTTTGGGCTAGGGCCGCATATAATGATTATTTTCATTATTAATTAATCTACATACTGTTTTGTTTGATAACATGTCAGCAAATTGAAAAGTACTTCTTTTATTAAATTAATGGATTAACAACATTGTTGCCAACTTATTTTCAGTCGATCAATTTTGATACTCAATAAATCTACTGATTGTTCTTGCTCTACACTAGGCCAGTCTAAATTCTGAAACCTACAAACTTGTGCAAAAGAGCAAACTTAGAAAAATCTCACACATAGAGGAGCAGGAGTTTTGGAGTTTTGATAAGAAGTCTTTCTTAGTTATATGGCTTCATCAGGATTCAAATGAAGAGATAATAGCTGAGTCTGACCCTCTGTGACCCTCTTTGTTTAGAGTGTGTCTCAAAATTTACCCATTGAGCATTCTACTACATATCTTTTTGGACTAAAATCTCCAACCCAAACAGGGAAGAACAGGCTATTAAAGAAATTATTGCAAAGTACAAGTAAAATACAGAGAAAGAGTGTGACACGTGAATTACTGATAATTATATGAATCAAGTTTTAATTATACCTTTTGCTGGACATGGTATTTTGCATTAAAAGAACAGAATGCCAATGATATTCCAATCAGCACCTTGCTCAAAATACTAATTCAAGTAATAAGCAATAACAGCAACTAAGGATGTCATTTATTTGCTTTCATTTGTGAGAGCTGTCCAGCAGTGGTAAGAGCTAGCTTGTCTGCCCTGGTCAGCTTGACTTTTAGCTCATCCTTCTTCACTTGCAGTGTTTTCAATGCGTTTAGTCACAGTGGCTCTCGATGGTATAACGTACTCAGGCTTGAGGTACCAAACCAGCTCTTTCAATCCCTCGCACTCTACCCTGATTGACAGCATATTGGTCTCAATCATTTGGCACACAAACTGGGTGACGTCCTAATAACAAAGTAACACCTGCGTTGTTATTACAGATAGACTGTAGGATTAGCATGCTAAACTAACAGTCCATCAGCTGTGTGACTTTATATCCGCACCATGATGTCTTTCAGAGCATACAAACACCGTACAAACACACACAACTGTCACCCGCCCAGCACGGTGCTGTTAAACTGGAGACACTGCAGCTACACCTTATTTTTATAGAGTCTATAGGCTACACACAGCACAGCACAGCTATATTAAAGATGCTAGCCATGCTAACTAGCTACTAGCCGCCATGCAGGTTGGTAAATGGATCCTTCATGTCTCTTTGTATCTGTGGGTTGGTGCTTATGTCAGTGTTGGAGCCTCTGTGTGAGACGCTTCGGTCGGTAAATGTGTGTTTTTTCAAAACTTATTTCAGGGCTGCCCTCACACTCAGTCCCACAAGGTACCGAAATTTGGCACCATTTGATGAATAACGTGAATTAACAAGTTCAATACCCAAGCCTAATATGCATTAACCTATAGACCAACATGCGTAACCAGTCAAAAATATTCTTGGCGGTTAACCGATTGACAGTTAACCATTGACATCCTTAACAGTGACAGCGATATAGCACCTTCACTGAGACCTGAGACTAAATCAAAGTGTCAATGAAAGAAGAAAATAGCAGCACTACAGGGGTGAATATATAAAAATTTAAGTTAAACTTAAATTGCCTGTGGCCCTAAACAGAAACAACATTATTTCTCATTATTTTATGGCTGTGGCATAAAAATAACTCAACACAAAAGCTGCCCAGTGAGGCCAGACAGTGTGCATGTTTACACAAACCTCCAGCTATGAGTTGCACCAGTGCACCTGTGTGTCCATGTATGCATTAGTGTGTGACTTTAACTTGTGGATTAACCTGTAGCTGTGGCCCAGTACTGAAAGACACTTGGAGATTGTCAAGGACATGTAAAACCCACCGAGTAGCCCTCAGGCACTGCCTAGAGGCCTCCCTACCAGCTTGCTCAGTGACACAAATGCACACACATACTGTACGTTCAATGTATGACTCCATAACTCATTCAGACCTGCTGCTATCACCACAGGGGGAACACAGCACGGTACGGGGGAGAGCTAATTTACCCTCCATGGCACAGCACAGACCCAAGTACTTTTCAAATGTCATAAGTCATTAAAAACGATCTAAATAGTGATCATATCGGCACTTGCAGATAAATCACAGCACACAAAGAGCCAATTCCCATTCTGCACTGATGGATGTCAAGGACGCCATGGAGGCAGCTAGGGGTGCTGCTTCACACTTGGTTGAATCTGCTTATCGCAGCACGCATTTCACTGCCACGTCAAAACCAAATATTCAGAAACAAATACAACATGCAAATGAAAAATAAAGGGAGGAAGAGAGCCACCTAAACCCAGCAGTGGGTGTTTCAGGGCAAACAGTCCAAGTTTGATTATAACATATTTGTAAAAAGGTTAAAATAGCAAGGCAAAGCATAGGTCAGTCAGGGAGTAGATCGGTCCAGAGCTGAATGCAGACTTTTCTGACTTTCTGGTTTAGGGTGGCAGGAGCAAAGAATCATACTGACCTTTTCAGTTGGTGACACACAATAGCTGTATGGTTCATTCAACCTCTTTTACGGTGGAGGCTTTTAGTGTCAAGTGACTCATGAGCATATAACATTTACTTTACCCCACTTTCAAAGGGCTGTTGTAGTGCTGACACAGAGTCATGCATTTGAAAAAGCAAGTCAAAATTGCAAGGAAAAAAGCCCAGGCAAAAGCAACACATTACATATCTCATTCACATTTGACATTCAAATCCCTCCCTGCTCTGCTCTGCTCGGCTGTGCTTTACTGAGGCTCGGCTGGCATGTGTGATCAAACAGAGAGATTGGACAACTGACTCTCTTCCTTCGCTTCACACCGCGCCATGTTGAAAGGCTTCATTAAAGCACAGGGCTGGAGATACAGTATCAGAGGCAATTTTCCATGCCTTTCCTTGGGAAATAGAGGATCCCATTGTTAGAAACAGAGGGAGAAAAGTCTGTCAGGGCCTTTAGATGATATATAATACAGTGCTCCACCGCCTCTGTGCTGTAATCTATAGTGATGGGTTTGGGCTAATGGGAGTCTGACCTGCAATAGAGCTCACTGGGAGCCATGCAAAGAGGCAGAGCAGAGGAAAGGAGAAAAAAGGAGGGGATGGCAGGAGGGCAAGAAAGAAAGACAGAGAGAGGGGGAGCGGGGAGGGGGAAGATAAAGAGAGAGAGATGGGAGAAAGAATTGGCTTGAAATTTTCTGACAATGAAATGTCTCCAGTAATTGTTCCTACGGTGATAAATGGTGTCCCATTGTACGGTGGGTCTCCTTGTCCTTGGGAGTCAAAGAGATGAGGAGATGGGAGGAGAGGAGAACAGAGAAGGGAGGGGACGCAGAGATGGACTGGCAAAGCAGCATTTAACTTGGCTCGGGCTGCAAGCAGTCAACTTTCTGAAGGTGACAGTGCGTGTGTATGAAGAAGAAGAAGTAGTAGAAGAAGAAGTACTTTATTGATCCCTGTGGGGAAATTGATCCTCTGCATTTGAGCCATCCGATACACACACACTAAGAGCGGTGGGCAGCCGCAGCCTAGCGCTCGGGGACCAACTCCAGGTCTTTTGCCAGTGTCTTGGTCAGGGGCGCTGACAGGAGTATTAACCCTAACATACATGTCTTTGATGGTTGGAGGAAACCGGCGCACCCGGCGGAAACCCACGCAAACATGGAGAGAACATGCAAACTCTACACAGAAAGGACCTGGGATGGCCTTTGTCTGTCTGGGTATCTATGTGTATCTGCGCATCTGTGTCTTGCTTGTGTCTGCACGTCTGTGCGCCGTATATGTCGAAGTATTTCTGGCGAAGTAAACCAGCAGGCAGCACAGCTCTGAGTGGGGCTTCTGCCCTTGGGGATGAGGCTGACAGAATGAAAACACATCATAACACTGCAGTAATATTCCCTTGACAACATGCTCAAAGCACTTTGTGCCCCTGAGACATTTTTTGTTGCCATCCACGAGGAAGAACATTTACCATGCTGCGACTTCTTCAGCAGACAGTTTTGTTCAAGGCCTAATCACTTAACATTTCATTTTTTACAGTTTTTTTAAAAAATATATTCTTCCATTTGGTGTTCATTTTGTTACATTTGACAGGTTTGATTTACATGCTTGCACCAAGGAGGCACACATGTGAATCAAAGGAACACTGGAGCTGGTCAGTCACTACTAACAATGTGTGCATTTTAAAACACGTTTGATTCACTATATTGTGTTATTTAATACTTTGGGAACTGTGAGAGCTTTGGCGAGACAAGAGCCAATTGTTCCAGTTTTCTGCTTCTCACATTTATTTTTTTATTTTGTCTACACATAAATAAATGTTTAAACAATTTCTAACATTCTCAGTTACATTAGGAACCACACACTGTCAGTCATAGCCCACTCAAGAAAAAAAACGCAGAGGAATTAAGTCAAATAAATAAGTTAAATGACCTGGCTCTGAACCACAATATATAACAATGAGGAAAAGCATAAAAAGGCTAAATTTGCCAGTGCAAATGCTGTAACAAATACATCTAACAACAATAAGGTTTTCTTCACTTGTGCATATAAAGTTTGCCTACAAAAGCACAGTGGGAGAGCCACGAATGAAAGCTAGCTTGAAAATAATTTGACTTCAATTCAGTAAGTTTTCAAAGCAAAGCAAAAAATACTAATGATCATATCTAGAATCTGTGAAAAAAGAATCACTAAATACTATATCACAGAACAAAAACATCCGCAAGTTAACTGATGCACAAGAATAAGATTTTCTTGCAGATTCCCCTTCAAGTTGTTCCCCCCCTAAAGTTGATCATACCAGTTACAAGAGGGGTGTTTAATTTTCAGCTGAGTCAGCTGTGTAAAGACGGCGTAATGCGGATACATTCCAGCAAATGAACAAGCCTTTCCCAAAAAGCGCATTCAGACCCAGAGAGTTTGGTTAATTGGCATTCATGTCATTTATATTAATTGGTATTTGTGTCATGCTGCAAAGACGCAGAAAGGAGGGGAAAAAATGATGATGGGCGAGATATAGCACGGATAAGTGCAAGCAACAGGAAAGAACTGAAAGGACAGCATTTCAGTTACTTTATGGCATGAAGAATCTGCTGCAAACTACTTAATCTGAGTAACATCTATCACTGTGGAGCCAAGTAGGCACATGAGGAGAATGGAAGATATAGGAAGCTGTTTCTGCTGCAACATAAGGACATAAGGAAAGAGCAGAAGAAGCTGTTCAGGCTCTGGAAGGATCATGAAGGCATGGGGAGGAGGGCACACTGCAAATGCTAAAGAGACTGCAGAGCCTCGAGTTACCCATGACACACATTAATCATTGGTGGCCTCTCTTCACTGCATACGAATGCGTGGTGATGATGATCCTCCCCTTGCACCACTATCTTACCTACAGCTGTGACACAAACGCAGTCCCAGGTGTCACATACACCGGTCTGTTCTCTTCTCCCCACTTCCTGTCTTTTCACATTTCCTCTACCTGTGTTTTCTGCATTATCTCATGTCCTCTCGCCTCCTAGCCTCACTCTTGGCCAACAACACACATGCAAGCCGACATTCATCTTATCTTGCTCCCACCCCCCCTCTCTGGTCCCTGCTGGCCTTGGACAGGTCCATGCCAGGCAGAAAGCAGGTGGCTGAAAGAAAAAAGGTTACACTCATTATACAGATTAAACCTGTAAATGCCCTGTCATTGGTGTAATCGATGTGCCACTTCATTGCAGTGACTTATTGATCAATCTCGTCTGGGGGTCGCACACAGTGCATCGTTATAGCTTCAGTAGTAGCACGGACTGCCTATCCTATGGGCAGAAGCAACTGAATTTGAATCATTTATATTTGAATTTGAATTGCTCAACTTGAATAATTGCATTAAAAAACTGAATCTGAACAGCATAATTTGAAAATGTATTAGTTTGGAACTGAATTCCAATAAACTTGAAACTGAATGTAATATTATGAAATTGAATTAAGTTGCTCTAAAACTGTATTTGATCCTCACTGATTCATATATATGTTTATACAAACCTGTGAATCAAGGCTTTGGTCATAATTCAACATGCTGAACACTGATGCATTCACCTCGGAGTATCATGTCCAGAGAAGTGAAGGGAATTTCCTCACAATTTCAAAAATGAACTCGATCCATTCACTCACTTCCATTCATTGAAGTATATAGAGAGTTGAATTTTCTGTGAAGATCAAATGAATTCAAATTCATAATATTACATTCGGTTCAAAGTTTATTGGAATTCAGTTCCAAACTAATAAATTCAATTAATCAAATTATATGATTCAAATACAGTTTTTAATGCAGTTATTCAAGTTGAGCAATTCAAATTCAAATATAAATGATTCAAATTCAGTTTCTAGTGACACATATTTCTGCCCATACTGTCCTTTCAGACTCTGGCCCTTCCACAGGTCTGACAGCAATACAGCTTTTAAAGTCCAGTTGAAATTAAACAGCTGTGATTTTTTGTCTGCTACAGCATACTTATCTACTCTGTAAATAACTTGTCCTGTGTTCTCCTTTGAGGAAAAAAAGGAGACATTGATTTAATTTAATTAATTTGATGGAATACCATTAGTTGTCTGTCTTCATCGATGGAAACTATTTCAATACAAACAATCAAGCAATAACGATAGTGTTCCATCATAGGCAGAGCAGATGGTTACAAAGAGCCAGATAGATGTCAGCTACACAACACAGAGCTACAGACTCTGAGCAACAACCCACATTGCTGAATGAACGACCAAACAAATATTCAACAGGGGGGAAAGTGCACTGCTAACATCAGTTTGCAGGCTGGATACTGTAGCCGATTAACCGCTCAGCTGTAGCACATTAAACAGCATGTAAATGTTTACATGCTGAAAAGGAGGCTAGTGTGCTACTTACTCTTCAGTACTATTGCCAACGACACACTGTCTGCCCATGGCTTGTAGCTACAGCGCAAGTTTGTGAAGTCAAATTATAGGCACTTAAACATCTCAGTCAAATATTTCAACACCAAAAACCAGATGAACATGATGTTTGGTCAGTGTACATTAGGGTTGCATCAACTCAGCACTGTTGATAGGCACACAGTGGCCAATCAGTCCCTTGCCCTTTCATCAACCTTTCCACAAAGTTTTATGCAGACTAAACAGGAAAACAAAACAAAGGGAAAAATCAACTATCAAATTCTCTTGATGGAGGTAATTAAAAATGATAAACATCTAAATTAGAGTTTTTTCTTTATCTGCAATTGTTTTTACTGAGGCAGATTGCTCAAATCCTACAAATCTAGTTCCCTTTTAGAGCAGGAAAAAGCCTCAAGAGAAACAGGAACTACCATTCTTTCTATAAAAAGAGGGGTAGTTCCTGAATTGAGCCCTGGAAGAAGGTAAATCTCAAAAATGACAAAGAAAAACACACAAAAACATTTATTTTTATGGTTCCTCATTCCAGACAAAAGGCGAATAAAAGATAGTTATGTGAAAGCTCAGCTGACATCCTAACACCTGTCCAATCTTATCTGAGGATTTAAATGAACTATAGTGACTCCATTTTGACTAACTGAAAGGAGATACATTTGGCTCCTTTGAAAGGAAACCCTTTACTGCGGTGAGGGAAGAAAGACAGAGCAGCTGCCTCGCCTCACATGACGCCCGCCTCTCCCAACCCACAGATCGCACCAACCCATGGCTACAAAGAACATCAATTTGTGATTACAAATAACACAACTCTTCTTCCCCCACATTCAGAGGAGCACTGCCCGAAACCCCCACTGCTCTTCTTTAGAAGTCCTCTGTCCCTGCTGTATCAGTCTGATGGGGGAGGTATCAGGTGCACCTTTGGATTGAAAAAATAATTGGTTTTGGTAAATGGATAGATGGAGTGTGTGATTGGCCAAGTTTGGGAAGCAGAGTTTGCATGCTTATCATGCTGCACAGCTGCACACTGCAGGGTTTCTTTGTTTTATGGTGCCTCGCTAAGAAGAGCCTTGATTGCTAGTGAGGCAGATTACTTTGTTTTAAACCACTGTTAAAAACTGCTCTGAATACATAGGGTGTTGTAAATTACACAACACCAAAGCAAAGTGATTTCAAAGTTAATTCTTTTTGTCTAACTTGGGTGACATCTTTCCGCGTCCCCCCCCCCCCCCTTTCACAGGAAGATGTGGACATAGGAGCTTAAACATAAATGTTGCCTGAGGGAGCTATTGTAACACGACATTAAGGCATGAGGCAAAAATGACTGGAATCTCTAGCCTGTTGCTAAGGGGCAAATCTTTCATGCAAGGCAGCTTTCATTTCAACATGACACACCCTCCTAGAGGCACGGTATCCCCCATCCATCTATACGCCACAGGTCTGCTACCAAAAAAAAATCAGCAGAGCCCCACATGACTGAGAAATGCGTCACTTGTAAATAGTGAGCATTTGAAGACTATGAGCACTGTGCTGTGGTATTTTCCACAGGGGTGAGAGTGTATGAGTATGCCTTGTCACTACGAGGAGTAAGCTCCTACAGTATGAGGAGCCATATTAAAGTCTCCATCATTCACCATTTTTTTCCCTCACCTTCAGTTATGGATGGAAACAGATGACCGGGAAATTGCACCCTGTCTGACAAATGGCAGGATGGCATCGCTCCATGGGCTGCCCACCGGCAAACTGCTGCTACTGAAGGAACGGACGGGAACAAATAGCCTCCCGCTGCTCCAATTACCGGGCACGCTCATCTCGCAGAGGGACTGCAGTCAACTCCGTGGGAGGGGGATGGAAAAACACTAGCTCGTAAGGGCACATGATGATGGGGTCAAGGGTAAGATGACATCTCATTCCAATCAGCCATCAGCCTTAATTTGTTATTTCACTAAAGTGGGAGTCTGTCAGACAGGTGACCAATGCAGTTAGGACATTGCTGTATAATTCAAACAGTTAACTGGTAATTTAGCACCATGGAGGCGCTAAATATTCTATTCTCGAAAAGAGGAGAGACAAGGATTTTCTGTAGAGTTAGGATGTGATATACTTGAGCTATGCAATGGGGTTTGGCTATTCACTATTAGCTTGAAGAGCTCCTTAGGGGAATAAGGGAGTTACTTAGTTTTAAAAAATAAAATTGTGGATAAAAGAGGGAGGGGGAGTGGGGGCTCTTTGTTAGATTTAAATGCTGCACTATGTTCTCTGTGACAGGCTGGAGGTAATTTATTGCCACAGCCATTACGGTTATTAGAAAACTCACTCAGGAAGACAAATGGCAGCCTGGCTAGTCGTTGGTCTTCCATCAGGGCTGACAAGGGAGACGCAGCACTCTTGGCTATTGACATTTTCACACCTAAAGCCAAGCTCTGCCAGCTGTATTGCAATTCAAATCCCAACTTAATGGCAATGAGCTAAATCATCCCTGGCCTTGGCGTACAACTTTTCTTTATATCCTTTATAAGAGGACGAGCATTCTGGTAATAAGCAACGGCGTACAGCCATTTGGAATAGCCATTTCCTGGTCAGACTTTTTCCCCCCAGACTGACAGATTAAAATGAATCCTGCCATAAATAACTTCTATCACAAAGAGCCATTAAGAGAGACCGTTAGGAGTGTCTAAATGGAAGCCATTTCTCCTGTATGACTGAAAGTGTAGGGGAAAGAAAGAGGAGAGGAAGGAGATTTCAGATGAAGGCACTGTGTACCAATGTGCTTTTTCAATTTCAACATTTCTGAGGCCTGTGAGTCATATTTCACTCAGTGGCCCAGAAAGAATGACAAATGATTTCAGTTGTTTCGTAGCAATTGAATGTGAAAGGTGACATGGCTATCAGTGAGGGCTTTGGCCCCACAAATAACACCTTGTCCAGTAGCACAAAATACAGGGATAAAAACAAAGGCTGCGACAAAACAAGCCTAAAAGTTGTTGATGCTGTTCATTGCCCCACGCAATATGTAAGTAATGGGTAAGGTTTGACCTGAAGAAGGGATACAGAAAAGATCATAGAACCACAAAATTCAAAGGTCATGGCAATTAGCCTATTATATTTTGTAAAAATGTATGGTGCAAAATGAAATGTGGGTGTAATCATGGTGCAACTGGCCTGTCAATGTATTACATTAGGTGTGTTGTGTGCAAGTGGGGATTTTAGAATGAGTGGCAACAGAGGAAAAGTATTAAAATAATCAATTTATAAGATTCATCCTCTAGGGATCTGAATATCCAAAACATATTTCATGGAAATTGTGACCATTTGTCTTTGTGATATTTTGTCATGGATCAAAGTCTGGCCTGAGGGGATTTAGGGAATAATAGTGATGTTAGACAGAAGTTCAGCGGGACGCCAGAAACAGATTCCCCTGAAACCAAATTGCAAGGGAATCTGGCTGGTAGTTGCCAAGACATCTTGCATGTTTGAAAAACAGACTCACAGGAGGACAAACAGACCCACAGACAGACAAACATTGAGAAAGGAGCATGGTTATGTAATTGTGCTGGCATTACTTTCTCGTCTGGACTGACCAACATTGCCCTCCTTTGGCCTTTCTGCTTAGTGGGACAAAAACAATGGCTGGTTGTAGACAGCACGCCAAGGAAATCAGTCATGTAGAAATCAAGTATTTAATTTAAAATACATTTATCAGTAACAGTATAATACAGAATGACCAGAATGTTGTGTTTATGTGGTTATATGTCAGCCTAATGTGAGGTGGTAAATATGGAGAACGGTTGTATGAACAACAAACAGTAATAGTAAAACCTAGTTCTCTACCACTGACATGTATTCCTGGTAGGCCACAGGGTTCTGAGTAGGCACATGTTGAATTGCTAATGAAATGTCAAGTGAAGGGGAATGCTGGATACATGAAGGTAATGGTGATGATGACGCTGTGCTGATAGTTTCCACAATAGTGTAGTTTGTGGCATGTTTGTGCGTTTGTCGAGGGAAAGGGTAATATATAGCACGGAGGCTGGTTCTATTACCTTGTGTCAGAAAGCAGCAAGCCAACTGTATTGTACCAGAAAAATTATGACATTTCCAACAGACTAACTTGTACCACTTTTGACATGTAGCTTATACTGAAACAACACTGGGGCTTTCCTAGTCACAAACTCAAAAAGATTGAATCCTTTCTGGGGTCATTTGCTGTCTTTTTCTGGCCGGGATAAGAATAGAGGTAGGCCTACATATTGTGACTCATACATTCTACATGCTAGGCCTTTATTGAGACTATGTATTGGTTTAGTGAAGGCCAAGGTTTAGGACAGACTGGGGTTAACTGCCATTCCCTGACAGCCCAGATAAGAAAGTGATGTGCACAGTGGGAGGTCACTGTGTGTCAGACCGCCAGCTAACACTGGCTCATTGGGAACCCGGCACGCTCCATTAAACTTCACAGGGCATCCTCACCCAGTGTGTCATACAGACACACACACACACATACACACATACACACACATTAAGACCCTTGCTCTCCCTGCCTCTCCTGTATGGCCTTGCAGGGCTCCCTGCCTCCCGTAGCCTTCATAGGAAGCCAGAGTCACTCTGCCTCATTAGGGTAATTGAGACAGGTCCTCCCGAGACTAAAGAGCTGCTGAATTGCTATCCACTCGCGCATTTAAAAGACCACTTAATCAAGCCCTTGTGTGTGTATGTTTTATTCTCTCTCTTTCTCATCATTCCCCTCCTCTTTTTCGTCATACTTTTCTTTCATTTCTTTTTTTTTTCCCCTTTACGTTTATCTGTGTCAGGTCATTGAGTGGGATACAGTGAGGTGTCTGTGTGCTGCTAATTGCCGGTAAGGAAATGATCTAAGGGGTTTCCTGCACTAGACTACAGTCCCCTGGTGTAGAGAAAGTTTCTGGTCCATGGAAGTGTGAATGGGTGACAGCAAAGAAAAAAATGCTGATCTGTGGATGTTGGTAAGGAAGAAGGGAGGGGGTAGAGATTGAGTGAGGGAGGAGAGGAAAATCCACCACCTCAGCAATTCCAGGGGCCGGGCTGCTCTGAGCTGACAAAGACACCCAGATTGCGGCCAGAGGTTGTCTCAGCAAGGCGAGGTGAGCCAGAGCACCCGTCATGTAACAAGTCAGATTTAGCAATACTGCTGGGTCAGGTCAGACCCAGATTGAAGTTGGAGTCACGGCTGGCACCACGCTATTCGCCTCTTCTATTGCTCATCCATCTGAACACAAATTACTGAACCTTCCTCCTTAGGCTGAGAAATATAGTCTAGTGCCTTGTGTGAGTGTGTGTGCCTGCACTTTATTTACACACAAACACACAAATCAAAACAAAGTGACTATCCTAAAAATGCTGCAGGATGGGAGGATGCTCCAAAGTATTGTATTTTCTCTTTATACAAGCTTGTGGCCCAAGAAGATGACGACAAAAACTCAGATGCTGTTTATCTGATCCCATGAAATAAGGCAATGACAACGCAAAACTACGTACCTAGTACAAAACAAGATTGTCCTCCCAAGAAAAACGACACAATTGGTCATAATGTCAGTCACCAAAAACAACCTATAGTTACATTTGAGTGACACATGCTATCTAGCGGCCGTAGTGATTATGACCTGGAGAAGTGTCTCTGTTCAGATGACGTCTATATAAGTTGACAAATTGTGGACTTTGCTGCAGGAGACTTCCTGTCCTATTCACTTCCTGTTTCCAACCACGAGTGTCACATTTCACAAATCGGGACACTTTTAAAAAAAAAAAAAACTATGATTGTCGTGGTGTTTACTATAGCCATGACGACAAAGGTTGCCTATCTTTAAGGAAGTAGTAACTTTAACCCACACGTTTCAAGTGATCATTTTAACCCCAACTATCATCGTTCCCTACCCCTAACCAAGTGGTTTTTGTGCCTAAACCAAACAGGACCTTAACCACAGCATTGTCACATCATAAAACATCATTATTTTCAAACAGTTATTTGTAACTGTTTTGGAAAGCACAGACAAATTATGTTGTCCTGCCGATTACTGCTGATAGGGGCATCAGATTAGAAAACACTCCTTTAATCATTTCATTTAATTTGGAGGACTTGTTACACAAAACAGAGAAAAGGGGGGGAGAGAGTCACCACAGAGACCTCTCTCTTTAATCATGCCCTATTTCCTTCTCTATTTCTGTCTCTCTCTATTTCTCTCTAACACTCAGTATATAATTTTCTTTTTACCACCATTCTCTTTTTCTTTCCATTTTTCTTATTTCCCTAGCTCATCCACACATACACCTCCCTCCCTTCCTTCTCTCTTATCAGTGACAGGCTGGAAACAGAAGCGAGATAAGGAAACGCCAAAGCCAATACAAGGTGTGGTGGTCGAACACCCAGGCAGATTAGTCATTGACACGTTTGTCAGTTAACAATGGCAAACGTGCAGCTCAAACGGGAAAACGGGAACAGAAACAATGAGACGAATTTCTCCTCATAATGCGTTATGGACCCTGCAGCATTAACAGCCAGATCCAGGGGCATACAGTTCATCCACTGAGGTGTGGCGGGACAGATTACTAACATGGAGCTGCTACTGCATACCTTAATCAGTTCCTGTCACTCAATCATTCACACACACAAGCACACATTTACACACATACATACAAACTGAAATACACCAGGGTCTGCTTCATCACTCCCCTGTTATCCCTGCCTGGGCAGTGCAGGCCTCAATTCTCGAGTGTACTCATTTCTGCACATGGAATCAGAATGATCTCTTTCCAAACATGTCACCACTATTGTCAACCATGTCAGCATAATTGATTGATTGATAACAGATTGTCAACTATAGTGCTTGGCCCTCTACTGATGCAGCGCAACTTAGACATGGGATAATCCAGCATTTTCAGGTGATTTTCATTTAGAGGTAGCAACTTTGTCGTTCTTTCACAAGGTCATATGCATTTCTGTTTAGTTCAAGACATTGTGCAGGAATACATTCAGGGTGTGATTTAGTTATTCTAAATATACACTGTTCTCCTTCAGATCCTCCTTGGTGTCAACAATGAGCCATACATTTGTAACGGCACAATAGCCAGAGCAAGCAGTGATCCCACACTCTTTGCTGTCTGCGTAGTATTTTGGTGTATGGTGCACACGTGGGATTAGAAGTGCAAAGTAGTGGGAGGCTCATTCAAATGACACAAAGCTAGTTTTTGGTATTTTGGAGGAAGTTGGGTGAGAGTAATGTCCACAGAACCATATCTGTTTAGTGATTCTATCAATAACAGCAAACTAAAAACTTGAAGTGAATATGCAGCAATAATGGAGTAATGCTTAAATGTAATTAAACTATTCAAATTAAATACTCTCATTTAACTGAAGGTTTAATATATTTAAAGCAGGAATGTTCTCTAAGCAGTCTGCATTTATCAATAAATGAATTAATCAGTCTTACAGTATCTGTTGTCAAGTGTGTAAAAACTCCTTCAGTTTATTGAATCCCTGCAGTCATCTGAAGGCAGCAGGACAGATATGTTGATAAATCTGCAGCCTACGAGTGGAAAAGTGTAGCGCCAGTACGTAATGCCATTACACACGGACATTCACAGTGTTTACCTTGATTAAATCACATGTAAATGACACCAGGCTGCTACAAAATACACCTCTACACACATCAGACTGATGGGTTATAACTCGGTATGTTGCCTGTTTATGCAGGAGACGTCAGATTACCGGGGATCATCAATTCTGTACATCATTGCCTCCTTTCCAACTTTTTTTTTTTTGTCTGTGTGTGTGTGTGTTTCATGTTTTATTCTTGAAATGCATTATGTTGCAAACGCTGTTGTGTCACATCAATTAGGAGATGATGTCACCATTTACGACGTGAGATACAGTAAAGAAGAATTATGACTGAAATAATGTCCAAGTAAAGTGATCATATAAACAGCTTCACCAACGTATTTTTTTTTACTATTCATTTATATCATCATTGTAATAAATAATTATTAACAACCCATACCATCTGTCTATAGCTGATGATTTGCGGTGCTGTGTGTTCACTTTGTACCACCCTGCGCTATCCAGACAATAAGACGATTGCCTCGAGGAGCCATCTTTCAATTGCTGTTTGTAATGCTACACTGTGACTGGCTGAGAGTGTATTTATTAATCACCACACCCTCCAATCTATATTCGTCACCCAGCCTTTTTGCACTTTGCGCTGCTGCACATATAAACCAAACTTACAGGTGCGCTTGGAGATGCCAACACAGTCCATGCAGCCACGATCTATCTTTGTACTTATCCTTGCGCAGGTGCAATTAAAAATGGGGCCCAATGCCTTTTATTACTCAATGTTGTTTTTCATTTAGTGTATCACTGAGCACAAGCAGCTGCAATTGTACCACACATCTCTAAGCCAAAATTTGACTTCACAAAACTGGAGGATCTGTTGACATTATGACACAAAGTTTTATTCATTCAGTGCACATGATGACCTTTGACATTTTGGCATCACAATTCCTAACTGAATTGACTATGTTGTAAGATAATTGCAAGACCTTAAAACAATTTTCTCCCTTCTTTAGTGGTGTTTCTTCTGTGGTTGACAGAGTTGCACTCTCAGTTGCACCATCAGGGACCAATAATTGCTGCTATTTTGTCATCCATGGATGACACTGAAGTACTCTGCACCCCTTCTGTGGCAATAATGTCTGTCATTGAGCTGCAATTTTTTTTAAGGTCAAGCTATTTTTCCTTCACCTTTGCCACAGTTCTTATTATAGGTGAGACATTGTTCACAGCGTTCGTCAACTGCCCCCGTGCTGTGTTATTGTTGTTGTTTTTTGTAGTAGCTCAATCTTAATATCTTAGAGGTCTGTCTTTTTTTTTCTTCTTACACCATGTTTAGTGGTTCTACATTTAGCACACTAGAGGCTTTTATAGAATCTTGTTTACCATATATGGCAATTTGGGGGTGTATATTAATGATTTAATTATTACTTATTAAGGTAGGCTGGTTGAGCATCTAGTCTTTTACATCAAGGCCAATCACTGATTACAGTAACACTGACAAAATAATAAGAATTATGACAAAAATAGAGAAGATAAACAAACATGTATGCATGCATTTATAAAGGTAAACAGAACCTAAGAACTTCATATAACCTACACCTGAGAGGATCCTTATCCTACAAGAGGGGAGCCAATTCTGTTTCTGTACAAGCCGAGCAGCTTTTGTTGAAGTTTACAGCTTAAACTTGATATATGATATTGTATTCAAACGAAGATTCCTCATCGAGCCAGATGCTGCAAGGAACAGTATTTCTTTTCTGTGATCATTGAGGCACTGCTAAAGCCAACAGAGGATAATATTAGTAAAAATAAATGACAAAATCCATCAAAATATTGGGATAAATCTATGTTTATTGTCTACGCCAATATTAAATCTTTTAAAACTAAGGTAACAGCTGTGATAGGGCTGTAATTGTCTTTAAAACTAAGACAAATTTAGATAGATGTGGAGTGGAATGGAGTGCTCTGAGCGGAAACCTTCAGATGATTACTGAAAAGCTATTCAAGTAATTTTGACATGCAGGAAAACGTGAACATTGGATAATATTTACTGAGTCAGAGAACACATGGATCAATTTCCAAATGCAGACTATGGAAACTGCACTTGAAATGAAAAAATTAAATATATTTGTAAATTAGCCTACATATGTAAATTAACCTGTTCATGCACAAGATGTATGTGGAACAGGTGGGATTTATTGCTGCTCACTGCTTACAGCTGTGTGTGTGTATATACATGCTTCATTTATATCAACTTGTGCATACGAGCAGTTCATACACATAGATTGAGTTGTATGCATGCTTTGATAAATACAGCATCTGGACTTATAAGGCCTCTCTTTCCCAACAGCCCACCAGAGACAAACACTAGAAGTGTTCTAGTCAGCCACCTGCCACTTTAAATGGTACTTCAATCAAGAGAATGGCCATGAGTCCTCTACTCCCTTAAAATGTTGCCATTTAGAATTATTGCTGCTGTAAGAGGGTAAAGACTAAAGCATAGAGCATGAAGCCATTCAATGTATCTTCCAGGCTTTGTCTCTTTGTCTTTAACCCAGTTAACCCAACATTATATTACTATACTACAAAGTATGGGGAATAATAAAACTCCTTTACATGGCAGCACTGAAGATTTTGTCCCTCAGTTCCGCAAAGTTTTCGTTTTTCTCTCAGACAGCTCCCGCTGGCTCAATTAACTATTGATCAGATTTGTGGAACCGAATGTAAATAATTAACAAAAGTGGAGATAGCATCTGCAGCTCTGCAAACAACTTCAATACAGAGGCCTCTGTGTCTCTGATCAATAGGGTGTGGACAGCATACACAGCAGCCACAGTGGGGACCTCGGCAAGGTGGCCACAGAAACAGAGAAAATCACATTTTTATCAGACATCGCAGCTGTGTCAGCAAAAAAACATCAAGACCACAGTAGTAATCAGGCAGTGGCTGTTCTATTGTAGATACCAGA
Source organism: Thunnus albacares (assembly GCF_914725855.1). NCBI lineage: Eukaryota > Metazoa > Chordata > Actinopteri > Scombriformes > Scombridae > Thunnus > Thunnus albacares. The sequence goes on from NC_058120.1 coordinate 17,241,948, forward strand.
GTGCGGAAAATGATCTCTCTGACATTTAGAGGTAATCTAATTAATTCTCTGACATGGCAGACTAATAGGTAAATGAAAACTGAAATTTCTGTTGTTCAAGTGCTGACACGCATTTGGACTTTTTTTTTTTTTTTTAAATACATGCATTCCACAGAGAATGATGTGCTCCAATGTAAATACGTCATCCTATAAGCAGCTCTAAGGGAAATGATAGCCTGGTTGTGTCCAATAAAGCCAGTGTAAGTAAAGACGTGACATTGTGAGGACAGAAAAGCATAAAGGTCCTTGGGGAGGTGATAACTGTATGGCACTGTTAGGGGGGATTGAGAGAAGGCCTCTGGGTAACCCTATTTGAATATGAATGCCTCCTATGATCCACACCAAGGGCACTGACAGGGGCACCTCTACCTACATCTACCTCCAGCGGATGTAGTTGTGCACCTACGTATTTGTGTGTGTGTGTGTGTGTGTGTGTGTGTGGGTGGGTGGGTGGGTGAACAACTGATCACTCAGTGCAGCCATCAGCCACCGCATTATTCCAAGGTACTTTGTACAGTGCATTAATCACAGGGACCCTTGAGCGCTTCCACCGATCCAAATATTCCGACCTTGAGGTTACAAGAAAGACATTAGTCCTGATCCATTCAAAGTATTGGAGACAGGGAGTGGAGCAGAGGGAGGGGGCAGAAAAGCTTTCAAGGTAATGAAATTCTGCCATAATTTAAAGGACAGGACTTGTGGGGACAAGCCTGAGCCAGAGTAAGAAAAAAAAAGATTAAATTGGATTTTTTTTTTTCGTTTTCCCCTTTATTTTAAATTAGGCTTAAGTGCATGTGGGGGGTAGTTTTTCTTTCTCTTTTTTTCGAACAAAAGCATGATAACAGCATTAACGTCCAGAATGAATCGAATCATTTCCAAACCAATTAACCTTTGACAGAATGGATGAGTGGACAGGAATGAGAATGGTGCATAGGGGAGGGGAGCGAGAGAGAGGTGGGAGGGAAAGTGCGGGCAGCAGTGTACAGAAACAGAGGTCTGACTGGCCAGGACTTAGCATTTTGGGGGTGACTACTGACTGAGTGCATGGCCTGAAGGCCTCTGGTTGGGCTCCCAGAGACACCCCATTCAGACCAACACAGTTAAGCCTGTGTTGCTGGTTGATCTGATTGCGACTTTGCGAGCTGAATGCGCTCACAGCAAATATGAATCACACGTTTCCCTTATTAAAGTCGTATCAGTGAAAAAGTAAGTGATAATAAGCACCAGGATGCAGAAGATAGGAAATACTGAGGAAGACGGAGGACATCAGTCCCCTCTCTCGCCTCCTTTTCCCTCCTTGTGTCTGTCCTGTCCATCCTGACTGATAGTGGAAGGGGTCTGCAGTTAACCCCGCTTATTCTTTATGCTGGCTCTCACACCCTCTCTCACCCTGTCTATCTATTTCTGCTCCTCTCTCACTGGCTCACACACAGCTGCAGCCGGTCCATTAAGTTAATTAAAGGCTCCATTTTGAGCTGGAGCCCGCTAGCAAATACGAGTGCCAATCAATAGATCTCTGGCTTATTTTGTGGGAGGGAGGGGTGACAGCACTGGTGCTGCATTCGGGGACGTGATTTGTAGCCTTGGCAGACGAGCCATGTCCCTCTCTGTCCGTCCTCTGTCTCTGTCTAATTTGGTAGCCACCCTGCCCCTTCCACAATCTCCTTCTCTCTCTTCACCGTGATGTCATCTATCACTTTGCTTTCCCTTCTTTACCCCCAGCTATCCACGGCCTTTCCCATCTGCCTACAAAGAGTCACAGTCTTGTGTTTCCCTACGAGAGCATGCGTGCATTTGTTTTAGTCACCATCTGCACAGGGGTGCCAGCTGTGTGGGGTTGCAGCTGGGGTTGGAGGTGTGAGAGGCTGGGGTGGGCGACTGAGATCAACAGGTTGTCCAGAGGGATGATGTGAGCTTGGGGACCAGAGGAGGAAGTTCACAGCGGGACAGAAAGGGAGCAGCTCATGATGGAAGACTACACAGTGTTCCAAACATCACAACACAGAGACTAATTTTCCATGTGTGCAGACTACTGGTTTGAGGAAAGATGATCTTGGGAAGCCATCAGTTGCCTGTCACAGCATTGTGTGTGGAAGCTTTACACATGAAGATCACTATTGCTGTAAAGTTGGATCATGAAAACAAATTTAATTTACTTGACTGTAAGCTCCACATAAGAGTTGGGTCACTTTGTTCCATACCAATAGACAGGAGAATAGTTCTATATTGATTCACACTGTAAGTCATCTTTTGAAATAAGAGCTTCTCCAGTGATCCTCCATTTTCTCCAAAAATCCATTTTTTGCTATTGTCTCACAACACAGCAAGAGTTTATGGCCCACAGGCAAAACAACCATCATCAACTTCACGTGGCGTTCGTCTGCTATGAATAATGGCCGAGGGCGGCAGGCAGTGTAGCAGTTCAAGATCCACAGACAAGCTCTCTCTGCTGGATGCCTTCGTTCCGACAGTCCCTCCATTCTTGCAGTTACATCAGCAGCATGGCAGTGGCGCAGCTCATCAGGCTTCTTCCCAGCAGTCATTCGGCAATTCTCTCCCTCCGGGGAGTCAGCCCATACAGGCCTTGATGGTTAGCCAGTGTTGTTTGTTGGAGGCCTTTTCCTTCCACCTCCTTCTTCTTTTCCAGTGAAAATGCCTGATGCTTTTTCCACTTCTCTAATCTAAACTCCCTCCTTCTCCCTTCTCTCTCCTCTCAGAGAAAGCCCAGGGGGGCTTGTTCATATTCTCTCCTCTTATTGTGTTTCATCTTTTTCCTTATGACACAGAACTATCCCCCCAGAGTATCCAGCTTTCAGCCAGGGTGCTGGAGAAAACGCATGGTTAACCCCATTTTATTCTGTCTATTCAAAGGTTCCCTGACAAAGCTCTAGTGCTCACAGCAGATAAGAAATAATTCGTAGGAGTGAAGGTATGGTATACATTCAACAGAGGCAGAAGAGAAGGTAATTTTCTGCAAGAGTGTGGCATTCGAAAGGAGCAGTGCATTTCGAAGTGGTATGTTGCACCATATTGTGCAGCTTTCAAAACAGTGGAAGAGCTCACTTAAGGCATTTCTATGAAACAGCTGTTGTGAGAGTGCTATGCTGCTGTACTTTTGACTGGCTGCGGTATACGCTCTTAGATGGGTTGTGTTAATCTTTCTAATTCATAAGATAATTACAGCACATGTTACAGTAAGCCAATGCCAATCATACACTTGAGTCTATAATATTATTACAAATTCACATTAGATATGAGAACAGAGGAAATCTCATAAAGTCTTCTATACTGCTCGTCCATACAGTCCATACTGTATGACAATTTACTGTTTAATAGATGACAAATTTGTCCAGAGCAGCACTCAGCTGTGAATTGACACCAAAGCAAAATGATGTACCCATGCCATGTAATATAGCTGTCAAGAGAAGGGGTTATCAACCATAAGGTATGACACATAAAAATGTAAATGGTTAGAGGGGGGAAAAAGGAGGGAGGGAGAGAAATAAGGCTCCTCTCCATTGCTGTTTCTGCAATGACCTCATCTCTCTTTCACCTCACTCTTTTGCTCTTGCTCTATTTCATTCTCTTTCTCTCTATCTTTCACTCTTTCGTATCAAGCACACACTCCCTCTGCGTTTCTCAAGCACATGCTCCCTCATCCTCGGTCACCCTAACCACCTCATTTCTCCAGCCCTCCCTCCTCTCCAACTCTCACTCTGTGCGTAATTCAATCATCCCAAGGAGATGGATATCCGTCCCCTAGGAGCGCTTACGCTCTCCATTTCCTAAAGCGCTTGATCAGATTAATTGATTGTCCCCCCCTCATCTCTGCGCCCCTTCTGCCGACTGAGGCTGGTGTGGTGGCGGAGGGTGTGCAGAAATCAGGTTTGCATTGATATTTTTATAAAATGGCTTTTTCCTTCTGCCCCCAGACAGACCCCGTAAAAGGACAAAGGGGAATAGATAAAGTACATGAGCCAGGAGAAGGGGGGGGGGGGGGGCGGCAGTGGGTGACATGGAAGGGAGGAAGCCTGCAGAAACAGACAGGCAGGATTTATAAAGAGGACAAAACAACAACCCGGAGCGTACAGGAGACACAGAACAGGAGATCAAGGGAAAAGATAAAGCAGATAGGCGATCAATGAAATGAAATAAACAAGGCTGTTTAGGAGGTGTACAGTACATGTGAGGTGAGCGTGTGGCCTTGCATATGTGTACCGTGATGTTTGGCTGCAAGCCTGCAGAGCACAGCAGAGGGTAGAGAGGGGAGAGTCGAACCTAGCCCCACAGGGAACGCAGGAAGACCTCAACTCATCCATTATAACTGAGAGCCAAGCGGCTGCCATGTCTCCTGATTGCTGAGTCCCTGTGGAGCTGTCTCTCTCTCTCTCTCTCTCTCTCTATCTCCCTCTCACTCTCTCTTTCTCTCTCTCCCTCACACCTCTGCCTTTCTCTCTCCTCCCTATCTCTCTTTTTGGCACTGGGGATCGCAGTAGATTACACTGCTGTTCCAGGCCTTTGGCTTCTACGTTATGGCAGGGGCCAAATACACGCACAAATATACACGCGCACATGCACACAAAGACACACACACACACAAACACAAACACTCGCAAGCAGACAAACACACAAGCGCACAGATACACATAGACAGGGATAGGAACTCGCTCGTCTCTCTCTTATCTATCTGCCGCACATGTTCCCCACACGTGTAAAGCTTTTACCTGAGCGCGCCATTACAGCTGAGGCTTTTACCTCTGGAGAGCCAAATTACCTTTCAGATACAACCTTCCCTTTTTCAACTTGCCCTTGACACTTAGTTCACTTGCATTTCGCCTGTACATATAGACTCAAAACACACACACACACACACACACGCACGCACGCACACACGCACAGACTCACATGTGCACAAACGAACATAATGTTGCATGTCCTCTGGCTCGTAATTCTTTGTCATTTAGACCTCACACATTTTCTACACTTTGTTCTCCTCCTACAGTATCTTTTGTGTTCAACAAATGCTGTACGTCTGTGGGATGGAACACACAGCTCAGGCAGGACCGTACTGTAACCACCAGGGGCAGGGGCCCAAATTCATAAAATAAATATATGCCTGGAATGACTACTTTTGTGACACTGTTAAAGGGATATTAAAATGTACGTATTTTAAAGCAAACCCCTGACTGTGGTTAGTTCAAACACTGCTACATGACAGTTAATTAATGACACATGCAAAGAAATGATGTGTATTTTCAGTAAATTCTCCTCATAGCCCGACTCTTACCTTGCCCTCTGACTGACATCCTCACTTGCAGAAGCTCAGTTTCATACTGCTGACAAAGATGCACTTCCTCTGGCTGCATGGCTGCCTCTCTCGCCTCCATATCCGTCTCTTACCACCTCTCCATAGAAGACATAATTGCTTCAGTAATAACAGGCAATAAGAAGATGCTGATACTGCATGGCTAAGATACTATTACTATGTGCCAACAAATTGGTTTAATATAATTCACATATCATATCATAATTACACTGCTTGGGAGACATCATGCATTTAAGTCATAATTCTAAAAAGAAACATAGGCTTTATACACATAAGGTGTATTAGACACTGGTTTATGTTTTATTGATTTAAGATAAATATTTTTCCTTCATCTCTCCCTCCAAAAATACTGAAAATAATGCTTGAACTTAACTATTTGCCTAAATATATAATGACATTTAGCAAACAGTTAACATTTATGTAAATGTAGCTGCGTTTACTGTCTTTGCACACATATTCACCTGTTGAGCAAACATAACATAAAATACAAAGAAAGTAAATATGTATGCTTACTATACATATTATTGTACATCAGGCGTTAATATAATGTCTGACATTAATAACACAAACACAACATCACTGCTGACTGTAGTTAATGCAGATCAATTTGATGCTAGAAAATCAGATGAACTTGAATGCACCTCATTGGCTGCTTGTCTAATTTCGTCGTTATCTTGTAGCTTGTGGGGGATAGAGATGCATACCTTTTCACAACTTTATAACTAACTTAAACAACTTGGTGACAGTATCCATATACCCACTTTGCATTGAATGTGCAATGTCGATAGTAGTCACACCACTGAGCTCCATCAACTATAGTCACTTTACCTTGCAGTAAACTATGAACACTAACATATAGTAATATAAATTCTCTGTCAGCTACACTTACAAACAAGATGAGGTACTGAGTATATTGTTGTGTATATTGTTGTGTGGATATAGCAGGAATAACAGGAATTTATTCATTTATTTTTAAAAGAACACTCCAGAAAAAGGGCACTTCCTCTCGGGCAGGTGCTCAAGCCCCCTTTGAGGTATATATAGTAGACCATGTTCTTTTATGCTGCAAAGCATTTCAGACTTGGCAATAACAGGTAAGGCTCTATTTACATCTGTTTTATGAAGAAAAGATGAGATTGCTTCTATCAATAGGGAAATATTCATCCAATAACACTGGTCTCCAGCTCTCTACTTATTGCCATCCATATCAAAACAAATAAAAGACACTTCCACAAATACAATTTATACAAACACAAGATGCGTAAAATCATAAAACATGGTTAGAATTGCATGTAGTGCAATCACTTTGTAGATAATTAGAAATTGATGTTTTATGTTTTCACAGTTGATCATGTACTTTGTCAAAACTCCATTATTCAATATTTCTTATATTAACATTGATTTAAATTACTCCCTGTGAAATGAATGTGTTGGTGTCTGCTGATCCCACTGAGAATCAACACCACACTTTGCAAAAAATATATGCAAGACTGCTCAAACAGGCCAATTCTGCACTCTCTGCCCAGCGTGAAATGACAGAGCTTTATTTCTTGAGAGGTTCTCGAAGAAACCATTTAGCAAGCAAATGAGACTCAGATACTTTTCAGGAGTTAGTGGGTCAAATATAAAACTAAAACACAATTGAATGTTGAGCTTGGTTTTGACAGATACAGTAACAATAAAGAGGATTCCAGTGGATTACCCATTTTGCTTTGTTTCTGCTTGATGCTTGCCATAAGAATTTGATAAGTTGATAATGGATCAAAGCTTGTTGCTGCATACTTAAGTATACTAACGGTCATTTAGCTGTCAAGTCACTTTCTAAGCTTTGAGGAGTAACTTCACACCAGCTGCAAATCAGTTTTTTTGACTTCCTAGTGTACATAGGGTATGTTCAGTACTATTAGCACTCTTGGTGGCTAGGGGTGAACAGTTCTGACCACATCCGATAGTGATGCCAGACATAAAACTTTCAACCAGAAAAAGTCAATGAAGCAATGATTTTCAGCTTGGTGTTCAGTAAATATTCAATCTTGACTTTGTTACAAATGACTTGAAGTATATCAAGCATGTCTAATATATTAAGAACGGATAAAGACCCTTTATAAAATTACAGCAAACACCTTACTTCATGGTTGCAACTGCACCAACTACAAAGTAATAAAATCATTATTTTAATTTAAATTTGGCCAAAAAAAAATGGCCCAAGTCTACCACTAAAATGTGAAAAGTGAAAATAATATGTCAATGTGAAATATTTTTAAATGTTTGTGACACAATGTATGATCACAAAAGCAAAACTGGAATCACTGGTTGTTCCGTCACGGTGTTACATGTTACGCTGTGACTGGGAATGACACCTTCCACTGCCACCAAAACAACATGAGGGAAACGCAAGAAATTGTTTTCCTGATACACTATGACAAAACTTATTTTCCCCCCAGAATATTCACTCACCCAACTGCCTACAGCGGTGCTGAGCTACTACAATGTAAGAGGAGAAATATTAATGACACATAGCAGATGATTCATTAAGCAGAAAAACCATGCTGCTGCTCCCTGCTGCTCGGAGGGGGAATGACCATATAAGTAGAAAGAGTGTGGAAGGAACTACACCTGTACAGAGGAGATGCTGATATTGATTGGACAGACTTGTTCGGCTAAATTTGCAGCCTGTTCATCAATATTATGGTCAATTTAGGAAGTGAGTCTCATTGGCTGTTTTAAGACATTTTAAGACAGCATCTTTGTAGGAGGGAAGCTGAACTCCTCACCTGAATACACATATTCATCAATGCAGACAGTCAAACTGATACACGCAGTCAAACCGATACACATACACACACAAAAACACACATGCACACACCCTCTGTATACTTGAGTACTCAGTCCGTAAACAAAATCAAAACACCATTTATTTTTCTTTCCGAAAGACTCTCTCTTTCTTACTTTCCCCAGACTTTTATTTGCTAGGGGGCTGAGCTCGCAGACTGGGATTGATCCTGATCTGCCGTCTTGAACCTGTGCCCCGAGGGCAGCTCAGTGCAAACACGCAGCAGCCCCTCTCCACTCACTCCAATCATGGTTACACTTTCTGTTACACTATACCCACATGCAGTATATACACACAAAACAAATGCGCACAGCGAGTGTCGACCATCTCTGCCTGGACTGCTTTAAACAAACAGAAGGCTGATGAGGATTATTTATAAGGAAAGGCTAATTATATGAGCAAAATATATCTCCTCTGCTAAAACAAACACTGCTTAAAAACATTCCACAGACACTTGTTCACAGTCAAAGTGCAGACACAAAGAGTCACAATGGGCTTGAGCAGTAAACTCTTCTTTTGAGGAGGATTTTAAAAATGACTAGCATATGTATAAGCATTAAATCAATAAGCATAACAGCCACATTGGGTATGACAGCAACAATTTCATACACCACATCCCATTTGCTGAGTGCTTTTTCATGGGCAGAGAACAAAAGAAATCCATTATTTTTCGCAAATGCAAAGATCATTTGAACATTTTACATAAATAATTCATACAAAGGGAGATGCTTTTACAGTGTTTTCACCTGAAGACAGACAGCTAACTAGCGAGAAAGCTCACTCACTCACTCACCCTTCCTTCTCTCTTTGAAGTCAGTAAAAAGGGAGGAAAAGGGCATAATTTGTTTGATTCATTTATCGTTGCTTACTATGAATGAATGTCATTAAGAGTGGTAGCTGCATGGCGGTTGTGAAGTTATGGAATAGCTGGCAGCATAGTGGAAGCAGAAATAAAGCAACATGGTGATTAGAAGAATGCATCCATCCCACACACACTGGAGTACATTCAGTGCTCACATTCAGGAGCGTAATGGCTCTGCGGAGGCTTGCACTTTGAAACACACACACACACGTGCACACACACACAGGCAGAACACACTCAAATACGTATACAATTACTCCCTGCGTTTTGCTGTGACTGCCATGAGTTCCTATAGAGTTTGTGATTGATGGATTGTGTGATTGGTGCTGTGAGACAGGTGGAGCCCTCAAGTGAGCTATTCTACACTGCCTCCTACAGGATAACAGTCCACATTGGACCTGTGAATGTGTGAGAAACTCATCACCTTCAGTCGAGTTGATAAATAATGACGATAAATGGTGTTTGGGTAGCACCTGTCAAGTCTTCAGATTCAACCACAATAACTGCTGGACAAGTATGGATTCAAACAGCAGATTGTGTACAAGGATTAATGTATTGCAAGTGTGTGTAACTGTAAATGAAGAATTCCTGGGAGTTTCGCTGTCAGAATTTTTTTTTTTTTTCTGTGCAAGCTTTTAATAGCTTAGCTTATTTAGGGTTAGAGTGTCCCTACCCACCACCCCCAGTCTGACACTTCCTGATGGCAAGTTTAGCACCCTAGCTTTTTTGTCAATACCATGTGAAAACCATAAGCATTAGTCAAGTCCTTACCAGAGGGCAGCACGCCTACCTTCCATGCAATGCGGTTCCCTTTGGTGTCATGCTCCAGTGCCATCGGGAACTCTCCACGCTCATAGAATTTGCGAAAGGTGGTTGGTTTGGAAGGTCGCTCCCGAAAAGCCCCCGCAGCCGGGGGGCCAACCACCTGGTCGGACACAAGGGAGAAAATGGGAATGAGGAGAAAAGAGCGAAATAGAGAAATAAACAGAATGAGACATACACAGCAAGTGACAGGGTTGTTTTATGAAATCAGAATTGACTGTGTTTTCTCCTACAAGAATAGAATCACTCCCACTGCCTTTTCTTACAAGTAATTCAGGGAGACACATGTGCCTGCTCCTCTGCTCCTCTAAGAAAGGCAAAACACAGATAGTGTGAAAGAGAGAGAGAGAGAGAGAGAGAGAGAGAGTGTGTGTGTGTGTGTGTGTGTGTGTGAGCACTGTAGCCAGAGGCACTGCCAGAGGCATTGTTAGGATCATCTTGTCTCTGCCTCCATATTGGATATGTGCTATTACTCTGCCACTGAAAGCCAATGGGACTCCTATCACATCAGCCACAGTGTCTGCTGCTATTGTTGTGGGGGACCTTTGGTGGTGATGGTGGTGTCAATACAACAGATGTAAGTCAATTCAGGAAACTGGAGTAGAAACTGGAGCAGAAAGGACAGAGTGAGGGAGATTTTAAGATTAGAAAAAAGAATGTGTCATTTTAATACTGTCTTCTGGGGGACAAAACCAAAATGAAGTTAACGTGTTGAAAGATAATAACAAGATGGTGTGTTAGAAAATGTCATATATATTAGGAGCCTTGAAAGGACCAATAGACTGAATCAAAGTGACCTCGTGCTAACAACAACAGTCACTTCCAGGTAGACAACTGGCGGTTGATTTGAACTGCGGAGATACAATACACACTAACACACACTGATGCAAATGGCTGTTGTTCACACTACGCTGTTGTTACGATACCTGGCAGAGGCCAGGCAATCCTGCACCTGCAGTGAAGTTGGCTGCTGCGATGGATCGGTACTTCATTAAAAAAGCTCCAACTGTTACCGAAGAAAACAACCCCAATCCTGGGCTGCCACCAACACCACCCCCGGCAAATAAGACAGCAAAGAGTGTTGCCACCTCTATGAGTGAAAAATGGAAAATAGACTGGCTTGGTGTTTGAAGAGGTGAATAAGATGACACTCCTCTTCTGTAAAGCATGCAGGGCTCACCTACCCAAACATAGCCTTGAGCAGCTAAAAGCTAATCTCGACTTTGTTAAAAGAAGCAAACAGGTTAAAAAGTATTCAACTCATCGTCACCAAACAAGCAAGCATCACCGATGTGCTTATGGTAAGTAACATTAATGTGAACGCTAGAGACTTTAAAATGTGTTTGGGCCAGCACGTTAGCTAACATTAGTGTTAGAAAATTGGCTAGATAACATTAATGTAACAGCCTACATGTGCGTGCCGACTGGTGGGGAGATCAGTGCCATTGACTAACGTTACTGAGCTCGATGCACCAACTGAAGTAAGCTTTTTAGTCCCAAATCTAGAACATAATTTTTCAGTCTACTAACCAATGATGCAGTGCTGAATAGTCGAGTCTATAATGTTATTTCATCCATGCTCAAAACGTCGGCAGGGCAAACTTAGAGATGAAATAAAGCATGCTAAAAAACTTCAGCTGAAGTTATTTCCAGAACTGCATCAATAAAGAAAGAATATTACATATATTATTATTATTGGCTCTTTTGACAGTACTTGTAGCTACTAGTCTAGTCTTTGTGAAACACCTGAGGCTGTGGCATGCAATGCATCAGACCTACAACGATGAAATCATCAAAGTCAGACTGGTTTTGACTTGTATGAGATCTGAATATAACGTTATCTCCCCAGCCAGAACTTTTGCTAAATCTAATTAGATCAAGCCCATATAATAGTGTCACGATCTCATGATCATTATCTTATACTGCCATCTTGTGGTTTATAATGAAGGATCTTCCTAAGTAAAATCTTTGTTGAAAGGGAATCGGCTTGCATTGTTTTGCTTTTCATGTGCTTATTATTGTAATTAGAAATTGTAGACAATTATTACAAATGAGACGGTGTTTACTGAGGTGGCTGTAGTTACAAAAGGTGGTGATTACTGTATGCATTTTAATCGGTTCATTTTACATTACAAACAGCAACAAAAGTGTCCCCAAAATTTTGTAAATACCCCCAAATATTTTTTATCGGCATATAGTTTATTTCTGTTGTCACTGTACGTGATGCAGGGGTTTTCTACCCGGAAGTTATCGTAAACAAACATCCTGTTTTTTGCGGGTATTTTTGGGTAATAGGACCGACTCCTATTACCCAAAAATACCTGCAAAAAACACTCCATCAAGGAAGTAACCGAAACATCTCACTGAAGACCCAGTGGTGAGACTGTTCAAGTCAAGTGGGGGCTACTCATGTACTTGAGGAATTAGGATTTATATGATTGAAAACATTAAAGCAAAGCAACAGCAAGTTGTAGTGGACGAATGACAATGTTGGAGCCAATCTTTTCTCTGTCTGCGCCCCTTGTGTGCATCCCCCGCCATCTGTGTCACACACTGCCACATGACTGGCAGATGTGTTGCTGTCATTAATCCTCAGATTACCACCCATTGAGGAACTGAATTTTGCCACAGCAGCACACAGGGAGAGCAGATTGGGACAGAGATGTGTTATCTTTGGCAGGCCTGCTTAAGATTGTTGTGCAACTTAAGATATTTTAAAGAGGTATGAGTCTATTACTATGATGCTACTCAATTGAAGTTTAGTTTTTTTATGTTACATCATTCACTTGCGTTGCCTGCTTGTTGCATAATTCAAAAACAAAATAGATATAAAAAAGGCCTAGAACTGCAAATAGCTCAATAAAACTGGCACAGAGGGATGATGAAACATGGATCAAAGTTTAAGTTACACGTGTGACGTGGTGTAGCTGGTGCCAGCATAGCTAGGCTCGAGAGAAACTACAAGAGAGGAGAAACTATTATGAAGGACCCTGAGTGAGTGTCTCCAAGCACTCACTGCATTTAAACAGCCCTAATGCACCGTGGGATTGCAGCGCAGTCATTTCAAATGAATCCGTTTGGAGCATTTGTTTACCATGCCAGGGAATACTGAATAATATTATGCTGAATTAATAGGCCTAGGTTGGTATACCTGCAGGAGAAAGACTACCAAAACAAAATGTGTGTGTCTAACAATGCATGTAAACACTGGAAAAAAGTACTTTTTCAGTGTCACCTACACTAGCGAAACAGAATTCCATCACAACAAATACGCCTGCCATCATCTTTTAATTCCTGTCTTATATTTTGCGCTCACTTTTGTTGTGATTGTGTACATTTATTGTGTTTAGTTTAAAGTGTGTTTAATCATGTACAGTCACAAAACAGCTGTTTTTTTTGTATAACCCTGTAAACAGCACCCTTCTGAAAACGAGAAATTGCTCAGTTTTCCTCGTATTAAGTTTTAATCAGTTAATCAGTAAATGCTTGAATTGTTTTAACTTAGCAATTACACGTATAGTTAAGTGTCAGCTTGCCTCATTAGAATACTGTTTGTCTTGTCAACATCGAGCACAAGGTATAACTTAATACAAGAATCCAATGCCTTGTGGTTTCATTTAACCACTGCAGGGTCTAATAACAGGTCAAAACATTATTTAACACGAATACTGGGCTTCAACAGGAATGCTGTGCAACACACATCACTATTATTTGTCCATCTTCCCTCTTTTTCTTTGTCTGTCTCTGTTAATTCCTTTCACTGCAGGAGTTGTTTTGCAGCCCGAGCTGTGGAAATGGGAAGCTGTAAAGCTTGCAAGATCAGTGCTGCTCCAGCCTGCAGGAGTGACAAAGCCCTCATATCCAGGTAGCTACGACGGCAGTTGAGCCACGCTGCACAGGGAAGCTAAAAATAGCTCAGACTGGGCAGCAAGGAGAGAATGAACCCAGACTGCATTGACTGGCTGAGCAGCTTTTATGGTCAGGAATGATGACGCTGCAGTCAATTCCATGGCCTGTGTTCATGGCTGAGGTGTCGCAAGCTTCGCAGCCATTTCCCTGCTTTCTTGCCCATTATCATCAGTGGCAGAAAACACACAAACAGCCAGGCGGTTGCCTATACATACATGCGCAGTGGCATATTTCCCTGTGTCTCTATGGACACTAAAAAAGTCAAGGCTGCTGTTCCGAGCAGCTTAAGGAGAACTGTAATAGGAATAGCGTCATGGGGAGATTATCACCTGCCAGCTGCGATTCCAGTGATCTGCCTGCTCCTGTTCTGCCATTGATGACATTCGGGTCTAAAGCTCCTGCATACCGAGAGAAAAACCCCTATTACTGAATCCCAAATAGCCACTAACCTAATTTGTCTTACGGCAGATTCACAAAAACTAGCTTATTCCTCATAGCTTTCTGAGAAGCCAAGTGAACTTATGGACAGGTCATGAGAAGCATTTCAAATAAGAAGCTCACAGTGTTCGCGTTATGAGCAACAACGTCCCTAAATTCATTCTTGTATGGGTGATCACGGATCTGTGTTAACTCGATTTAGACTGGCTGTGCTGACGACAACAACTGCTGCTGATTCTGTTACTGCGCCTTTGGTGTGTGTGGCCACAAAAGGTGGCTGTGTTGTTATTGAAATGGGCACTGAAAAAAGCAGCCACATGCGAGGCAGAATACTGTGTTCATCCCAGTTCTAAAACATTGGCATAAACACAAACACAGATAGTGAAAGAGACGGAAAAAAAGGAGCCTATAACATAGACCTATATGAGCAGATAACATCCCGCCCCTCAGTGGAAGCCATAAAGCGAGCCTGTGAGGCGACAGACTACAGAACAGAGATAGAGGTGGTGTGAGGCAATAAAGGAAGGAAGAGTCTGTTTTGTGTGCCCCTGGTGCACACATCAGGGAGTCATAACAAGGCAGTACTGGTCAGATGAGCTCCGGGCTGTCATTTCTCTCCTTCGCCTTCACTCTGCCTCCAGATCTGTTTCCTCCCTAATGCTGTTGTCCACTCCAACTAGCTCCACCGTAAACCTGGCTGCTGCAAGGCCCACAGAGGCAATAACACAAAAACATACACTCATGCACGCGCACGCACCACATAGCTCACACACTGAGCTCCCCATGGGCGATCCCCTGCAGAGGTGATTGAACACCGGCAGGGCCTCATGCTCCTGTCATTTATAAAGGTGTCACCCTGGGAAACAGAGATGCTCCCTCTAACCTTATTAGTATGGCCCTTCCATGGCTCTCCTGCCTGATGTTGACACACAGAGAGGGTGTGGTATTCAAAAGGTGTAAGGAAAAAAACGGAAAGAAAGAAATGAAGAGAAAGGGGGATAAAAGGGGGGTGAGATATAGGCAGAAAGTCGCAGAGAGATACAGAGACATGAGGACAATGGGAAGCAACGGCACGAGAGAGAGAATCGAGAGACAAAGAATGAGGAAATCGAGAAATGGAGATGGAGAATGGGGGAGGGTGATGGAGGAATAGTGGATATGAGGGGAAGAAAGAGACAGGGCGACAAGAGGTGTGGCTCATCAATTCTGAGGGTGAGTTCAGCGTGGCGGGGCTGCTGCGGCATGTAGGTGATCCATCACTGTGCCTGGGCCTCCAGCTCCAGCTCTCTCTCTCTCATCTCTCTATACCACCACCCCAAAACACCTCTGAATGCCTCTGATAGATGTCTGGCGAAGGGCTGTCAATTCATTGTCAACCCTGCATCGCCATCACTACTGCACTTCCTCAAATGAGCCCCTCGTTAATCTCCCTCTTCATTTCAATCCATCTCCTATCGCGTGCTTCTGCCTCGTGTCTGCCGGGGGTGAAAATGCATTTTGTTGCATTGCATTTGTAAGGGGAACAAGGGTGCCACTGCACAGGGGTGCACTGCATCACCTGTTTACTGAGGCAGCAAAGGGGGGTAGGCGCACTTGCTCCCTCGCTCTCTCTCTCTCTCTCTCTCTCTTTCTCTCTCTCGCTCTCTCTGCATTTCACTGCTGTTCTCGGTTGAGAGGTTATTGAAATCTAGCTCCGTACAGAAGGCCGCCTTTCCTGAGGGAGGAAGCAGGGTAGGTGAGTCACAGAGGATGGAATAGACAGGCCGAGGCTTTCCTGATAAGGTCAGCTTGCACATCGCTGCCACAGGCAACAAAATTAGCTCTCTTTATTTACAGGGCATTTTCCTCCATAGCCCAGCCTGCTGCCTGCCTACTGGCCACCAGGGATACAGTCTGGGCTAGAGATGTGTGCTTTATCCTCAAACTGCATTTCATGAAACAAGAAAACAGACAAACTAATGGAGGTATTTAGGCTGTTAGGGAATCTCTGCTATATGGTCATGTCCAAACAATCATTCGACAGGATATTTTCCTCTGCAGGGCTAAACACAGTCTGGTGGGAGGCTGATTTCTCAGTAGAATAAATCTGCAATATTTGTGCAGCAATCCATTAATTTCTCATGACCAAACAGCAAGAAGTGCAATCAGTCTGCGAGTGAGTTTCATTATGTGCAGAAATTATCCCTGTTGTGAGAGACAAGGTCGGGTGAGAACAAATGAGGAAAGAGCTCTCACTGGACGGGAAAACCACAGACTGATGAAAGGTAACAGAGTCTTTTGTTCACAGCTCACAGGACCATAGGTGTGCTTTACAATTGTCATCGTGTCAGAGGCTTTTGCATCAACTGTATCGCGCACACACACGCACAAGGGCAGGGATGTTTGTAATGAAAAATGACGACACAGCTCGGCAAAGGCAATACTACACGCCTCGTGTCACTACAAAGACACGAGGATGAAACAGGTGACAGCCACCTACTATTGAACTGTGCGCAAGTGGGATAACTTTAAAGAGGAACTTCAAAAAGAAGCTTCAAGCATTGAAGAGCGCCCCACTGTTTTCTGTCTCCTCTAGTTTAACCCCATCACTTAAAAGAACAGCACAGACACAGTGAGACGTTAACGGGATGTGAAAGAAAGAATTTGAGGTAGGAGTGTGAAAGGAGGAGTTTAAGCAAAAGAGGCTCGG
This sequence comes from Thunnus albacares, assembly GCF_914725855.1. Lineage (NCBI taxonomy): Eukaryota > Metazoa > Chordata > Actinopteri > Scombriformes > Scombridae > Thunnus > Thunnus albacares. The sequence goes on from NC_058120.1 coordinate 17,258,866, forward strand.
AGTGAGCGAGCAAACGAGAGAGAGCGAGAGAGAACAAGATAGAGAGAGAGAGAGAGAGAGAGAGAGAGAAAGAGAGAGAGAGAGAGTGAACGCCCTAAGTATTTTCCATCTTCTCTGTGTGGCCCACTTATCAGCAAGGCAGCAGGGCAGTCTTGTGCTTATAGAGCCCTATTGGCTGATTCATATCACCAAACCACAGTTGAGATGATGGCACAGAGTGAATCAGCCTGCATGGCAAAGGCAGAATATATTACTACTTGTGAAGTGAATGGAAAACCACATGCACTGAGCCCATGAGGCTAAACTTAAAAAAAAAAAAACATACACATTGCTTGACTCACATAAGTCAGGACTACAGTGACACAAACCATGTAAACAGAGATATAGAACACCACACAGGCTGTGTTAATACCATACATTCTGTTATGTGGTCTCACTATAAAGAACTGATGGACTATTGAAACTATTCGTTTCAATTTAAGTAAGAATTTTTGTGCTGCCCTGTTAGAAAGAATTACCATGATCATTTTCAGTTGTTTGTCACAACAATGTGTAATACGTGGCCATGATAAACAGTTAAAGATGCCCTCTAGACATGTTGTAATATATATATGTATATATATATATATATATATAAAATACTCTGCTTGTGTTGTATTGTAACATGTGTCTAATGTGTTTCCCCCAAAAAAGTACAATTATCTCATTAAAAATGTTAAAATGCCATCTATTCCTTCTCCCTCATTGAAAAATCCAGAATTGATGAATATGCAATGTTCATGTTCATTTCAAAAGTTTAACTGCTGGACACAAAAGATGTTTCCTCCTTCACTGAAAAGTCCAAAGCTTCAAGTTTCCACATCACACTTGTGTAAGCTGCATAGTGGACCACAATTAATCTCCAAACTAGCTGTGATGTCACAAATCATGCTCATAGGCCCATCCTTGAACTCAGATTTTCAATGACCACTGAGAAACTTTCCCTCTTCAGCAGATGGATGTAAAAACAGCCTCCCAGTTTCAAAAACTGCATACATCATTATACACAATGAAGCTCAAACGTCCACATTTTTGAATGGAGGGGGACATGTGTGGATGCATGTACATATGTGTGCAGTCAAAGAGAATAAGGCACACACTGTAGTCCTGGCTGGTAGAGAGTGGGGGGACACACCGATCCAATGCTTTGTCTTTACAGCCCCAATGACGACACCTGAAGGTATTAAAGCACTACGCTGGGCCATGAAATTAATGAGACACACAAGGAAAACTACATCCCTGACTTGCCGCATTTGCCACTTCTGCTGCTGAGAATGAAGAATTTAACTGTCTCCCGGATTTTATTCACCAAATAAGTAGCTTCTCATCAATAAACATCCTCATAACAGCATTTAATTTATAGTCGACTGAAAATCACCTCATAGAATATTAATGGTCCTGAAGTCAGTAACAACGCTTGGTGTTTTAAACGGAGTACTGGACACAGCTCAGAATAGCCGCATGACTCATTCCAAAAGTTGAAATCTAAGTTTGTTTTGCAGGTGGTAAAGAGGCAGCGAAGCAGATAAGGAGGCAGTCGTAGAAATCAACAGCCAGACAGGGAGATGCCAAGATGGGTAAGGAGGCTGGAACCAGGCATGGAGATGATGAATAGATACACAGCTGCACAGCAGGCAAGCAGGTGAATGTACACTGGCCACACGCTTCAGCCAGAAGGTAACATTAGGAGTTGTAGAAGGTTTGATTTGGCAGCGACCGACCTACAGGGGAAGGAAGAGGAGGGAGACACACCCAGAGCAGTGGGGGCCCATCAATTTTGCCACAGAGCCCCAGACGACCCCAGAGATGAGAGAGGCAAGACCAGGTCAGTCTGATGGCCTGCCACACAACACCATCGCACAACCACACACACACATAATCAAGTGTCACAGGTAGCCTGGCACTGACAGATCCCTGAGGAGTGGAGGGAGGCATGGGGAGATAAGCAGGCTGCACATGGCAAGAGATACAGGTTCTACCTCTGATATGGGAATATTGTTTAACAGTGAAGAACATTATCTAGGTGATTAGTATGTATTGCAAAATGAACCCCAGGCCCTTGGTCTTATCGCACGCCCAGTGTGACTTTCTATTCCTGGAAATCAGTCTCGCTGCCTGTAAGGCCGTCTGTTAAAAATGATGCTGGAGGTTTGCTTACAGAGACACCATGCAGAGACCAAAGCCTGGCATGGTCTGAAATTTGACCTTTACATAAATTAAACAGGGGGAAAGCACACTGAAGGCTACATCCCCGCTCTGCTAGTAGATACCCAAGACACATAGCCCCCCTAACTTAACTGCACACACATCCAATCACACTAACACACACACACACACATGTTCACTCTATCTGCTCTCTCTATTTCTTTTACTTATTTAAATGTAACATAAAAAGCTTCCAAAACCTGTTTACCACCACACACTAAGAGGGGAATGGGGCTCCCAGTAGAGGTTGTTACAGGAAACAGTGAGTGTTATATATGGAACAGAGGTCTATTATCGAGACCTCCTGCAAGGATAATGCTCTGAATGATAGTCCACCCTTCGGATTAACCTGAGAGACAAAGAAGAAGAAAAAAAAAACACTTTTGCTTCGCAGATGCCTTAAAAACAGGCAAGTTCTCTGACGCCTAAAATCTCACACTGCTTGCTGCAGCAGCTCTCAGACAGAGAGGCGACACTTTTAGCAGAGCTACAGGAAGGCGCCCGCACACACACACACACACATACACGTTGCACACAGTCACACAAACAAACAAACAGAGAGAAGCTTAAGCAAAGACATGCCCAAAGCACTTTGTATCAGCGACCCCTGGCTTTTGAGCTGATTTCTTCAGAGAGCAGGATATATATGCAAAGTCATACAGGTCTACTTCAGTATTATCAATCCCTGCTCCTCCGATCCATTCATCTATCCATTCATCTATCCAATCGCCCCCCCCCCCCTCCACCTCTTGCTCTGCATTGCAGGTTGCAGATGCTGTGACAGTGAAACAGGTGTCTAGGCTATTAGTAATAGTCTTTCTGTGCCACCTCCTCTATCCCATACCTCTGATGACGAGCATAAATCAAGGCTGTGTGAAAGAGTGCTAGTCAATCAGGAGCGCGCTACAATAGCAGCCAGGCAGTGTCCCAGTTGTCAAACACAAATGATATAGCTTACAGTTGATGCAAAAGATCTCAAACAGGCTGTGCCAAAGCAATGATTAAAAAGAACGTAGTACTGTTTATTTAGGTAAGAGTTAAATATGACTTCCCAAGTTCAGTCTGAGCAGCAAAATCCCTTTCATCTTCCATCATAAAATGAAAACTCATCTACTTAAGAGGTGTGTTGCATCATCCTCTCCCTACTGAATCATATTCGCTCTCCAATATCCCGCCCCCCCCCCCCCCCTATCACTCTAATTTCCTCTCATAAAAAGGCTGACTTCTTTGACTCTCCTTGGCTTGAATATTTATGTCTTTTCGTGGCCCATCTCAGAGGAATGTTGTCAAGGTAATGTGATGATGACCCTTACACTCCTCGTTAAATCACTCAGTATCAGAGCATCAAAAAAATGTGGAAAATGTAAATGTGAAAATTCAGCCAAGACAGCACAGACGACCTTAAAAAAGTGGTAGGGAGTTTGTTTTATCTGTTTCAGCTAAAGGTCTTAGTCACATTCTCTTACATTAGCACTCACATCAGTATCCATGTCACTAAATTACCAAAGAGTCATTAAAACACAGTTTCAGATTTGTGAAACTTTTATCCTATTTTGTGAAAAAACAAAAAAGGCAGATTTCACTGATCTTGCGGCTAGAAATTCACAGCACCATTGCACGTCTCTCCATTTTGTTGGTTACAGAGTAAATTTTCTAATCTGTCCAATGTGGTCTAGATGGGGGAAAAGCTGTGAAATCGCCCTTTTTTCAGTTTTCACAAATAGAATAAAGGTTTCACAAATCTGAAACTGTTTTAATGACTCTCTGGAGTCCCCTTGGTAATGTAATCTAGATTTGACAAGTCTAAGTATAGTGGCTTTTGATCTGGATCTGATCTAATGTGGTGTGAATGGAGAAATATCAGTGACATTGCCCTTTTTCTGTTTATCATAAGCAAAATAAAGCTCTCACAAATCTGAAAGTGGGTTTAAACAGCGTTAAGGATTTTGCTACGATGTCTTACACTTATTCATATGTGTAAGTGGTAAAAAAAAAAAACACAGGATCAGCTGCTAAACGTCATTATTTATGTTTGCTTTTGTTCTCTTAGGCAACTGTCTGTCTTCGACTGTGTCAGTGATCAAACCAAACAGCCAATCAAAGGTCATGGTCAGTATTCAAAGTGACCAATCAAAGGAGGAGACTGTCTATACCATCCCTGCCTCCAAAATCTCAAAAGTCAAGTTGACGAGTGAGCAGGTGTGCCGCATTTGTGCACATGGAGCAGAAATGCTCTCTCGCAAGGATGCTTTTCCGCTTGCGGATACTGTTCTCTGCGCTCGCAGAGCAGAAATGCTCCCACTTGAGGATGCTTTTCTTCTCTGCCGCTGATACTGTTCTGTGCCCTCGTATCACGCGCATGTGCCCGGTTTTTATGTGCGCTGATTTTGAGACTAATTAAACGCCATACACAACCTTACTCAGACAGCCAGACAGGCAGTCCAAACAAAGTCGGTTAGATTCAACAACACTAAAGAGATGGGTGTCAGAGTGACAGATGGAAAGTTGAGCATCTGTCACTGTGCTGAACCATTTGGCTGAAATCAAAGGGAGATGAGGGCCTTCAAAGGACAGGCAAAGCTGTGTCTGAGGCCAGACATGCTCTGGTGTGCTCCACAGATAAGGGCCAAGGGGTTATATTGCTTTTCTTCTGTCTCTGCCTTTGTTCTCTTCTGTCTTAAGGGAGTGGGAGGGAGACTGAGAGAAAAGACAGAAAAAAAAGTAGAAAAGAGAGGGAGAGGTAGAGTGGGAATGAGTCATGAACAGGTTGCCTGTCTCTTCCTGCCACAGCGCACCGTGTTGATCAAACACTCGTTAGTAGAATTTGCTTGGTGTTTCCGGACGAAGAGGGTAATGAGCAGAGGTGGCTGAAAGGGTTGCCGGGCCGTGATGTGGATCATTTCTGACAGTATCGGAGTAGTTTTGCCTTCCAGCCCTTCCCTTCCCCTGCCTTCTCCAGGTTGCTGCAGACGAGCATTTGCCTCCAGCATACCTTCAACAGGGAACACTTTGACTCAGCTGGATGCGAGGCATGAGCTAAATAGCGGAGCAATCCTCAGTGGAATTTGGAAGAGAAGGCACACACTGCCTCACATCTCAAAGGGGTTTGCAGGTTTACTTTCTTGGCACCAGGTGAAGAATACCACAGTCCTGAATCACCATGTACGAAGCTGGCTGCTGTGCGTTTCAAACTGCGTACCGTGTGCAAGAGGGTGGCACTGGTTCACGGTTGTTCTGCCCTTCGATCCATCCTCTCTGAAGAAAGAACTTTACCGAAATAAGGAACATTTTTGTATGTTTGTTTGTTTTTTATTTATTACAAGTATGCAACTGTATCACTAATGCATGGTGGACTTTGTCATTGTTGTCCTTGACGCATTACAGACTTGCAGCCCATTTTGGTCTCTGCGCTAGTCAGCAAAATTCCAAAGGTCAGGCCAATGTTATTGCACTGACAGTGATTTTAAAAGATTTTCAAAGTGGGGGGTAGCAAAACAAAGGCCACCATTTGGCATTATTGGATTGGAACAACCGTGTTTGTCAGATACATTGATTTTTCTGCTACTGTTTCCCATTATGTTGATGTAGGCAGTGTGTGTAGCTGCCACATACTGTATGACCATATAGTAAAGTGTATAACACATGCCTAACGCTGGCAGATTAGAGCACTCGGGAAGGCCCGTTCTCCTCTAGCAAGGACAAGTCAGTCTGATGGGTGATAATGATGGGGGATGATTAGATAGCTAATGTCCTGTCAGTTTAATACACTTAAGTATAGCCTCATTTAGGTTTCATTTTACCTGACTTCTATGACCATGGACAAATTAAGAGTGTGGAGTTTGTATTTGACAAGTAAGTACATTTATTGTGCGTGTGGATAATAACATTGTACACAACACAATGTAAATGTTTGATGAAAACTGACTTTAACACTGAAGTAAATTAACCACAATTACAAACACTGTTACAAAGGTGGTTCAGAGGAGCTGGACAGCCATTTAGCAGCATTTGTCAGCCATAAAAGAGGTCTGGTTATTAGCGCTTTAATTTTGAGTTGCAAATTGTTTACTATGTCAAAAGGAACAGGTTTGAAAATCATGACAAAATACAGACAAATTGCCTCTAAAAAGATGAAACGTGGTCACAAATTGAAACTAACCAACAGTGATATAATGGATGTACACAGTGCATAGGGCAAACTAAAGCTGCTGAGCAGAATTCCACCCAACAAAAACCTATTTCATGAAATGTTTAGCATATTTTGTTGCATGTAGTTATAGTAACAGTGTGTCTAATTGGTTACCAAAAACATAAAAAAAAGCTTTAATAAGGGCTTTAATTAACTGTTTTATTGCTGACAATTCTTTTTCAGCCCACAGTTTACTGTATAGCTAATATACTGTATGTTTCATTTAGTTTCACTCTTATTTATTAAATTGTTCAAGATAACAAGATTTATATGCACTCTGCCATCCAAGCATAATAACAACAAGGCAGAAAAGCAGTCGAAGAAACAAAGAAAACACAGTTTTAGTTGAAAGATTATTTTATTGCTGTGGCTATTTTAAGAACCTTTCTTTTTTTATACATATACACAAAGAAATATGCAAGTGCCTTAGAAGCAGTAAACATGATAAAACTACAGTAATTATCCCAATATAATAGATAAGAGAATTTGTTATGTACAAGTAGGTTGCAAAATAATACTGTCGCCCCCATGTTTCCATTTGTGAAACAGTTTTACATGAGATTGCTGGTTTAAATCAATGACATTAAAGAAAATAAGATTAAAGTTTCAAACTCAAAAGGTGAAACGAAATGGACTGATAATAACTTCACTGTCTTACTGACACCAAGCCTGTTAAAGCGGGATAAAACAACATTAGCTGACAACGTATTAAGCAAATTGATTTTATGGTCATTTTTAATCATTTAGAAGGAACTTGGTGTCTAATGGACCAAATAACTTGTGCATGTTTGTGTGTGTGTGTGTGGTTATGTTTAACATAGCAACATCAAAGCATGTCCTTATATTCATCCGTGCTTTTAATAGGACTGAGACTAAATGGAAACAAGCACATAATTCAAATGACGCAGCCCCTACATTCTTGATTTTGATTCGAGAAGGACACAGAGAGGCATAGGTCTAGATGTCCTCTGCATTGGTTATCACATGACATAGGGCTAATTAACTCTAGAGCGGAAAACAGAGGCTCTGCAAGGAGCAATAAACAGTCTCCATTAAAAGCCATCTAATTAGGATGCAAGCTACAAGGGCTTGAAGGAGACCATAACAAACACAGAGGCCAGTGTAATTGTCAACCAAGCTCTGAGGAAAGCAAACATAATAGACATAATCAGCCGAGCACTTCCTATAAGGTCATGATAGACTGCTGTGGAAGTACTTCTCCATATCTGACTGAAGTTTCCAGATGGTGTTTTCCTCAACCGCGGGAAAGGTCACACACATTTCAGCAGCCATGCACTTCAGATGCCATGCCATCAATTATAACATAATCTATCTGCTGATACCTGGCGAGGAGGAGCATGAGGCACAGAAACAACTTCTTGTAAGTTCTGCCAAATTCATCTTTAGTGGAAATGTTGTGGATTTTCTGTACCGAAACACCAATTTCGGGTTTGAACTGGAGAGCAAAGTCATGGCGTTTCACAGTCAGGCTCCATTTCCCTTTTATGGTTTTAATTAACGCATGAAGAAAAGTATCAAAGTAATCAATGTTGAAAATATGCTTCTTTGGGTCAGTCTTATTTTTCCACTGCTTTTAAAGTAAAAAGCAGGGCAGCCAAAGTCAAAAGTTATGGGGGGAAACCATATGATTTTCAAGTCTGCCGATGCTCAGACTACTCGAGACCTTTAGGCTCCGTGGTTGATCGATAGTAATGGAAACGCCAGCAGGCTTCCAGAGCCCTTTGCCAATTTAACCTGTTTTACCATGACTCAATTCTTCCTCAAATAACCCAGCTGCTTACTGGGATGGACTACAGGCTTCTGGTGCTGATAAGATGAGCGTGCAGAAGCCAAGGGAAGGAAAGACGGATACAGAAAAATAGTCTTAGGGTGTGCAACGGTGTGTGTGTGTGTGTGTGTGTGTCTACAAACTCCCCTAGTTTAGAAAACACTGTGATGCAGTTCAAGAGAGGCAAGCAAAGCGGACAGGTGAGAGAATTTATGTACAGCATGGCCTCCAACTGCGGAAACCCAAGTTCAATTTGCCTTTACTTGCATAGGCATGCTTCAAATACAACACACACACAAAACACCCCGGCCAGATTCATGGCCAGTTTATGTATCATGCTGGGCAGATTGTGAGTTCCTGTGTCCAGTAAATGTGTTTGGAGCGATGGGGAGGAATGATTTTGACTGAGTGAAAATAATAAATAGACAGATTCATCTCCATAAAAGCTTTCAAGGATTCAATCATGGTCAACAACTGCCTGCCATCCATATAACTGACAATGGGCTTATTTTTATCTCAAACTTGCGGCCTTTTTTTGTCCTTGTTGTGCTCATGTTCTGTTTATTATGATTTCCCTACCTCTCCTGTGGCGTTTCAGTGGTTGGAGGAAAAGATTCAATCCCTTTAAATTAAGATTTAACTGATACACAACAGGCAATAAACAAACTTTTAAATCTGGATTAATTTAATACCAAATTAGCTTTAAGACTGCATTTTAACTAGGTTTATATCGCAAGTGAAAGCGCGATTACATTTAATCAGGCTGCACTGAAAGTTGAGACTAATTTAAACCCTAATTAAGAATCAATTCTGAACTGTCACTTGTTTAATTTGTTCAGATGGCTTAATTTATTAAGATGACACTCAGGGGTTAGAGTGTCAAAGGCAAATAGCTGAGATGTGGATCAACACATCTCTGAAACAATCTTATCAATGCATGGCTTTAAACTATCGACTAAAGACAAAATTACTTTGATACAATACAATTAAATTCCAAAAATCAAAGTGCATCTATGTCCTGTTACCTCTTATTATCTTGTTATTACTGTTTTATTGATTTGGTTTAGGTTTTATCATACTGTAGTGTATATAAAGCAATTTGTCTAGCAGCCCTTTGTTTCTCGGTGTAAAATATTTTTATATTTAGGGACCTGCCTGGTTGAATGAAGGTTCTGCAGAGAAAGAAAGACAATGAGAGAGAGACAGATGAAGACAGAGAGGGAGACAGCATGGGGGCCAAGACATCTGCTCAGGTATATAATGATGATGCTGTGGGGGAGGTAAGGAATAAGATATGGAGGTCACGTTCGCTAGCACGGAGTCTCCATCTGTCCCCTGGGGTTAGTGGGGTGAGCCAGGGATGACGGTGGGGCTGTGGGCGGAAAAGCGTTCGCGGGTTGCAGGAGGATTCGTGGCAGGCTTGGTGACGGTGTTTGCCAGCTCAATTTTTATCCCAGAGGCCAAAGTAAACAGTAAATGAGTTGTGCTTGTTATAAAAGCAGTCTATCAGGTCAGCAATCTGCAGACCCTCGCGCACACAAAAGTTGAGGTTGGGATCAGGTGTAGTTTGTATCGATTTGCCCTCTCGGTTGAACTGTGCTATACAGTGTCTTAAAGAGGACCGTGTACATGTTCTTGCGTGTGGGTTGTATATGTAGTGTAGAACATAGGAGAGTATACAGACACTTTGAACTTTCATCTTTTCTTTCATATCTTCTCATAAAAGGAGCATTTTCTCAGAGAAAGGGCCTCATGACACCTAAGACCTTGAAAATGTCCTCACAGAGACGGTCTTTGTTAAGGCATAGAAGGCAGAACACAAAAAGAGGAAATATTAAAGGACACCGTGTTATAGCAAACATCCTACAAATTATTGTGTACATAAATCAATTACAGGGCACGATGATGATCTAAGGGCACACATTCCACATCTTCTATAAATCAATTGTACCCTATCTGCACGACTGGTCTCAAGTGTGTCTGATTGATTGACAAAAGGTTTTTACCTTTAGGTAGGTGTTTAAACAGATGGTATAAGCTAGCATGATTCCACATTCCCTAACTCAGATAGGTCAGTTGTTGTAGACACTGGTAAACAGTACATCAAGTAAGAAATGATAAGATGGCTTGAAGAAGAAGAGTCTTGTTTTTGCTGTTTTCCCTCCAATCACATACATATTTATTACTATTTCTATTCTATTTGAACTCTTTTTAATGCACAAATTGAAGGAACTGACAGGATTACATTTCACTGTGACCGTACCTTATATGATTACATGTGACAAATAAACTTGATTGATTGATTGATTGATTGACAGCTGTTTCCACCAGTTGGCTAAACAGTCAACCAATCAAAGCTTTGTAGAATTAAGATAATTATTAGGACGTCATCATCCTAAATACTAGGTACACAGCTACATTAATGAAAAACAGCGACAGAAACAGACATTTTATACAAAAATGATTAATTGATTAATCGAGAAAATAATCAGCAGATGAATCGATAATGAAAATAATCGTTAGTTGCAGCCCCAGAATAAACTAAATACACTGTTTAAATTCTACTTAGGTATTCAGTCAGGGCTCAGTATTGTGCACGCTGGCTCAATGGGATGCCTTGTTGGGACTGGATAATGGAGTTACACCTGTGCTTTTCCTGCTATGTCAGATTCTCTGTTGTGAAAAAGGTCTATGGGACCATTGTAGGCAGTGTTGTGAATCAGTAAGCAGGACTTCTTAATGGCAATATTGGAGTTTTATATTATTTTTGCGTCAATCTGATTAATATTTTACTTACTTTATTTGTAAGGTCAAATTTACTGGATTAGTCAAAGTCGTACGTCCCCATATGGCTACACTGATAGATGATTTTATCCATATTGCCCACTCCTACTGAATAGCTCAAGAAAACTCATATCTTCCTTTCCTCAATAGCTGGTTTATCTGAGTCAGCTGTGATGATCACGTGTACAGTATGTGTATTCATGTCCATTGTGCACTGTGCACACTGTGCAGGTGTTTGCGCTTTCTCCCGAATCCCGTTATTTTTTGTCACCTAGCTGGAATAAGCCTCTGACACAGAAAATAACAGTTTTGTTTCCCTCTCTGTCTGAAACACAAGGTGACGACCTCCCACCAGAATGTAAAGTGAATCTTTTTTTCTCTTTAAATGCTTGGGGATGAATCAGTTGAAAAAAAAGGGTGGAGAGTTTTAGGGGCCTGTGCTATTGATTCAATTTCTATGACCACAAATACTTTAAAGCATAATAAGCCTATGCTTCAACTCCCCATACCCTTTCAAGGCTTGAAATGGCCTTGTCGTTACCTACAAATCACAGCTCTCTGCAAAGCTGCCCTCTCTGGAGCGATATGTCAGTGACCACAGGGGAGGAAAAAAACAGAGGGCAACAGACACAAGCAAGCCTCTGAAAAATGTAATGGTTTTTGTTGAGGATTTAGCCAGTGGTATAGCAGTGCAAGAGTATCATTCATGTCTCAGACATAGCAGATCCTCTGGGGAGATGGTGAATATTAAAGGGCTTTGCAGGAGCCTTCCTCGCAAAGGCTCTTGACAGGAGATTTGTTTATGACCTTCAAAAAAGGAGGAGGAAGTCAATGATAGCTCTGACTGCCTCTTTTGCATCTCAAGGCAGCCCCCACCATAGAAAAAAGAGAGAGCCGCAGTTTCAATTCCAAGTATTTACTGTTGTCATCAAAACTGTGCAACTTTCGCACCTCTTTTTATCACAAAGGCCTGATTCTTTTAAGTACAGTGTGAATGTAACAAGGCAATGGCTGTCTACAAAAAAACTAGTGGCTCTGAGAGGAAGACCTAGTTAGGTTGTTTGCATCAAAGTACCCAAGAATGGACAGTCAACATTTTACAAGCAGAAAAGATATGGAAGTGAGAGGCAGGGTATTGCTGCCAGAAAATATTTAACTGACACTTTCTTCAAATTAAATTATTGCTGACCACGGATGCCTCAACTTCTGATGCAGTGCACTCGTTTCACCATGAAACACGTCAAAGCTGTCAACAATTAGAGCATCAAAACAAAAAGCAGAAAGCAAATCAATGTATTCTTGGAATCTCTTGGATAAGTTGCAAGCTTCATATCCCTGAAACCTAGTATATAAAAACTGCTCATAGTGTAAGCCACCTGTCTTAGAATCTCTTCCTTTAAGGGTGGAAATGAAGAGTATCATGTTGTCTCAATAGGTTGGGAATAATTGCCTGAAAGATCAAGCAACTGAGAGTAAACAAAATGCCTCAGTCTTTCAATTTAAGCAATATGACTGTCTGTGACATGCTTTGTTACTCACCAGCAGCAATTGTCTCGGTGTAAAGGTGCCAAGTGAGAATTAAAAGCAGGAAGACATAATGTGTGAGGCATCTCAGACTGTTTGTTATAGTATATACTGCATTCCTCTAAAACGGAGCCAAGAAAACATAACTGTTCTCCTCACATGAACTGAAGCACAGTAGTCTTTTCTTACGACAAAAGGTGAGTAACTTCTCCATCTCGAGTTAGGTTGATAGTCTTGTGGCTTATTCATGTGAAATGAGTTGAGCTTAGAGAGAAGGGGTAGAGAAGGACTCAAATTAACACAGGTTTCAGTGTTACACCTACAGACACAAACCCTGATTAGCTCTGGTTTATGAGTGCCAAAGTAAGGATGCCTGTGTAAATGTGCTGCTGGGAGGCTTGTTTGTTTCAGCAGATTACAGTCTATCACATTAGCTGCTCCTACAGCCTGCCACATCTGCTAGACCACAATGGGAGGCTACACGTAGTCTACATCTTTCAATGACCTGTATTGGCAAACTATATCGGTAAAGGGAAAAGCCAGTTCATACATCATCCTATTCCCATTAATGTCTCCATTCATGTTTAAAGCCAGTGGTCTAATTTAGTTCATTTCACAATTGTGCTAGTACACTGAACCATAAAACACCATGAAAACAAATGTGATTTGGTTAACTCATTTTGGTCTAATAGATTAACAGATACAGGTACTGAGGACCTACCCTTAATACAACTGGTCCATATTACTACCAATAATGTATTTTTTTAGAAGCACAAAAGCAGGTTTCACAGACCACTCAATACATCCATCAATAAAGACTAATGTCCTCTGCTATATAAACCTATTACACTTTCCTGATCCATTGCAATAAATGAGAGGAAAGGAAGACCTGACTTGGCTGTCTTTGGAAATTAGTCTCCTCCCTCAATAACTACACTAGAGGTCCAATATGGGGACTGGAAACCAAGGTCCGGGATGCTCTTGTTTGTCAAAGAGTAAGAGAAGGGGCACCAAGACAGAAATATGTAGCTGCTTTAGGTGAATACATAAAAGCTTTGGTGGCTGAGAAAATAATATAACATCTCTGAGCCTGTAAAATCAAATCATGTACTGTCTACAACTCCAGCTACCCCACAAGCATGCCAATCTATAAAACTTTCACCTTTTATGTTAATGTGGTAACTCCAAGATGTTAGAAAAAAGACATTTGCATTTTTTAAGCATATGGCTTCTGGATTTCATAGTGTCTTAATGATAGCATTATAGCTTTGGAATGGCTTCTAAAAGCATCATTTTTAGCCCATAAAACTTATTGAATGATTTTAGAGTTCTCAAGTCCCCACACTTGTGTGAAACCCATCCAAACTTGTCTGACCAAAAGCCTTACACACACACACACACACACACACACACACACACACACACATACTCGCACACATGCACGCCCAAAAACACATGGACAGCAAAATGATGGTTGGAGAGAATATGTTCTGGCATTCTGGGTTTTTTTTGCTTTTTTCCACTGCCATCCCCATTTTTCTGTACTGTGTGCTGAGAATTCGCACAAAGAAAATGGATGATATGGTTCTGCTGAATAACAACAGAGAAATGATAGGGGGGAAAGAAGGAGTAAGAGGATAATTTAAAGCAGCAAGTAAGAGGCTGCACCATCATCCATTGTAACTTATCCTAGATACTGTAGTGGTGCCACACTGATGGCAGCATGTGGGAGTCAAGACTGTCAGTGCTCATGTACTACACAAAGCACAACTCAACCTCTGTCTGTCCCTCTCACACTACACTCTTGTCTGAAACTTTGAGCTAGAGATTTCTAGCATTCAAAAACATGGTGTAGTGAATGTAAAGTTTGACAGCTTGAGCTCACTGACAGCAACGGTGCAGCCTCACAAGACTGTCTCTGCAGCCCACAGTCAGGCTATAACCTGAATGTGAAATGACGTCACGCTGAATATGATTCCCCCCCCAATAAATGTCACAGATATTTCTTCACAACTTCCTCCAATAACACATGCTATACAGTAAATATGTTAGTCAGTTGTCAGGCAGTTGTTTCAGAATTGGCACGCCCAACTTAATGCCATACATACACTGCTAACGTTAAAGCTAACGCTAACCGACCGTTAGCTAACGACGTCACATAACTTCACTCACCACGGAGTTCTTCATGGTGGCTTTCACGGTGAAGCCTTGCGCTTTTAGCTCCGTCCGGTTCCTCCACATATCCACAGGTCTTCTCTTGTTTAAAGTCAAGCGAGGACGAAGAGAAAAGTTGCTATTTGATATTTAGGTGACTCAAAGCGTGAAGCCCGTTGTGTCTTGTGGCGGTTGCTATGCAACTTCAGAGACGCTTTGCTCTGGTTGCTGCGGAGACGCGTGTCTCCTTGTTGCCATAGAAACTCCGGGCCACTGCTGAAAAAGAGGAAAGAGGATGTCTCACTGAATAAGTAGTAGTATAGTATGAGTTTAGGTTGTACTTTTTATGTCATTATTAAAATGTTGTCCTATAAATTATATTGTAAAGATAATAATATTGTAGAAAAACATGACATGACATCTTTCAAAAATATGGTGTTTTTTGTCATTTCATTGAATTGATTTTTAAACTTTTTCCGGAGAGGGACATGATCATTACAATGCCTTTTTATATCTTAGTCCTGCTACCTTATCATTTCAATTATCATGAGGTCAGGATGGTACATACACTGTAGCTATGTTTTGTGTTTGTGTAGATGTGCAGCAATAATGAAGGTATCTCTGGGTCCAAGAGGAGGCCTAAAGATTTGTGCTGCACCTCATACTTCTGTTCAGTGAAAATAATGGGCCAAATTGGTATTCTGCTTACTTTTGCCAGCAGGCTAGTTTAACACACTGAACTAATGGGCTACAGACATGGGGAAGGTGACCTAAGCTCACACAGGATGACCTGTTTTTTTCTGTGCTGATGCCAGGCCACCACCCTTTCATCGTGGACACATAGGTTCGATCACAAACTCAGCTCATCATTATACTCATGCAGCAGATCTTCATCCAGGAGTAAATACTTAATGAATGCTCTTTGGCAGGTAGACCAAGGCCTTGACTCTCAATAAGCTGGTTAAAGAGCGACCTGAGCACTGAATCATTCCAATTTAGGGATGTGGCACTTTTAATCTTCCAATATCGTTTTTGCCTCTGGAGACTTTCTTGGGTGAACTGGTGCAACTGTTATTAATCTTCAGTGCACAGGCAATTTCTCTAAAAGCCCCTATTTGTTTTTTATGGCTCCATTGAGAGAGGAGGGTATAGCAGCAGGGAGGGAGACTGTAAACAAGGTATGCAAGGAAGGCAAGTTATGTCCCCGTCAGCATTCAATGCTGGTCTCTCTCTTTCTCTCTCCCTCTCTCTCTGCTTCCCCTCAGAGGATTAAAAAGAGGAAGAGGGGAGTTTTCAGAAAGCAAACTGAGCAAACTGGAGCGTCAGCATGAATTCAGCTGGACTGAGAAATGATTGTTCAAACAGAACTGCACTATCTCACTCCTGTGAGTGTGCGGCAAGGAGGGGAGCTGGTCTTTGTGCATTGTGGAAACAGTCCTTGCAGGAATCAAGCGTGAAATACAAAATATATTGTTAGTTTTGCCAGTCTCTCGAATTCTGTGTGTTCATGTGGGAACATGTGTGTAAGGGTGTGTATCCCTGTCAGGCTATCAGTGTCGGTCACCATTCGGGTCAAGTTTATATCTCAGTTCCTTACAGCTGCTTCAAGGACATACACGTAGGGTCTAAATTGACATACACAGCGAAGATTCATTTGCATTTACTGCTGCTAATGATGTATTGTGGATAACCAGCTCTAGTTGGTTCGACAGGTATGAAAAGAATGAGGGGGAAAATATGAGTAACAGCATCGAAAAAGGAACCATATGCTTTGATGAATGTGTTCTTTTTTTCCCCTGCATCTACACTATGTCTTCATCATCATTGTGTCCCTGGTTTGATCTCCAGCTCATTTGCTGGGCCACCTTCAGGCTTGGCGACCATTGTCCACTGTGAGGGAAAACAGCAATTATGATATCATTAGAGCAGAAACTGGTACCTACAAAGCAGAAGACCCAGAGGGGGCCAACAGAAGAATCTCAGCAGGAAAAGGATAGCAGAGACTTTGCTGCAGAGTCAGTTGCTCCCCAATTACCATAAAACAAGGCAAACAGCCATTAGAGTAGACCATTAGGCTGTAGGGAGAGCGGCCAGGGGCTTGTTGGCTTTAACAATTCGTCAGGTTGTGAAAGTCACACAAAGTGTACAAGGTATGTGACAGAGATAAATGCTATTCAATGCAAAGGGAATCAGGGTTACAGTATGTGTGGTTGTGTGATATATTATATGCTATTCCACTGTTAAACCGGAACAGAAAAATGTAAGCTTTGATATATTTAATATCCTGTAGGGACACTATAAAACAGATAGAAACCCATAAAGTTCATTAAAGTCCCTATAACAGCACAGTTGAGTCCAATCGATAATGTACTCCTCCCAACAGGACTATTATTGAAATATTGTAGAGATTTGTTATGAAGGTTATGAATACTGTACATGTTGCAAGTGTTACAGTTCACAGTTTACTGTTAACTGCTGCTTTAAACAACCGTGGTAAAGCCATAGCATAAATACAGTGGTAACAGACCAAATACAAAGCTGAACTATTGTACAGTAAGTATGTTCCTACACACTCTCGAATTAATCTGAGATGAGATTTTAATGAACTACTTTTAGGTGCTATAGGCCCTGCACACCACCTCCACAGGTGTTTTCAGTATTGCCTGATTAGAGCTCCTCTCAGGACTGTGTGGGTGTGCAAAGACTGTCCTGTTAGTTTTCTTGCACCTGTTATATCCCAGAAAATTACAACTTTACAATTTTTATTAGTACAAGAACTTCGGTGACCACACATAATTGCAAGCATGGCAGCTGCCAACTTAAACCTTGGCAGATGTCTCATCAGCCGGCTTAAGTGAAAACACAAGTGTGGGTGTAAAGGGTCTTTGATAGTTTGATGTGTCATTTGGATGAATCTGGTGTTCAATTAAAGTTAAAATGAAAGACAAAATGACATGAATCCTCAAAGAGAATTCTTGAATGAAAGAGTCCTCTCAATTCTCTAAAAATGATTACAATGACAGGGGAACAATATTCTTTGGTTGACATTATCTCAACGTATAGGCATATTCAATGTTTGATGAGGGGTTGGGAGTAAGCATCGTTGGACTATAAAGGCTCACAAGCCCAAATATTTGTGAACAAGACTTAGTGCACTAGAGGGTTATATCAATAGAAGTAGGTCAATGCAGTACAATTTTAGAAGCAGAAATCTTGCTTTTGCCCCCTACTATTATCTTAGTACATGTGCAGATACTCTCTGATATTGTTGTGGCCTTTACTGGTGTAGGTACATGTCCTTTCCATATTCTCAGAAATCCCTTTTGTATTACATTTTCCTGCTGGTGACGTAAGCTGAGGGGTGGGTGTTATTAATAATGTAAATTAAAATAATGAGGAATTTGAATTATTAAAACAGTGAATGACTAAAACCAACAACATAATTATTTTTCTGTTCATTGTTGTTTGTTTTTTGTGGATTTTTTGTGGAGTCTGGGAACTGTAAAGCTATTCTTGTGCACACAAGATCATAATGTTCTTCTTGCTGTGTCTTGACTGGGAAACTGGCAACACTACAAGTATGATCCCAACCAATCATCATATGCTGCCTTTCACGACCTTGCCCGAGTTCATAGGTCGTCGGGGAGGAGGGTCAAGAAATTGTCAATCATGGCTACAGAAGCGTTATATGGGATGCTGCTGTTGCTGCTGTCAGGTGGAACAATGAAACTGAGGAAAGGTTTGTTGAGCAGTGGCAACAATACCCCTGCCATTTTGATGTTTCCTCAAGGGAGTACCATGACAGAGTCAATAAAGATAAATGTCGGAGAGAAATAGCGGAGGCACTTCAGCAACCCGGTGAGTAGCTGGTTATGCTATGCTAGGTTAACAGCAACAACAGCATCCCTGCTTCTTGGGATTCTGTTGCGGCAATAGTAGCATGTGGTTAATTTAATATAATAATATGTGCACCAGAGAGCACTCTGTCATCCTACTGGTCAACGTCATCCCAGACGCCATATTGCTGTCCTTCAATTATGTCACACTACAAGGGGTAGTCGTCATTCCTGACGTTCATATTTGGACGCAACGCTGGAAATTTTTCGGTGACAACAAAACCATGTCAAAATCTGGCTGATTTTGTGTAGTTTGATCCTGGCATGAGGCTTTGTGATAAACATGTTTCTGCGTTAAACACAAACACAAAATGCATTTTTTTATGAGAAAAGTGGAATATAGATCAAGCCATATTTCTTAAAAATGAAATCACAGGGAATCTTCAAGTAATCTACTTCATGCAATATAAAAATGTCACTACATGGTGGGGTAGCACTGCTTCTGGAGAGTGTGAGAGGGGAAGATTTGACAGGATATGACTGTAAATTTTCCCTACTTCTATCTCACATACTGATAATGTATTCTACTTTACCTTTACATTTACAACAATAGTGCAGATGCTGTGCCAACACCTCTAGTGATATAATTATCAAAAATGAGTGATGTTGCACATGAGAGCAAATCAACAACACAGCTGCAAAAACAGAGCTTGCAATACAATAAATAATAATACAACGAAATCCTTTCATGAATCGGAGGAAGTTAAAGCTCAGAGAAAGTAGAACTGAGATAGATTTTTGTGAAATGCCCTTTTAATAGTGATCACTATAAAATGCTTCTCTACAAGTCATCATCAAATCCTATCATAAAACTGCGAATGTCAGAAATACCCAAAACACAGCGCTACTAGCTTTGTTTTTTCCCCTCTCTTTACTCCAAACAATAGCAGTTCGGGTATCCAGACTGTAGTCTGTTTTCCCCAGAGCCCTGATAAATCCAAAGGCATAGATCTCTTCAAACGGCAGGGCAGTTGGTGGGAATACTTGATATGGGCACAGAGTTGCAAGGCCTCACTCACAAAGCCACAGCGTATTGATCTTCATGCATTATAGAAGCAGCTTTGAGGCCAGCTGATATTGGAAGGCATAGCTTGCTCTCCCTTGGAGCATACACTCTAACATGCCCACTGGACCATAGCAGCAATAATCAGACACAGGCCCAGATGATAAACATATGGATAATACATCTATTATAGTATCGTTGCACTCTGGTTGATAATTGCTTACATAATTATGTTTGTTATAGATAATACATTTTTATTTGTCCTCTCTAAGTACATGGATACTGTATGTCTCTTTGAAACTGTCACAGGCTTACAGACTTTAATCTTAAATAGATTACAGGCCATTGTGTCACTCTGAGTTGTCAGGCTTTTTTCCAGTCTGAATCATCAAAGTAAATCCATTGAATGCTGCATGCCTCACAGTATGACCTCACTGGTGGTGCTTTCAGCAGCCTTGGCAACACCTAACCCTCCAGAGAATTGAGCTTTCCTGTCACCCACAGGTCAATGTCACATGAACCTGAATGTGCGAACAGTGACACCAGTGATCCCTCAGGGGCACACAAAAGCTGGCTGCTCCTGCATACGACTCCACTGTGGACATGGTGTTAAGGATAGTGAAGAAAAGTAGAAGAAAAGAGAGAAAAGGTGGGAGGGATAATGGCGTTTGAGAGAGTTCCATTGAAGAGCTGGATTTTGCCAGTTAAAAACACCAATTTAGTGTGAATACAAGGCACAGGGGGGAAAAAAATCCCATTGTAGTGTGCATCAGAAAAAACAAGCTTTTTGAAAATACTAACATATCGTTAGTCATGTGATAAAGCTTTCAGGAACACCGCTGATGTGTTTCTAATATTTTTAAGAAGCAAATTTTGTAATCACATCTCACTCATACATGATCAATTTTATCTCCTAAAAATTACATTAATAAAAATTGCATTAGCAAGTATATTTTGCAGTACACGCTGTGTCATGTAATCCAGGCAGGCATTATATTTCCTCTAAAAGAATTTGATAAAAAATGGCAAATTAGGTATTTTGCAGGAGACTGGGTTGCAGCAGCTAGTCACACACACACAAAACATTGTTATTGATATATATGTATTGAGCAAGACACTACAATGACTGCACAACTACAAAATAATGATTTGAGGCTCTAATGCAGTCCATGAATTGCTGTAGTATTGTAACATTAATTTTATAGCCATACAATCATGACAACACAAAGTCAAGTCAATTTATTTATAGAGCACATTTAAAAAGCAAGTGCTGATCAAAATGCATTTTGGAGACATGACAATTACAAATTTGATGAAAGCATGAGAATTAATCATTTTGGATATGAATATAAGAATTCAATAGGTGTATTGCACAAGAAAAAATAAAATGGAGTGTGACCAGTCATGTCTCACAAATTTTATTTGTGTAGCACCATCTTATACAAAGGCAGTTCATATACACAAACATGCATACATCCTTACATTCATGCACATACATACACACGTACAAACATACATACATATACTGTGAATTCCTTTAAGAAAACGCACAAGTCTAAGATCAAACTGTTCTATTCTTTAGGTGCATAAATGTTAAATGTTATCTCACCAGACTTTGAAAATGATCTAGATACGTGGAGGAGATTGCCGCTTTGTGACCTGAGAGATCTGCTGGGATTGTATACTGATAGCATGTCGGATATGTGCTGTGGAAGCAGACTATTAGGTGTTTTGTACACCAAGAGGAGAGTTTTGAATTGTATTGTAAAGACAATAGGTATGAATGGAAACTACTAGCTATCAATGGACTGCGAAGATCTAATATTGAGGGGCATTATTGCACAGTTTACAGCCAACAATGGAAAATGCTTGATCACCTTTGGATTTTAATTGGAGCATGGAATGAAGAGCAGTAATGGGTCAGCACACCTGAGTAGTGGAGGTGGAATATGGGCGATGAGGAGATTAGAAATGTGACCTGGTACCAAGCTGAAAGACACAATCACCTGTACTATGTCACTGGTAGTACTGAAACACAGAATAACAACAGAGAAACTCTTAACATGACATTACTGCATCATGCCAGTAAACAAAGAAGAGAAGAAGAAGAAATTTCAGTGTTGACAGGAAACTTTAAGATAAGGATCCTTTCACCCATAAATTATGTTTTCAAATTCAACCACATTAGTCATAGCCTAAGTGTAATGTACAGTTTCTGAATGTCTCTGTCTGTCTCTGTCTTTACTTGCATATTTTTTTATCTAACAAATCCATTTGCCTCTTATTCAAACACAAACAGAACATCCTTGCGGCAACAAACTGTGTATGGCAGGGCAAATGCAATTTGCTTCATTTGAGAAAACAACAGCATGACTCTCATGCACCTGACTGATGCCTCTCTGCTCTGTGCATGAAACATTCAAATAGAGAGAGACAGGCATTTATAAAGCCTATATATTTCAGAACAGATCCCCCTAAGTAAAGATGATACTCCGGATCCTATCACATATGGGCAGATGGAGGTAGGGAAAGAGGGGACAAGACAATTTTTTTTTTTTCCCGAGAACAGAAAAGTCATCTCCGCTCACATCACATCTGCCTATCTTTTCCTGGAGCAGGATGCTCAAAGCCTGCCTCTCCGGTGTTCCTGACATCTTGGCTCCGTTAATTGCAATGTTTGCCGGCCGTATTGGTATTCACAGTGGGCCCTGGGAACAGATGGCGTTTAACTTTAAATATTATTAACACTTCCCAGCATTCTAAGATCCTGGGTGGGGGTTATGAGGACGAGCAGACGTTCAGGTAAAATTACCACAATTTCCATAACAGCATCAAAGGAGGAAATACAAATTGGGATGATTCTCCAACTGTCAAGATTTGTGTGTTGTTTTTCAATGAACTAATACTTTGATTTTTTTTTTATGCTTGTGTTTTGTCTGTTCATCTTTATTAATATATTTTCCATCTGTATATATTAGTGAATATGTGTGTATACTATCATTTCATCATCTCTCTACTATTAAATCTCTAATAGGGGTTATATATACATAGAGTTTGCTGGAAACGTAACCCTCTGAAGTTGATCCCTTTTAAAGTTTGTCATTTTGCGTCATTTTAAAATGTTGTAGTAAATGAATAAGTTTAGACTTTTGTTAATGCAAGATATAAATGACATGTCAAATAGTTTATAGACCTCTGAATATCATAAGTATACTCTAATGTTAGAGTGAGTGAGAGCATGACATTCAAAAAACGTCTTATTCAAGACGAAAAATGACTCCAAAAGCCACAGCGCAAAAGTACGCCCTGTATAGCCTCTTGGTGAATGTGCATTCAGTCCGTCTGAATGTGCTTTGAAATGCCTTTGAAATATATATGACAGCCTATTTGAGAGGGTCTGCAAATGCACTTAACTGCTGGGTGGTAGGAGAGGTGTCGGGGAGGTGGGATGACGTGGAATGACTGGAAGGCACCGTGGAGGAGATGAGGGGTGAGCGGCAAGGAAAAGAGAAGACTGAGACCACAGAGAATAAAAGCAAGCTGCTACTTTTATATAGTGTAGGGTAGAGTGGCTGCTTTTGATGACAGCCACAGGGGGAGTAGGGTGAGCGTGTGTGTGTGTGCATGTTCATGCAAGAGTGAGTAACTGCGTTTCACTGTTTGAGTGTCTTTGTGTTTCTCTGTCTGGTTTTGTGAGAGAGAAATAGAGAAAACTGCGTGGGGGTGTTTGTGTGCCAGAGAAAGAAACAGATCGGAAAAAATAGTGCACTAGTATGAGTGAAAGAGGGCAATGTTCTCGAGCTTGCACTGACATGTCACATCGTATTTGTCACATTCAAAGGGAGAGCACCCGTAGTCCCTGGTGCCCTGACCCTGCAGCCAGTCGGTGCTGTCTCACTGTCCTGTAGCCGCACAACAGCCACCATCTCTGGGATTGTGAAGCTTCAGAGCACTGACCCTAAGCAACCCCACTGGCAACCTCTGGAGTACCCAGCGACCCTCCTCTACTCATCCCACATATATTGAACTCCTGCCTGCACCACAGGGAGTCATAATAATAGTATGGTATGGTATTGGCGCATCCGTATGTGTGCAGGTGTGCATGAAAACCACAAAAATCACATCCCCCGTCCAAAATTAGCAATCATTTTCAGCTGATTGCTTTCCAAGTATAATGTGGCTTTGCAAGATTCCCCATCAACACCCACCCAGTGCTACAGGTCTTGAACCACAGGAGGTTATTAATCTATGAATAAAGGTGATTGTGGTTTGGCTTCAGGTGAATCATCTGCCCACTCTGTTCAGTACTTAACAGGTGCCAGAGTTCCTGCTTCAGTTACCCTGGAGACAGGGATTTGAAAGGGCAGACGAATCCGCTCCGGGATCAGTTGGGTTAATGGTAAAAGGCTTAGCTTTACTGTAAAGTGCATGCTGTCAATGTAGAAAATGGCACTTTGTGACAGACTTGAGCTTGCTGTGAAACAGTCAAGCAAATACTTCATTGTGCTTGTTTTACCTTTTGTGAAAAGCATGCTGTTATGCACATATTATGTGCATTCATTGTATCTGTTGCTGTTACAGTAATAGCTGCGCTTTTGTATTTAGAAACCTCATACACTGAGACTCTGTAAATAATACAAATAAAAGACAGCTACGGTATATACCTAAAGTCCCTTATGCTTTTCCCCTTTACTCAGAAACACATGTTGTGTGCTGTATTGCTGGTAGGGGAGAAGCAGGCATGTTTCTCTACTCCTCTCACATTTCATTTAGATGGACATTTATCTAATTTGTCACAATGTATAAAGCGTTAAGGGATTCAGAGTCCAGCTTCAGAATGTTTCACCAGGAAGGATGGCTATCACTGGACCGTCGTGGGAATCAAACCTATGTCTTCTAATGACTGCTCGACCACAATAGTGCGCCCTGCCAGACCAGCATATCCCTGTCTCACAGGAAAGGAGAGGAGGTGAGAGAAACAAGGAATTGAGACAGTTTTGTGATGTATTATAAAGGGAACACGTGCTTGATTATGTTACTGCTGTATGTTCTAAATTGATCACTGTTTTTAGGTTCTTGAACATTTTCAGGAGATATTTTTCCTTTTTTTCCTGAAATTTAGAATAGAAACAGGGCCTTTGAGTATCTTGGTGTGCAATATGAAAACTCTCACACAAAATAACTACATAAGAAAGTAAATAATAATTTTCTGGCCTCTGTTCTAATATCAGGCAAGTGAACAAACTGGTCAGTGTGATGTTTTCCTAGGCTTACCTCTGGGCTCCAACCTGAGTCAAAACAATTACACAAATAAGCCTCCGCAGTTCATTCCTGTGTGAGAGAAGCAGACGTGCCAGATACCTTCGCAATTCTAATTGAGAGAAAGAAACATATTGCAGACTCACACCTCTTAACAATGCCTCCCACTCGAGGCCAGCCTTGCAGAAAGTGTCTGCTGTTTGCCGTCCGGTGCTGCTGTTGTTTTGTCCTTCATGTCAAGTGTTTACATCTGTTCTTTAATTAATTAGCTTTTCAGAAAAACAAGCAGGAGGTCAAATCTCAGATGTACTGTTGTCAAATGTAGTATTTATTCATCTGGTATACCACAATAATGGACACCTGGCATGAGGATAATATGTGTATGTGAGAGTGTTTTTACAGTAGTATCCTCAATTTTTCATGCATGCAACAGCAAAGACTGATGATTGTAGTTTTGGTTTCCTTTTACTTAAATAGAATGGAGCCTTTTTCAGCACTATTATGTGTGCACAATATCAAAAATATTGTAAAAAAAAAACCAAACAAAAACAACAACTTTGATTTGATTTGAGTTTAATTTAAAAATAACAACTCACAATTCAGTAAAATATGAAACTTAAAGGGGAACTCCAATGATTTTACACATCATAGTCTGTTTACACGTCTTGGGGAGTACTGGTGATGTCACTTGAGGAAACATCGGTTGGGACTGAAGACAAGTTTGAAAATGAAAAAATTCTGGTGGTGTGAAGTTAGAAAGAAGTGAGCTAAAACTCTGTAGCCTGCTCTTCGTCTCTGCTTGAGGCTATGGCTCAAGACTACATTAGCCACTATACTAGCATAACACACCCCAATCTCCAACCAAACTGTTAGCAGTCCAGTAGCATTGTGGCTGATGCCAGGTTATGATGGAAATTGATTTTAAAAAACTACATCTATGGTTCCTGTGTGTGAATTTTGAAAAAAAAATCAAAACACTGTATGCTACTTATCTAGCACTGAAGGGTAGAAAAAGTTAGCTAGTGAATATAGTAGCATTTAGTAGATAAAGTAGTCGGTGAAGACCAAAAGCAGTGCTAATAGTGAGTGAATATTGGACCTATGTTTGACACTTGGCCAAAAACACAACTCCAAATAAATGCTAATGTTAGGTCATGTCCCCTGGATGTGTAAATAGGCAGCTGTTTGCTAACATGTTCGCCAGATAAACTTGTATGTTAGTGTTGCTTTTAGAGCTTCTTTCTGCTACCCCAAGTGGACAAAACATTCACTGATGAAGGTTTTACTCAGTTGATTTTGACATCTTCGCCTGGTAGATCTCCTTTCAAATGATAAATGGTGTTTCACTTTCTAATAATTATGCAAATGACAGGCCTGTAAGGTCCCTAAATCAATGGTTCATTGTTGTTTAGAAATGTACACAAAGAAAAGAAACTGTGAGCTGGATTTGAAGGACATAGGCTATATACCCCATCTGCCATTTGTGCTGCCAATATTCTTTCACTGAGCTGCAATAAGAATTCCCTGTAGGATGATTGAGTTGTAATAGTAGCCCTGATGCTTAATATGCCCCTCTGTTAAGGACTTAATTGAATAATTTATGTATGAGTAAAATGATCGGTCTTAAAGCTTTTAGAATCAAATGTTGTTTCCATTTTTGCAACAACATCCTTTGAGGGTCATGACCTTTGTCTTGTTGTACAATCCCAGCTTGGACGGCTGAACTGTGAATGAAAACAGAATAGCAGGGAGACTTGGAGGCAGAGATACAAATGACAAAAAAGAGACAGATAATGGAAGATTCAGAGAGAAAAAAAGGGAGTGAGAAACAAAAGAGAGAGTGACAGAGCAGTGGGACGTATATACTGTTTGTCTGCACAAGGAGAGCGAAATGTCAGTTTCTGTGCTGCATCAGTGAGTGATGGCTGCCATTATCCCACCCAATGGGTATAAGCAGGCAATATTAGCACACTGTTTCTACACCCAGATGAAACAGGCAGAGTTCTCCACAGTGGGGATACCCAGAGCCAGCATGGAAAATGATGTGTGAAAGCATGCAAGCCATAAAGATTGGTGGGAAGAGATATAAAAAAGACTATGGGAAAAAAAGGAAATAGAGAGAGAAGAAAAGGAGCAGGTGTTGCCGTGCACAAAAGACAATCACATGAAGGCTAGTGTCAAAAATGGAGGAAGAGAGGAAATTAGAACAAAAGAACTGAGTGTCCCTGTTGTTTCAGAAGTTCCTGCAGTGTTTTAAATATAACGGTCTCTCTCAATGTAGACCACACGGTGTGATCTGACATCCATTGAACAAAGTGGCTGAGGCAGGTATGGTGGTTTGGGGCACTGCAGTGGGATGCACACACACAATGAGGGTTGTAATTATAGAACAAGCACACCTCACTAGCTCTCTTAACGCAGAGGGAAACTACCTGTAATTGTTTTAGCTTTATGAATGGGTGTGTGTGTGTGTGTGTGTGTGTGTGTGTGAGAGAGAGAGAGAGAGAGAGAGAGAGAGAAGGAGGTTCAGGGGTAGTAATGCATGTAAATTGTTTGGAGTGAAATCTAATATTCATGGTATCATGCAGTGAAATCTACAACCGTATGGCTCTTTGGGGTGAAAATTGTTCATTCAAATCCCAGTTGTGTTCATACCACTGTGTGCTGAGAAAGCACCTTTTCCCAACGCAGAACCTGCTGTGAAAAGAAACCATTTTAAACATTTAAGGCACATGAACATCTGCGTTGGACAAATATTGAAAAAAAAAAACAAAACAGTGGTGGGAAGGGGAACTTTACAGTGACAGTACAACATTGATGTCTAGGATAATGTCACAAAATGCAAGTTACACTGAGGGATCGCAAGTCTTTCCATATCAGTATAGCACCTAGGTTTTCAAAATAACCTCACTTAAGCAAGTGTTCCAAATTTGAGGGGGGCTCAGGGTTTTACTCACCAGAGATATACAAATGACTTAATAAAACTGTCACCACTGGCATGTCAAACTTTTCTAGATGTAAATATACTTGTAACCCAAGGCAGGGCTTTTAAATAATAACTGACTCTTATTTATATCTGTGGGCTACGTAGATGTTAAAACAGTTCCTAACCTGGGGTTCAGGACCCCAAAAAAGGGTTGCAAGATAAATCTGAGCCTCCTATAAATTCTGTTTATATACTACTAAAAACTAAATGTTTTTTCAAAGGAATGAAATGCTACATTTATGGACTGCATGAAGTTGAGGGGAGGTGGTCAAGGTGGATGGCAGGCCTACAAAACTCAGACCGATGTTTGCATCTTTAGTCCCATGTGTTTGGTTTAGACAACAAAAGCACTTTGGTAAAGGTTGTTGAAAGATCATGGTTTCAGAAAATGTTAATAAACAATAATGTAATAATGCTGTAGTCACTACATGTGGATATTGTACTATGAGATTGTATGTCACTGAACATTTTACTCATACGTTCAGTATCAACATTTTTGCTCCTTTACTTTTGCCAGAAATTCAAAACATTTTTTCATTATGTTGACAGAAAATGTATTTTAGGCCTATTTCATGTAATCGTTTCATTCAAAAAGTATTTACTGTTGCAGTTTAGAAGTAGGCTATATAAATATAATTTCTGGGGGACAGTGTGTGAACAGGAGGACAAAAGATGAGAGAAAAGTATGGAATAAGGAAAGGTAATGATAAATTGGGTTTGTAAGGTTCATAGTTAATAAAATACATAAGAAATTGAAGTGGTGGGTGATTGTTTGTTTTGCCACTCACTGTTAAGACTCCTATCATGGTGGCTGAGAAGAGATAGAATAAATTCACATGTAATTAAAACATAAGTAGGGTAGTGTTTTCATCAGGCACATTCAAGTTCATTGCCACTACATATAAATAAATCTACAATGAAATATTCACAGACTCACACAGTCACAAAAATAGTGTTTCTCCAAGGCCATGTTGCACAAAGATTTACTCAAGAAGAGAAGACAATTAAAAACATGCACAAATTAAACAAGGATATATCCTGCTATGTATGCTGTTGTTGTTTTTCCAAGTGATAATGTCCTCTGCTGAAAAATCCTCAGAATAATTAAGTCAATTAATATGCCTTAAAATAAAGGTCAAGTGTAATGTACTTTGCTTTTATGTACTCAAGTTTCTTGCTTCTTAACCTCGTACAAACCATGAAAACAAGCTTTATGCTTAGTGTCTAAAAACACACTAACTGAGTAATTGTAGTCCTTTGAAGTCCTTTTTTAAAATTTATTTCTTGAACAAAACCTCTACAAGCCTACACCATCTATGGTACACGCTGTCTCCTCACACTGCATATTCATAAGTATTACCTTTTATACCCCCCAAAACAAACCTTGGACCATGGTAATGCTAATCGTACTTCAATTTCTTCCACCAGCATTTTGCTAACGAGTAGAATCTGTGCGATCCATCACTGCAGGAAGCTGTATCTCGCCTGACACGGTGTATAGAAATGACAGAGCTAGCAAATTAGAGAGGCATTAATACACAGGATATTCCCCGTGTAGGATATATCCTATGTATTGAATACTTTGCCTTGTGCCATTATCCAAGGAGAGCACTAATATACTGTTGAGATCCAGGAAGATTCAATAGAAACCTCCTCCTTCAATAGTTATTTGTAAGAGATATTATATAAAAATACAAAACACTGTAATAATTGAATTGCTTTCATTTGATTTAGCAATTTATTTACCTTAGAGACTATCGTTTAGATAACAGCCTGAGTATGGGGAGATTTAATAGTTGTGGTTTTAATAGAAGCTACGGGAAAATCTGGGAAGTCTCATTTGAAAGCAAAATAATCACCGAGTTAGTATTGATTTGATCAACAACCATGTAAAATCCCTGCAGAGATGCTGTGGCATGATCATTATGAGATTGGACAGTAAAGAACATACAAAACTCATAACATTTATGGATAAAATGTAATGTAATGATACAGCCAGAAGCATTTCCTGCCATTTGCCTGCACAGTGCAGAATAACCCAACATTCAAGTGAGACGAAACATGTTTTCCAGACACTCAAAAATGCCATTATCGTCTTGGCACAAACAGGACAACATGCTGGTGTCTGCGTGTGTCGAGATGAAGTTGCTGAGATGAATCTCCCGCAGTAAGTGATTCACAGACCCCTAGGCCTTCAATCAATGTTATTTTTCCACTGAGATTTGTAACGGCATGTGTAATGGCACTTTTTACTCACCTCACATTTGCATGAAGCAGGTGAAAAAACAAAGAGAATGTCTCAGAAAATCAAACCATTATCAGAAAATGTCACGTTGAGTCATCAGTACAGGAAGAAGTTTGCACACTCTCAACAAGTAGCCCAGGTGTGTGTAAGTCCCTCAAAATGCTGCACTTTCTTTGTCAATCTTGTCCACACTCCAGTGCAGCACAGATAACACTGAAATAGCAGCGGAATTCAGACAGATGAGTCTTTGCAATTTCAAAGCGAACCGACACATAGTTCAGCCCACATCTAACCCCATCTCAGTCCGTTCACCAGCTGTGGCTCAACTACTGCATCTCTCTCCCTCAGTGTCTATCTCTTCATAAAACAAGTCAACAATATGAAGGCAGCAAAGTAATCAAAACAAAGACCTGGCTGTGTACATTTGATTGAGAACTGAGGAGAGGTGAAGAGAGGTGAGGCTGAGAAAACTGCAAGTCTAAACTACAAAGACT
The DNA here is from genome assembly GCF_914725855.1 of Thunnus albacares. Taxonomy (NCBI): domain Eukaryota; kingdom Metazoa; phylum Chordata; class Actinopteri; order Scombriformes; family Scombridae; genus Thunnus; species Thunnus albacares. The sequence continues at coordinate 17,289,433 of NC_058120.1, forward strand.
TCTTCTCTCAAGAGAGGCGGCAATGAACCGAAAATGGCAAGGTGTCAGCATCAAAAGGAGATTATTTGTTTTCAGTACGAGAGGAGGTCAGAAGCGCAAGTCACACGCTAAGAGCTGGAGAAGTGACCATTTGGAAAATACTATTTCAAAAGCAACACGTTGGCTCTATTTACTGGCAGATACAGTGGTGTCTGTCTCAGGTGGTGGTAGGAGTAAACGTTCTACCTGCAGTCAACATCAAATCTATATACTTTGTGTCTTTTCCCCCTCTCTTACCTTGTCTTCTGTTGAAGGGGTGACAGCTTCAGATCGCAGGAGTTGATTGTGCTTTTCCATCAACACGATCGCTGAATACATTCATTGTGCCTGCGATTGCAGGGGCGCTGACAATTGGTTTAAAAAGATCTTTTTCCTATTATGTCTGCAAAGCCGTATGATGCTATCTCCCACCTTTTCTCAACCATCTCTCCAGTAATTTTAAACACCTCCTGCAGACATCTATGGCTCTTTTTTTTTTGTCCAGATTGAACTAAATGAGAATGGATGTTTTGTGGAGTTTCATCTTTGGGAAACGAGGACAGCGTATGCCTCTTACTCTAAATCAGGTCCATCAGTTTTCAGTTTTCCCGTTCCCCGCTGTGACAGTTGAATATGTGTGGGTGACAGTACAAACAAAGGTGAATCGATGCATTTCCCTGAGGAAGAGACAAAGAGAGGTTGAGAGAAAGAAAGAGAGTGAGAGAGAAAGAAGAGGGAGAGGGAGAGAAAAGACTGAGAGATGAAGGTGGCAGCATGACATAGGGAGTGTGACAGTGTCATGCAGGTTGGTTACATCGTTTCTCCCCAGCGCCCTGGGGAGATCATTAGCTCACAATATGGAGTCTATCAATCCTCACAGAATACCACTCTCCCCTCAAGATACATGTCCCGTCTATCTGCCTCTCTATCTGTCTATCTGTCTGTTTGTCTGCATGCTGCTCATAGACGTACATTCAGGATCAAGAAAATATAGTTAGTAGGAAACGGGTTGCATGTTATCCAGCCCTTGGGGGTCTTTCATTGAAAAAAACAGTCGCTGTAAGAGAAGCTATTATCCCCTATGAAAGAACAACTCCCACACTCTGTGTATGCCTGTCAGTATCCTTTTGTTTTCTTTGAGTTGAATTAAGATTTAAGAGCTTGTAGTCTATATGTTGCAGAAGATGAAGATGAAATCTGTTACCATGATACAGAGGCAGAGCAGGTAAGGTAAAAAGGCAATTTACTCGGTCTTTGTTCAGAAACTAGGTTGGGCAAAGTCCAAAACAGGAGCAGACAGGCTAAATAATACCCTGAATGCTGAGGATACGTGGCACAATAGAAAATGAGTGAAGGTGGAGGGCAGGTAGTTATAAGGATTGGTTGATTATGGGGAATGAGGGGTAAGTAGGCAGGTACTGATTAGGTATAGCAGGGTCTGGAATGACAATAAGTGTTGGAACCAGCAGGAATAGAAAATGCCTTGACAGAAACACTGTTAACGGATTGTCCGTATATTATCCCCATGTGCGTCTGTATATATTACCCAGCAGCAGTCTTTTCATTTCTTAATAGTTTGCAGGTGTCTGTCCTATTGTTAAAATCAGTTTGACATCCCTATTTAGAGTACAATATACTGTAAGTATATTTAGATGTTATTGGGGTTATTTCTTTATTGTTTTATATTGATCTTATGTATAGCATCTAGTTTCCAATCAGGTTGTTTTATTTCATTGACAGAATTTTGTGTTCTTACACTGACTTTGAAATTAATTCAGATTACTCTGTGAATATAAAATAAGGTACCATTTTCTAATAAGGGAACATACAAGTTTATAAGATGTAACTAATGACTCTACTAAAGGTTAGTAGAGTTAGTAGATCAGTTACATGCCATTAATAAGAACAGCTTTTGGGTTGTCAGGTTGTGATAAAGTCTCTTTGATTAGAGTTTATTCCCACTTAACATCTGGAAAAGGGCTGCAGAGGATCAGAATTCATTCACCAAAATTCATTCATTTACAACTTATATAGCATTTAATATATTTCCAGTATTTAACTACATCATTACCAAAAAAAAAAAAAAAGCCATATGACACCAGCCAAAGGGATTTTTCATCTATGGAGCATTACTAACTCACATATTAACCATTAATAAAGCCATCTGTTACAACTTATAAAACATTTATTGATGGTGCCTTATGAGACAGTGATATGCTAAATATAGTGCGTAGCTAACTGCTATTGCCATTAATATAATTATGCTTTTATACTCCATGTCTCTACTCCACCTTTCACCCAATGCATACTACAATAGACTTTCATTTGGGTATACTGTGGATAATGGATGGATATTGCATATTGATATTATTTTGTGTATTATTATTTCAAATAATAGAGGATGATTGAGTAAAAATATGTAGCTGTTTCTATGAAAAGTGCAGTTCAACCCTACCCCTCATGGTAATATATATACAATCTCTAAGATGCTCATACACTCTGTTGCCCATTGATGAAAGGTACACATCTGTATGTTCTCACAGTACTGACAGGTGTTTAACATACTGTAATAGCATCTGTCATGTGTCTGAATCCAATGTTTAGATACTATGCAGAGACAGGGATGTGTTTTCCAGAGAAGAGATAATGCACCAATGACCCTGGTGGCAAAGAGGTGAATGTGTTCCTAATTGGAAAAGGATGTCACACACACACACACACACACACCCACATTCACACCCACAGAGACCCTCTGGGAGGTAATCTCTCTTCCTGTTCCGGCTATGCCTGGCCAGCCAAGCGAAGCTGCCACCTCATTGTGTCCTTCTGTACCAAGGCGCTGTACGGGTTTCCGGCAAGCAGAGAGAGAGAGAGACACAGAGATTGAGAGAGCAAGGGGCAACTCGGGCTCCACCAAGACACACATGACAAACATAGACACACACACACAACCAGACACACACATGGGGCAGCATTGAGCCTGATGCCCTGCAGTACAAACAAAGAGATTTTACAGAGGCTGCAGCATCTGATTCTCAATCTGCTGTTTTCTGTTTGTATGTGTATGTGTGTGTGTGTGTGTGTGTGTGTGTGTGTGTTCAAGCTAACAGTTCAACTATAAAAGCAGCTAAAATTTGCCATTGATGAGCATTAAAGACCAGCTGTGCTCTGGATGAAAATACAAATGGCAGAAGAATTCTCAGCAGCACTGTATCTTTGTTATAGTGTTATAAAAATCTATAAAGAGAGGGTTAGACGAATGGGTCAAGAACATGATAGAGTGAGTGAGTCCGGGAGGAAACAGGTTAAAATACATTATACTTTATATGGTGGCAGGTGTGGTGGTGAGTTTTACTACCCAAACACAATGGTTTATTTCTGCAACAACAAAGAGACCTGGTGGCATTTGACAATTTCAAAACATATCATTTCTATCCTTTATTATATTGTCTGGATTTATAGAGAGAGTCAAACTCTATTTATTGCTGTTATATGTGACAACATAAAATGCTGATTCCAAAAAAAAAAAGAGGTGGGGGAGGGAGGGTGAGGGAAGAAAAATGTGATGAACATATTTATTCTGATTCCTCACGCGGAACAGCCAAAAGGCGCTTGGAGGTCAAATAAAAAGAAATGAGCCCGACAATATGAAACACAAACTCACGATGCATCAATACATGTTTAACAGATATCAACGACCCCGTGAATGTAAATTAAAATGATATGTGGGGAGCAATAAATATGCTGTTTAATGGCTTTGCCCCTCCAGAAGGGCCAATCATTTTTTTCCCTCCTTCCAGTCCCTCTTTTAACACCTACACACACACGCGCGCGCGCGCGCACACACACACACACACACACACACACACACACACACACACATTAAACAATTTCAGAATTAACACTGGATGCAAACAAAAAGTAATTTTGGCTTTTTTTCCCCCCTTGTTTCATATCATTTACTTCAGTCTGTATCCGGCATCCAGCACCCTCTTAATTTTCTTTCTTCAATTTTTCAATTTGTTTCACCTAAGAGGTTTTTAAAAATTCATTAACGTTTTGCGCAAAACACTTCTGGGAGTCTCGTATTGATTTCTTATTAATAGGTTGTTTGTTGTAATAAATTATTTTGATCTTAAGGCAATGAATATGTAAAGTTGGAATACGGTTGGTGGAAAAATGGCCCTAGGTGCCACAACCAGCAGAGAGGAAAAATGTGAATGTCTTTATTCATTTGATAAAAAAACAAGGCTGAGGAAATCGTTAACTGTCATTTTCTAAAACTCATAAATGTATATCGTCCATCTCAGTCAGTTTTGCTCCCCAAGTGGTGTGTGATCGATATGCATGTGTGCGTGCGTGTGAGTCTGTCTGTCGTCTATAATAAAAGGGTGACATATTACACAATGCAGTACATTTTTATGAAATTGAATTAATATAAATAATACACCGCTTAGGGAAGGTATCATGCAATTAATACTGGTTTGTAACTTTCTAGCGTGTGTGAATGTTTGTGCTTGTGAGTGTTAGCCACAAGGAAAGAGGTAAATAAAGATAAAGAGTGAGGAAAAGAAAAGCAATTAATATTGTAACTGCATGACAAACAACATTTTACAGTGAAGTCTTTAATGCAATACAAATTTATCAGACACACAGCATTAAGGCAGTGGAGAACGCAATTTTTTTTGGACAGCCAAAAGCAGCTGTGGACAAGGGGGTGGACAAAATAACACGAATATTTGACAACACAAGGGGAGACCCAAAAATTCACAGAATTGTTGAAAAACTGTCATTATAAATCTTCAGTAGTACCTTTCTAATCCCCTTCAAAGTACTCTCCTTGAAATGTGATACGCCTGTCCCTGTGCTTTTCCCTTTCCTGGAAATATTTCCTGTAGTCATCTTTTGTCACCATGTCCAGAGTCTCTCTTGCGATTCTTCCTGAATTTCTTCCACGGTAGCGAAGCTTCTCCCTTTCAGTCCCAATTTTAGTTTCACTGTCACTACCTCGCGGTAAATCCGATAACTACTTATGAATCTTCTGCTATTTTATCTACCCTCCTGCACATATTCATGCTAAAAAGTGCAAATGTTCAGCAACAGTGAAATATTACCATGAGGAGATGATTTAAAAGAATATTTGCACATACTTACAGTACAGGGGACATATCATGCTCTTTATGATTTTCTGTTATTTTTATACTGTTATAATGTCACAGGTGTATGTTAAACAGGGTCAAAGTTCCAAAACTTGAAAATATGTAAAAATGCTCCCTGAAAGTCAGCCTGCTTTGAACATTTAGTTTGCAATGTTACCTCTACTTCCCCACTGAACCGACATCAGATTGTTCACGCATGTCCACAAACAGCCGTCCGTTCTGTTGCCGTTGTTGCTTAGGTTGCTCCATGGGTTGTTCACGTTGTCCACTCGCATATTTCAGATTGGATTCAAGCTCAAACATGTACGGATGTATTTGCAAAGTTTCCATTTCAAGTAAAAAATGAGATCATCAAAAATCTCTTGCACACCTTTGTGACAGGAGCGTTGGAGGAGTAGCCACATACTAAAAAGAAGAAAGGACACCCACGCACTGTATTCATTTGCTCAATAAAGATACTTTAATGATACAACGTTTCAGTCAATGACCCTTTTCAGGTATATGCTGATAAATGGAAATAAACATCTTTATATACAAAAGGCAGGGTTCGCAGTGACCAATTATCAAAAACATTTCATTAGAAGCAATAGGCTAAACCTTGTGGCTCAGAGTGACCTCCTTCTACAATTCACAGGGCATCATTTGACCTCAATCAGATACAAATCTAGAAAATATCAAAAATGTAATGGAAATATTAAAATCACATTTATCAGCTCAGTAGTAATCTGAGTCAGTCAATAAACACCAGCAAACATGCTTGACCATTTACTGACCATTATTACAGATTTTCAAGGGGGGCTGTTTCAGACAGGCTGAACTGAGGGTCTGCATAAAGGGCCAGTATAAGATAAATTAGGAGTTTTTTTAACATGCAAAGATATTTCAGTAGAGTCCCAGAATAAAAAATATGGACCTGGAAATGTGTGTACAATACATCCCCTTTAAGAGAAGATAAGGAGCAGATTGAGTAAGAGGGTTACATTAAAAAGTCTGCTTCTTCAAGGAAACAACAAGAATCGGGAAGAGATCCAGGCAGGTGCATGCACACATACCCACGCCACACTCAAACAGCACACCCAAAGTAGCATATCTTGAGCAGCCCAGTCATTCTTGTTAATGTGTTATTGGAGCTGCCATTCTGATTCAGTCTATTTATCCCCTTTTTCAAGTTGGTTTACTGCAGCACGTAACTCATGCCAGCAAAAGACAGACAATCACTCTCATCTGCACATATAAAACTTTTACTGGGCTAACAAACTGCAACCGTTGACTGGGACGCTGGTTGGCCTGCGGAGGGAGGAGAGAAGAGAGGGAGGAAACAGAGGGTGAGATGAAAAGGAACAACCCAGTAACATTTAATCCATAGATTCATGTACATGAATTTTTGATACTTTTCATGACACTTAGCACGACTTTCACACACAAACTCTTAATCAGTTTGGGATAAATTCAGTAATAAAAAGTGAATAGTAGATACAATAGTAAATAAAATTTTGTAACAGGTAACAAAGCGGACTGTCTTCATCTCCATAGCAACGGTGGCAGAGGATCATGGGCAATGTAGCCTTCTACTATCCAAAACTGACAATTTCTTTGCAGACTGATGAGAAATGATCAAATTGAAATAAAGAAATAAACATAAGGATAAAATCTCATGACTAAATGTTAAGAAATGTAGCGGTTATAGTAAAAAAAAAAATTTTTTTAAAAAGAATAACAATACAGCTTCTGTGCTCCCAAGTCCTGACTGACAGAAAAAAAAGCGGTGCAGGCACAAAACATACTTCCAGTCGTACTCTTTCAAGTCGTGCTAAGTGTCATGAAAAAAAAGGAAAATTCGTGTCCATGTACACGAATCTAAAGATTAAATTTTGCGACCACTTCACAAACTGCCGTGATACTGGACTGAAAGAAAGGATTTACAGCTGCTTGTAAATCTGTCCATCAGAGCTTTCTTTCTTATCAGCTACATTTGCTCTCTTAGCTCCACAATGAGCTGTCTAGACTCCTCTCCAAATGAAATCAATTCCACCCTTCAAACACAACTCATAATAAAAAAGATGTTTCAGTTTTGGGGAGGCGGAGAAAAAGAAGGAAATTGTGTTTTTCAAGCTGCTAAACACATTTCATTAGTGTATGGATCCTGTTACACACATGGGAGAGAATGAGGAGCGTAAATTAGAGGTAGCAGAGAAAAGGCTTTACAGATGAGAATTTATGCAAAGCCACAAAAAAACTCACCTTTCTGCTGCACCGGAATCCTACTCATTAGCTTTATGAATTTAACATCATGGTGGAGAGAGCCAGAGCATTCAATCAGCCTGCTTCTGTTTGTTAGTGGGAGCTAGTGATTATTGTTTATTACTTCAATAAAAGCCCTACAATCCTCAGTCTTCCTGTGCCCATCTGGTATAATGACAGCTTAAATATTCAGAGCTGTGCAGCCGTAAAATAAAAACAGAATGAGTAAAAAAATAAAGTGTGTATAGTAGCTGGCTAGCTTCCCCACCAGGATTAGCTTTTTTTCCACATACACCTCCAGTTTCAGATTGAGAAATGGACTAGCATTTAAAAGCAGCAGCTTGGCTCTTCAACAATGATGCATGAGGGATATATTTTTATTTACCTGCGTGCATGCACATATAATGCATGCACGTCCACACTCCAACAAAGACACTAACACACCCGCACAACTACATAAGTACACATTCATCACATGCCCAGAAGACACGATATAACAAGATAAACCACAACAATTTTGCATGCACAATAATTACACCAAAGTATCAAACATACACTGCACCAATTAAGCTAACACAATTAACTCCAGGGCCATGGAGGATCTTAGAGGCTTGGTAAATCTTATGAGGATTTGTAGCAGGTCCCAGTCATTCCTCATTTCATATAATTCTTCCAAGTATCATGTAACCGTCTGTGTTGTGCACCTGTGGAGTATTAGGAGGGCCAGTTGGCTCTGATTACATTCTCCGTCTCTGGCGGGCATTGTGTTTTGTTGTCACATTTTCTCTGCCAAACTGTTTTGCTTTTGTAGGAACACTTAGTTCAGCATAGCTGTCTCTCCGGCTTTCTCTGTACAAACCTCTTTTAGACTCCTCTTTGCGTCATCTCGTCCTCTTTTCACCTCGCTATGCTTCTTCTTCCCCCCGCCGCCATTCCTCTCTGTCTTTCTGTCTCCATATGTCTGTGAAGAAGGCCACTGTAGGCAATCGATACCTGACAATATGGCGAAATCATATATTTTTTTCCTCTTCTTTAGCAAATTCAATTTGGTCCTTAACATTCCAGTGGCTTTAATTAGATGCCCACGGTAGGAAATCGCAATTTACATTTTTATAGTTTTTCAAGTTAATTAGCTTGCTCACTCAGCCAGACCCGACTTGTTTATGCCCCCTCTTCCCCCCTTCCTTTTCTCATTCTGCCCCCATGCCTACTTTTTGAGGCCTCTGTTTATGTTTTGTTTACCAAGGAAAAAAGCTTAATGTCATGCAATTCCTTCTCAACAAACCAAATAAAACATTAAGTCTACAAATGCCTCTTTCATTAGCCATTTAGAAGCCTCTTTTTTTCACTATATCAAAAAGTTAACGTTATGTCCCATTGCACAAAAACATTTTAATCATCTCTTTTATGAGGACAGACCTTTTAAAAAGCAAGTAGCGTGTTTGGGGTGTTCAATTCTTTTCTTCAACTCCTTCTGTTGGTCCGCAGGAACGTGTTTATTGATTTTCCCTTTCTTTGGATATGCTATGGCTATCATCCTGAAACAGTATCAGAGTGGAAATTATTGTCCACCAACATTGTTGTCCATATTCTGTGATGAGAACATGCATGTCTGCAGACTTGAAGTCATCTATATCATCACCAGTCCAATGGTGTTTAACAGAAAAATTGTTTGTTTGTCTTTTACTCATGAATCTACCACTATGTATTCTATGTAGTGTCAGTTAAAGGTGCTTTTCTGACAAAAAAATGCAAGGTTGGTGGGAACGTGTTGTTTCAAGTATCAGTTGGATGATGAAATACAACCTGAAAAGGTCAGTTTGAGTGACAGATCCATGAGTTTGAAGGCTTATCAGATGCCAACACACTTCACAGCGCTTTATAATATTACAAGGACAGATTTTACAGCACTAGAATGTTTTCAGATTAACAATCATTCTCTTTCTTTGCAACAATTGCAAGGTAAACAAACAACAAGTCCTCCAAATTAAAGGACCAGTGTGTAGGATTTAAGGGTATCTAGCGGTGAGATTGCAGATTGCAACCAGTTGAATACCCCTCCCCCTCCCCTTCCGAGTGTGCAGGAGAACCTGCAGTGGCTGCGAAAACATGCAAAAGGTTTGTCAATTCTGGCCTACTGTAGAAGAAGACCTGCTGAAGTCCTGAGTTTACAATAAAGTCAGTAGAAACATTTAATTGTTCCAGGCCTTATATTTCCACTCTGGTTTTAAACAGAACTTCTAACAAACGGAGAGATCGTTTACAACACTAAACACATAATGATGATGTTATACATTTTAATTGTGCAAAGTTAATTTTATCCCCTGAGTGATAGCTGACAGTGTGGATGATTTTACACTCTGATTCCATCACTGCAGCTCAGAATAACATGAGACAACTGTGTGATGATAAGTGAAAAAAAAAAGAAAGATTGTCTTTTATAAGAAAAATAATCCACAGATTGTTAATTGGCTCCCATGATTATAAATGCAACATTTCAGTCAGATAGACTTCATCAGTCATTAACTACTTTGCCACTCTTTGCTTTGGAAGCAGAAACAGTCTGGCATTACTTTTAAGTGTTTTTTATGTAACGTATTCATCATCCAACTAAATAGCAAAACATACTCACTCTATAGTTAAGTCATATATAATAATTCTTACGTGTATTTTAAGCCTTAGCCTACTTTTAATATGTGGAAATTATTTCCAGTGTTTCTACATCTTCTTACTCTGTTGTATGACTATGGGCTACAGTTTACATTTCACTTGAATATGACTTTTTGCTGTCCCTAAAACAAAAGCTTTCCATAGGTACTTGGCATCACCATTTCATCTGATATCAAATTCTTCATTCATGGTTCTGATGATATCGCTCGTAATTAACAACCTCACCTCATTCTCCTTCACGTAGCTGGACGGGAAAACCCAGAGTTGACTGAGCTACTTGAGCTAGCTAGCTTCGTAGTACTGATTATTTTGGCGGCCAATGTTAGGCTCAGTGAAGCCAGCTAATGAAAAGACATCCTGGGCACATTGATCTTGCTTCGTAGTACAGCACCCTGCTGTGATGTTTCTTTGAGAGTTTTGTGACGGTAGGGCAGATCTCTCATCTGCTTAATCCGTGATAGTCACAACAGGTGTGTCATTAGCTGCACTAAGCAGTGAGTCACTAGACTCTGTCACGTTGATGTGTTGAGGTAGAATGGATAAAACAGTTCTGTAGTAAATGACATGTATAATTTGGTGCAATCATGTCTGACCATAGGAAACTGTGATTGTCAGCAGTAACAAAGAAATTCTACATCAGTCTTGTTCTATATGTTTTGAAAGCTTTGTATCAGTCTAGTTCACCCGGTGGTAACCTGAGTAGATGGTAAGTTCCACTTAGGTGAGGCTGAGAACGTAAAAGGCCAGTTATTGGTCAATTGAGATGGAGTAAGGAAAAGAGTAAATGGCAGCTTGCTGTGAAGCCGCAGATTTTATTTCTTTGTTCTTTGCTTCAGCTTTAGTTGTTTGTGTAGATTTTCCCAAGATTAATTTTTGCCTCTGCTTCATTTATAATTTTGCTAATAAACATCACATTTTTTCCACATACTCCGGCCTGCCGACCTGCTTTTTTTGTTAACATTCCTTTAAAAGTTTCCATTGCCAAATACCATCTTCTGCCTTTCATATGGGGTGGCGGCACACACACTTTGATTAGTCAACGCAGTCTTGCCAGATGACATTGCCACTCAGCTGTTGCCAGAGTTGATGATCATTTAACTTTTCCAGCTCACAACTGTGGCTTGCTACATAACTACAGCAACCATGAGAACCACTGCAAGGAAAACAACATAGATTATACCCAGTTAATGGTATCTGAGTACTCCAAGTTAGCTTTATTACACCAGTGTGCAAATATATTAATCTAGGGAAGGGGAACGACATCAGCTGGCTAGTATCATTTATGGGCCAATCAACAATGTAAATTAATCAGTCAATCATTTCTTTTTTGGGATGCTCCCCCATTTAAAATTTTAGGTGATGAGATAGGGGCAGTTGGACAGCAGTGAAATGTAGTCTATAGTACAGTAAAGCATGGATCTGTGCTTATGTAGCCGGTAGCTGTGACTGAAGGGTTACACCACCCACATTAAATACAGAACACAAACAGGGCAGCAACTAATACAACAAAATACAGGTGGCCTGAACTGCTTGCAGCACGTGTGCACTGAAATAAAATTGGTGAGTGAATGCTCTTACCCACAACTGTCAAAGAAAAGACAAGAAACAGTATCTCCTTTTTGTTACTTGTCCGACATTTCCTTGTTTCTTTATCCCAGCCCATTATCATGTTTATTCCAAAACTAAACCTTCCTTTTAGGTGACAGATATCCACAGGAGAGAGAAAGAGGAGGGCGGAGGATGAGGACAATAGAGAAGAAGATAGAAGGGGAGATACAGCAAGAGACAGAAAAGTCTGTGAGTGCAAGAGAGGTGGGTAGAAAGGGGAAAGACAGCGGGAGAGTCAGTCAGCGCTGCCGAGCGAGGCAAGTCACCTCTACTGTCAGTCACCACTCCCCCCTGTGACCAGAGGACTAAATGAAACAAGGCCTTCGAGGTCCTCCATGTTGTCTTCTGTTTCATCCTCTTCTACCATCACTCTTCATCTCCTTAACAGACATCAGACATTTAGTCATGGAGCCCTAGAGACTGCAGGGCTGGTTGAGGACCAAAGGTTGCTGACTGCCAGGAGACCATGTAAGCACTGACCTCTGTTACAACTATTAAACGACTTTTGTCCTCCTCCTAGGTAAGAGAACACTTGTGCTCCCCTCCTTCCATCCATTCCTGCTTCCCCCATCCTCCTTTTCTTGAACGCCATCTCTTTACTTCTCATTAAAATATCACACCCATTTAGTGAAGCCTACTTTGACATATTGTGCAGCGCGTTGTTATTGTTTGAGTCAGGCGATTACTTCCAGGGCCTCCTAGAGGCAAAGAGGATATGCAGGGGCTAATGTTCATGTTAGCCACTAATTGCCGGTTTTATGTTGATAAAAATGAGGGTCAGAAGTTCAAAGATTGCCAGACACTCTGGCTGGTAGTAAAACATCAATAGACAATAAGTTATAACCCACACTGTATGCAGCAATGATTGTGGAAATGGGGCAAGTAGAAGCTTTCTATCATATAACAGGGAGGCAATAAGAGCATCAGCATTTAAACATCAGCTGTCAGATCATTTTATGGACCAGAGAAACCGGGAGCACATTTGTTCTTCCTTTGAGCTTTTAAATACCACGGAACAAATGAAGGAATCAATCTTTTGCTTTCACACCCAAGCAGTCTTTGCCAATTTAGGAAAGACAAATAACCTTTTTCTATGATTTTTTTTTTTTTTTTTAGGAAAAGAATATGTTGATGGACGTTCTATCTGCATAGATTAAAATAATAAAAATAACTAAAATTAATAGAAGTATCTCACTGATGGGGTGGTTTCTTTTAAGTTTTGGAGCACCGGAGGTGCAGAAATAAGGCTTAATTTTAAAGTCCATGGGGATACCTCTACGCCCTTCAGGCTGCATCATTATAGGTGATATTTTGGTAGAAAGCATGCCAAGGGACAAGCTCCTGGCTCTGAGAGTACAATGTTTGAAATCACACAGAATCTTTGAAAGCAAACTTTAGTGTTTCTTTGGAGTTACAGAGGCTTCTCTTCCCTACATGAGCCACTTCACCTCACCAATCGGAATACACCCGTCTCCTCTAATTAGGGTTCAAACCCTGAAGGGGTAGAGTCCTACTGAGCTTTTGCTAGTTTAATATTATTTGTTTTCTGCTACAGCAGCTCAAATTGCTGTGAGCAATGAGGGCTGAGGAAGGATGAGGAAGGAATGAGTGAAAACCATGAAACTTGGCCCAATAACTGGAAATGGTGTGCAAGTGTTTCCCAAGAAATATGAGCCCAGTTGGCCAGATGGTGGCACCTAAATCCAACTGACTTGAAATTTCACGATGTGCTCTACAAAAAAAATACACAATTCTACTATAAATAAGCAAGACCAGTACATGGCCGCCATAAACCAAAATATCTTCACAATGCAGGCTTAGCAGGAAATTGGCCACAACTCATTAACCATTTGTCCAATCATCATAAATTTTGATAAATAACTTCATACTATGTTTGGGTATATGTCTACTAAAGCATTTTGAGCCCAACCCACAATGGGCACCACAAACGCCACAAATGTCTGAAAATCCAGTGGACAGAATTTCACCAAAATTGGTGTGCAAATCTGGGGGCAAGTATTAACTAAAATCTGAAGTGCTACACTAATTGGTGTAAGTAGGCGTATATTTGCTCATAACTCAAGATGAATTTGAGCAATCCTGATTAAACTCACTAGAGACATCCTGCGCTATCTCCTGAACATACCCACTAAGTTTCGTTCACATCCGATGAAGGGGGGACAAATGGGGGAACTTTGAGTGCACAATTATTGAAATGCTGGAGGCTTTGTGATGATGAAACAAGTATGTGCTTGGTCTCATTCCTTCTTTAAACAGAATTAAACTAGCTGAAGTGGTTTTGCTTGGCTTTGTCAAACCTGAAACTCACTCCTTGCTGCTCACACCCTTAAAATTGGCCGATTGATTGAGCACAAAAAGGTTTGAACCCGCGAATTGCCACTTACGGCTATATTTATAAACTGTGTTTGTTTTCCTATAAGCCTGGCTGAGTCTTTGAATTCAGAATGTTATGCTGCCAAGAAGATCTGTTTCATTTTTGTGACAGGCTGGTCCTTGTGTTTTTGAAGTAGTTGTTAATATTCCTAACCTTATTTTGCTTCAAACAGATTGGTATTGCTGTAACTATTCTGTCCTAAAAACTAGAGAATGTGATGCATGAACACAGCCAGGACACCATTCCAAAAAGAGGCATAATCTCCGCCTAAGGGATAGAAGGCAGAGCTGTGAGGACATGGGGGCGGAAGAGAGAAGAGGGCCTCTGACCTGATGTTCTAGCCTCTATCTGTTAATTAGTCCTTTTCACTAACCAGATGCTTATAATTAAATTTACACGCAGTGGTGAATAGCCGGATAAAAAAGAACAGATCCATCAGGAGGCCACGAAGGAGGCGTTCAGCAACCATCACATGGTGTGTAAAATACACAAGAACATAAAAAGCTCATTAAGAGAGACAATAAAGGGAAGAGACCCCCGGAGCACTTCAAACACCATCTTGAGTTGTGCCCTGGAAGCATCCACCCACCTTCGCCTACCTCTCCTCTACCTCCTCTCCTTCCTCTCCCTCCCTTCCTCTCTCACATTTTCCTTCTGTTTTTCCTCTTTCTTCTCAATCACGTTTGTGTTAGACTGATGATTTGCACTCTCGCTCTTTCAGTCTGCACCTGTCCTGTCACATACGATGATCTCATTATATATAAAGTGCTACTGATTTAGAACAAAAAACTTTATTTACAAAAAACCTAAGGTTACAGTTTTTCGATGAAATAAAACTCATGCTCTCTGCATGTAGGAATAGATGACCATTGCATTCCTCTTGGGCCAATTTGTTTGTGTTATTTGAAAGAATATTTTTTTGTCTTGCAATTAGAAGGGCTTCATTTGCCAACATCATTGACAACGAATACAAGAGAGCCCTGCTGTGTGAAATTTCCACAGTCGGGCCAAAATAAGTTTCTGGAACATTAAACCATTTACACTAGAGTTGAATTAAGTTATACAATGTTACAAGTGGTTATCAACGTCAGCCAGCCTCCGAAAAAACAGTACACAGCATGCATCACCTCTTCCGTCACCACAATTAATGATAGAGAAATAATATAAGCCCATAAACATATTATCTGCTGTAATTTTGCCTCAGTGTAGCCTAGGCCAAAGACAAACCTTATTTTTAAATGATATAAATTATTATATTCCATTGTCGCTCAAATGAATAGGCCTAGGCTAGATGCAGTCTTTTCTCCATGCACATATGTAACCTTCACATGTGTACAGTTTGTGTTTGTAATGTATTTACTATATTGAAAAAACACTGTATGTATGAAACGAGCAGAAGCTGAAAGTAAAAAAGGAGTAAACTGTGCAGAAACGGCAACACAGAGCACAGGGAGAGAAACAGATGATAAGTATGAATGGGGAGAGTAGACTATAACGGGAGTTTAACTCCAGTCGAGAGTGGCAACAAGCTCTTACGTCACGGTCTATGAACTGCAAGGAAACAGAATAAACTGCATTAGACCATCAGACCAAGCTTACATTTTTTTGACTGGAACACTAAACCATCGGTATCTATTGAACAGCCCTGCACATGCAAAACGCTAGAGGGGTAACTAGAACATCATAGTTTGAAGCGAAGGGCCACTGACCAAGCTGCTGTATTTGACGAGTTGGGAATGAGAACGTTTTGCCCACAGTGGGTTGTTTGTTGTTATGCAAGCGGTGTGCGGCTACCAGAGGCGGACGCCCCTTCCCTCCTGAGATGTTCAGGGGAGTGGAAGAGAGGAAGAAAGAACAAGCTCCTCTTCAATGCAGTTTTGGCACAGTGCCTTGGCTGATGGAAGTAGCTACAGAAGGAAAGCAGAAGCAGCAACAACAACACACCACAACAGAGAAGCCGTACTCACGCACTTACTCCCACTTTGATGCTCTGGCTAGTTAATTATTGCTCAGGGCTATTTAAATACACCTAATTAAAACAAATGTAAAGTAGATCATTAGTTGAAAGATGTTTGTTCCTTGTTGTAGGGGGAGCTGGTGGTATGGGCACGCAAACAAAAGGGCACCCTAGATTTAGCCGTGGTCAGTGACCGCTAAGATATTCATCAGGAGCGAGGCCGATAGAGGATAAATTGGCACGCAAATGCCATTACTGTTTTCCTGTTGATTTTAAAAAGGCAAACAACGGTTAGCAAGCTGTGAGTTGATCAAACAAAGTACATATAGACGGCAGATCATCAAAAGTAAATATCAAAGGATCTGACAGGCAAAGGTCTAATTGCTGTTATTTCCCATGAGGTCTTCTCATGTTCTGTAAATACAGTAAATAATAAACTTGAGCACAGAAGGGAGGAGCGAAGGTAGGTACAGCAAAAACCAGAGAGCGCTCACCAGGATGAAGGTAAAAGTATAATTTAATGGACCATTTTCACAGCAGACATTTTGATATGTTACGGCAGGAAAAGCACAGGTGTAATTAATAACATTAATGATGTCTGGATATCATTTAGGTGTTCCAGTTTTATGTTTGTACGCTCGCTGCCTCATTGGCATGTTTTACTGGGACATTTAAATGGAACAGAGCCATTGTTAGCATCATTAGTCACGCCTATGCATTTCCTGTTTTGACAAGTCAAAAATTCTGCTGGGGAAAAGGTCGACTGGTTGCTGTTATGGCTCTGTTTGTTGTATGTTTGTATGTATATATGCATTTATGTATTTATATGTAACAGCTTCTTTTAAAGGAATATTCCACTAACCTATTTTTTTTTTAGTTTTTCATTTCATTGTTTCTATTGCCTATGACATTGTATTCAACAAATTGTACTCAACAAAAACACGGCACCACGTCCACATCAACGTCCTCACCAGGCAATACAATTGGTCAGTGGTCAATCAGAAAGGTTTTAAACAAGCCAACAGATTAACTAGATTATCTACCTTTTAATTGCAGGTCAAGATAAAAAAGAGTGTGCTTCTAATGTTTATAATAATTTGTTATTGTGTAAGAAACCTGTGTGCACAGAAATATGGCAAAGTTGGATCATCAACTCAATATGTATTAACTGTGATGGATGTTAATTGATTGATGTGTTAATTGCAGATCTGTGACATGATGCTTAAAACTCCTACATCGTACATACTCAATAGGTGGGCTCCAGTCCAGATCTGGACTGAATAACAATTTAATCCAGCCTGGGAACAAAATTTAACCGCAACCTGACCCGGACTCATTTTGAGTGACACATCGCTATCATATCACCTCACCTGTCATCATTCAGCTGCCCACTATTCACCACTGTGAAATATGCATTCATTTTGCCTGAGAGAAGAACGAGACCATTGTGCTTGATTTGCAATGAAACAGTGGCCATAATGAAGAGTGCAAACGCAAAACACCACTACATGCCTGTTTTGAACAAAGCTATCCCAAAAAGACAGAGGTAAGAACCACAAAACTGAACCAGTTGAAGTCATGATATCAAGACAGAATAATTGTAAAATCAAACATTTTCAACAATGAATGCAGTGACAAACTCTTACTGCAGCAGACTCATTAATGAACACTTACAGTAGCAGTCAAAAGTCTTGGTTACACAACGAAAGTGTCACGTCTCTCATTAATACAGAAATGCTGCCCATGTACAGAGTTCTGGAGTTTTTGCACAGAAATACTATCCTGTAATGCACCCTTCCTGGACTTCTGCTGCAGTGGACATTTATTAAGTGGATTTATTATTAAGACTTGTATTTGAGTACCCCTCTCCAACCTGAATGTAGACATGCTTCATGCCCATCCACCACTCAACCTCCACACCATTACTTGACATTGAACGATGTCATAAATCTTGAGATGCTAAATGTAATTCATTGTGAAACTGGACTAATTAACTTGGTAAGTACGATGTCATTATTTCCAAGAGGAATAATGGCAGAAACTAGTCGTAATAATTTATAATAAAACAGAAATATCATTAAATTTTAAAATGGGAAGAGAAGAATAATCTCTGCTGTGCAGTGAGGTAAACCAGTGAGGAACTGTTCCACATTCAGCAGTATGAAGGCCCTTCTCCTGTGTCAGCCTTTAATTAACTATTGACCGTGCCACCAACAGGAACCAAGGAGCAGTAGACAAAAAACCCAGACTAGAGGCTAATGGCTCGAGAACGTGATACATCCCTTAAAGGCCTTTTCTCTGCTCCACTTATCGCTTCTCCCTGTTTGGGCAGCGTTTCAAATCCACACTCAGATGAGCCCCGCTGCAGCCAGCAACACACCATCAACAAGTTCAGTCTTCCCAGAATCTACGGATTTGTTTGATCCAAGTCCGATGACAATTACACACTTTCGCAGACGCTGCCAACACACTCATAAAGGCATCTGCAGGCACACACAAACACACACACATAGATGTGTTTCTGTTTGTGTTTGCTTGTTTATGTGTTAGCACATATGGCTGCAGAGTGTGTGTGTGTGTGTGTGTGTGTGTGTGTGTGTGTGTTTGTGTGTGTATACCTGTGTGATTAAATTGGCAGCCAAGACAAAGCAAGTCAAACAGAGGAAAGCTGAAAATGTCTGTGAATGTGGCACAATTTGCAGAGGCATTACTGCAGGCATAATTAGCATCATGATGGAGGGTCGCAAGCAAACACACAAACACAGCACATACACTAAGCCACAGGG
Organism: Thunnus albacares; assembly: GCF_914725855.1. NCBI lineage: Eukaryota > Metazoa > Chordata > Actinopteri > Scombriformes > Scombridae > Thunnus > Thunnus albacares. The sequence continues at coordinate 17,308,267 of NC_058120.1, forward strand.
ACCCTGTTTCTACTGCCCACAGTCTGACAGGGGCCCATATGCAAAACACATACACCTACTTAAAAATTATATATGCACACAGGGAGAGAAACAAACAGCCTTACAGTTTTGTTTTGTTTTGTACCACAGAATAATTTACACTATAGAATCTACACTTATTCACGTGATGCCAGCTAACATACAGCAAAAACAGACTAAACAAAGGTGTTATGAGGACATGAAATCATTAACAAGCACAAACAGTCTATCATTACACACCCTCATTATATATAGCCACCTAATGCAAATTAACAATTATTAAGTGAGAGAAATTGTATTTTTTTACATGTCCGTCACTGTCTGTCAATCATTTTTAGTAACGTATGTGAAGAATAATTACTACCTGCAGCACTGATTGTGTACTGCTCCGCTCCATACCTGTAATTATGGAGAAAAAATGCTAAGCAGAATGTATAACCACGCATTTGATTTAAGTGTATGTTGGTATGAGTCGTCCTCCCACTGCGGAGGTACCGTACAGTATGCAAGTATGAGTGAACACACATATTTTGTATGTGCTGGCCAGACTAGAGGATAAAGCAGGATAGATAATTCAAAGGTATAGGAGAGGACACACGCTTGGTCCGCTGGTTCTCCTTGATATTATAATGAGTCTCCATGGTCTCCAAACATGCCCATAAATTTTCATAACCGGTGGGTGGACCATAGTTGGCACAGAAAGTGAGCAAATGGCTCAGTCTCAGGCATCATGAATATCAATGAAAGATGGGGAATATGACTGTCCTGACAAAGCAGGGACTGGGCAAGCAAATCTCTCATGATGACTGTTTAATTCTTCACTGTGCCCTGATTATGTAGGTCACAATTTTTACAACAGAGTCCTAATCAAATGTGAGTTTCTAGTAAGACAAGGTATTGAGAAGTAATCAGCCCCCCTCTGATTTTCTGTATGAATATCTTTGGATTAAGTATTGTACATTATAACATATTAAGTGCAAGGCATAAATGCCTGAAAAACTATTATTTTAATGCATTGTATATGCAACGTATAAGCAAATAAAATTATTGTTAACAAATCATCTCTAAGATTTGCAGCTCCACACTAGTTTGGGTGTTTGTTAAGATTTTTGCTGCAAATCTGCAGGTTTGTACAGAACAGAACAGGGAGCATAAACTGAGCTTTGAGAGTGTCTCATAATGGCAGATGGTGGAATAAGTGAAAGGCTGATGGAAAACTCACTTCCATGCTTGAGCGTGTTTATCTTCTTCAGACAGAGAAAATCTTGCCATGAGACAAACATATGTGTGACAAGAACAAGTGAATTGTACTACCAGGCCATCAGTCATGTTGGCCACAGTCTAATGTTTGCATTGTTTACAATATGGTATCACAATTAAATTGATAAGATAATTAGATAATTAGATTGACATATTTATGTTTAATGTAGCACTTTTATAAAAGCACTCCTGTGATTTAGTGTTGAACTTCCATAAAGTTAGGTGACTTGCAAGAGACGGATTTAAAAAAGAAATGTCAAAATTTATGCAGCGAAGGCCAATATATAATTTTATAATCTCTATGTCCTTCACTTCCCATAATGCAACTCAACAGCATTAGACTCATGGAGGAATTCAGAGAGGTGGATACAACGCAGACAATCGTGGTACTGCAATGAAAAAATTCCCCCTAGACCACCCTTATAAAAGGAACATCTGTAAAATAATGTCATTTATAACTCTTTATATTGTGATTTTTGAGCTCAGGAAGGTTTGATTTTTGTACAACTTTCCCAGAGACTAGAAAAGCTATTTTCTTGTGCCAGATTATCTCAATGTTAAGTTGACGAGCCAAGTGGGCAGCACTGTGTAGAGCCAGAGAAAGATCAATAGTGAACACAATGCAGAAGCAGACCCGGATGATGGAAACCATTTTTGGCCTGTAGTGCTGGATGAGCCAACTTTGATTGGAATAAACTAACGTAATCTTGGAGTCCAGCATCCAGTTTTCATTATACAGTTTGCTCACCCTCTACCGAACAAACCTCAAAATCTTTCAAACCCAAGCCTAAGCTCAAGCCAAGATGACCCAGACAACATTGGTTGTTTTCCTCTGTTTTGACAAACCTCCTCTAGAACCACTGAAGATACTATCCAACTGTACTTATCATGACTTCAGTAAGCAGAGTTAGATGTGTAAAAACAGTGGACGTCCACTTTGATAAAACAAAAAATGATAATGTATTTTACAATATTGGATATTATATATTGAATGTGCTTATCCAGCGAAACTACCGAAAAGCCTTAATGACTTAAATTTGCAGAGCTGCTGTCAATGTATTCAAAGACGTCCAGCTGTCTGGTTGGAATAGATCCGAAAATATGGAACTGATCATTACCTGTTGGTTATTGAACACAGGAGAGCCAATAGTTACAGCAGTCAATGGACAGTCGGCCTTTCCACTACAATAGAATTATGAGCAGGATGGATGGTTGAGCCATGACATCAATATCTACTTATCCATGTGTCCATCTAGAAATCGGCTGAGAGGAATGTGATTAAAAGGCTGTGTGATTCATGCCTTCAATTGTATTGATCTCTTTATATAAACCATTAGCCTACCGGAGCCTCAAACATGCATGCATCCTTCCATGTGCACACACTCACACATCACATGTGAAAACACACAGACAGACACAGAAACACACACATATACGTAGATGTACCATCCATATCTATAAAAATCAACCTGAGCTAGACTGACTGACGACCTTATTTTCTCACTTTCTCTCAAACACACACACACACACACACACACACACACACACACACACACACTAAACTAACACAGGCTTTCATATGCCAGGGCAACCTCGACAGCTAGTTTGCTCTAAATTTAAAGCGATAAGCTGACAGTGGCGAGCACTAGCTATTCCTGGACATTAGGTGCACAAAACCGGCCAGTGCTGGAAGATTTATCTCCTCCTCTGAAATTTCATTTGGGGAAGGAATAATAAGGCATAGGAAATGAAAGTTAATCATGAATCCTTTCTCACTTTTTCACTCTCCTCTCTCTCTCTCTCTCTCTGACATTGGCTTTGAGAGCTTTGCCGAGGCCTCCTTTATTTAGTCAGGAACCTTTTGTACCCCCCCCTACCCCACCCCACCGCAACCTTTTAAATGCTTAATAAATCAGAAACAAGGCGCACACTTCTGACGGTTTGTTGTCCCACAGAAACTAATTACAATGAGAGAGCCCTTCTACCAGTGAAACAAACTAGGATGAAATGGTTCACCATCCAGCAGCCATTAGATTTGTGGACAGGTTAAAGAGCATAAGGAAAAGATTGGAAAAGGATTCAAGATGCTGCTGAATTAATCATATTTCCTCTTTTATTAACATTATATGTAGAGGGGTATATATTGTAGGCATAAAAGTATGAAAGCGATTATCAACAAACTAGTTTTTTATTAAATCAGATACAATATTATCTACATGCATAAGTCACTCTCCAATTAAGGTTTACCAGCCAATCATGTAATTAAACATGTTATTTACCCCATCATCATCTATGTTTTCCACACTGAGAGCACTTTGAGCAGATTTTAGATCAGCAAATACATTTGCCATGAGACCACTGTAGGAGATCATGAGGTAAATATTGAGAGTTTTTGGACTCCTAAAGGAATCATTTTTGTTTACTTCGGTTAAAATCTTTTGTTGACATCAGGATAATTCATCAACATGATGAATTAGCCTATTAACAAAGAAATCCCCTTAACCTGGGGGTGTCACCACCACGGCTAGAATATTTCAACACAAAAAACTGCAAAAATGTGCCACTTAACATGTTTGAATGAGCAGTAGATGACTACTAACATACTGAATTGATGAGTTGCCATTAAATGTAAAACAAAAAGTGAAAGTAGTTCACTTATCTCAGTATGCCATTTATAATCAGCTTTAACTTGGCATTCTGAACAGATCCCTCCAGATATGAACTTTACAGCTCCACACAGCAAATTTTCTGATATTATTGTAACATTGAATTTAATACCTTTGTGTAATGTGAAAGGGTCACTGAACTGCTGAACCCACTGGGAATTTACATCCATCTGTGTGGTTCTTTCCAGCTTTGGGCATTTTAAGATTTTGGTTTTCCAGCCTGCAGTATAGACTGTACAGTTGAGTGTCACTGTTCTAACTACCAATTTCCTATGTTTGAAAGGTTATTTTTCATGCCTACCTCAATGTTATTCAGTTACTGTTGTGACCACTGATTACACATGACTTGTCGTATTGTTGAATAGTTCAGTACTACTGAATAGCCTTCAGTACAGCTTTGTAATTGTATTCTATTGTATTTTACTCGTGTCAAGGTGTACACTCTATTCCTACTTGTTCACATCTCATCTACTTTAACATAATGTTAAACAAGACTAATAGTGGGCGGTGTTAAAAATGTACTTAACCTAGCCTTCTGTTTTGATCACAGGTTATTCTGAAGCAGAAGTGGGGCTTTACAGGTATAATTGAACAGAGCCAGAAGTGCCAACATAGATAGAAAAGATCTCAATAATGAAGGAAGCAGGAGAGAGAAACGACGAAAAATTAATTAAGGAGAATGTAAAAGCAAATGAACCAAGGACACGAAAGGTTTGTTTTTTTTATGCTTGTGCTTCTGCATTAACCTAAAAAGCAGCTAAATTGAAATAACCAATTAAAATGACCTTAGGATCTGCTGCCACTTCTCAAGTTCTTCAGTAAAACTCTTATGAATCCTTCCTGATCTCCTTGTATTTATACTTAATTCGTTCAGTCTACTCATGTGTTTTTCATGGTTACTAATTCTCCTGTCGTTTCAGTTCAGTCATTACAGCTCTCCCTCATGCCATGCTATCACCTCATTCCCTTCACCTGGTTTTCCCCACCTGCAGCTCATTCCCTCATTAGTCCCTCAGCATATATACCAGTCCATCTCCACTAGTTTCTCACTAGATTGTCTTTTACATTATGCTAAGCTTTCCAGCACTTATTACCTGATTCCTGAAACCTTCCTGTCTGAATATCAGCCTGATTCCCTCGACTGATTCTCTGCCTGATCCCCTGCCTGATCCCTGCTGGTTAGGTTTGCCTTCTCTGCTTGATCTCTTGGTTCTGACCCTTGCCTGTTTACTGGAATAAACCTTGTGAAGTTTGATTACCTGATTGTTTCTGTGTGTGTGTGTGTGTGTGCGCTTGTGGGTTCCTACCTGTTCTGAGTCAATGAGCGTTACAGTAACACATTAAAACACTGTTCATGCAAATAGGTGAAAACATGCAAAAAGGCTGTTTGTTGCTGTAGTTGATGATGGGGAACCCTAAGATGTTTTTTTTTTATTAGGAGTAGGGATGTAAAGGCTTCAGGCTTTATGGCTGTTGAACACTGATAGCAAAAACCAATAGCATATTCTTCTAAAGCTGGCTTCCCTTATTGAGATCATAAGGTTTAGTCATTTATTCAGGCATACATGTGAGCAAACACAGAGATAAATGCACCACAAACACTTACTAATGTGTCAGATGGAGTGTAGTCAAAAGCCTGAATGCAACCATTAAGCAGTGGTTGATGAATCCAATTTTCTTTGAATAAAGAAAAGCTGCTGTCTGTCATTCCTCTCAGCAAGTCACTTAACCTGAATCGCTTTTGTAAACACCCTGTGGGATAAATGAGTATTATCTTAGAGGAGGCCAAGAGCTGGCAAAGCACAGGGGCGTTGGAAATAACTGGGAAAAAAGCTATCGCTTCCACTTCCTGGACAATGAGGATAGCTGTAATGAGTATTGGTTTGTGTGTGTGTGTGTTTGTGCTCAGCTGTGTTTGAGGGGGAGCCGGGGAAAGATCAAGAAACGGCATTTGGGAGAGTGAGCCAGAAACAAAGAGTAAAAAAGGGATAGAGAGAGAGGGAGATCACGGTAATGAGGTGTCTGAGACACTGATCTGTTTTCAGCGATAGGCAGCGTAAAGCTAACAGTTCTCCAAGCAGGGTGCTTTCACATATATCCTGACCGAATGGAGCTGATCCAGATTGCTTCTCAATGATGTGATTGTGCTGAACAGGTCTGTGATTGGCTGGTATGTTAACCTGCTGGTTAGAGAAAGGAAAGACTGCTTTCTCCATCATATCTTTCTTTCTTTGTTGATAACACTGCTTACATAATTGCTGAGCTTTCAGATCGGCAACATTGCTAAAAATAGATCCAACTAGGCATCAAATATGAGCAGTTATACAGAATGTAAAGAAGCAGACAGCTTTGCCAGATTAGCTACTACTTTATTGGGAGGTAAAACAAAACCATAATTTCATTAATAATCCCTCACTGCACAGAAAAAACATGACTGCTGCAAGTACAGTATTTCAAAGTTGAATCAGGAAGTTGGGCAGCAAGCTGTGCTGGATGTTTACAATGGAGTTTTCGGAAGCTAACCAATCAGAAGAGAGTGGGCGCAATGGGAGGAGGGCCTTAAAGAGACCAGAGCTAAATGGGGGGGCTAAAAAGACCAGTATAAGATAAATAAGATAGGATAATACGTTTTTTTAACTATAAATCATGCAAAGATATTCCAGTAGAGCACCAGGATAAAAATATAGACCTGTAAATGTGCATGATGCGTCTTCTGTTTTCTCTGTGTGTCATACATTGTCATGATTTTTTAGTGTTTATATTAAATTAACTGTTTTTTGTTTTTATTTATTTGTTTGTTTTTTCACCAATGCACATGCATTTGCAGTGATCTTTGGCCTTTTTGAAGCTCTATTATACAAGACATTTTTGTCCTTGACTGATGTCATGTTGATGTGGAGGTGAGCAAATGACACAACTGATCTCAGATGAGGCATACTGATTACAAGATTATTACTGGAGCTAATTACTTTGATATAAACAAACATAAGACATCACCGTGTTTCTGGTGCCTCCATCCATCTCTACTGCCAGTTTCCTGTTGCGCTCTCACTCGATTCCGTTCGTCTACCATCCCAGAGTGCCTGTTGCTCTGTAAGCCTCCTATTTTCCCTTCCTCTCCTTTTCTTTTGTCACTTGTCCCCATTTCCCTCCCCCATTGCGTTATCTGCTCCCCTCCGCCCCAGGGGGCCGAGTCTCCTCCCTTATGGACAAGTCCTGTCTGCCAGCGGTAGCTAACACAGCACTACCACATCACAACAGCCACAAAACTCTGTGTGTATGTGTGTATGTGTGTGTGTGTGTGTTTGTGTGAGAAGGGAGGACTTTGAGGCATGCATCATTTTCCAGGCAGACAAATATGAAAATGCATGACAACTCTTGCATGACAGCCCTGTCACCATCCATCCATCAATCAACTTTGCAACATACATGTACGTGCGCACAGAGAGCACGCAAGCACACACAAAATGCACACATCATACCAATCTAGAAATATGCTGATTGAATGTCATGTAATTTATTATCCAATATATAGCTGAGACAGAAGGAGAAATGGGTTGAAGGCTGAAGACCTGAACATGATGCCTCACCAAACCATTTTGCTCCTCATCTCTGTTCATTTGATTGTCACTGGATGCTAGTAGGATGTCACGTCGAATTCGGCTCCACCTGTGTGAACTGATGGGGACAGGAGCTACTGTCTGGGGGGATGTTGTAGCAGGCAGGGATATCGACAGGTGGATGGAGATGGAGGAGGAGGAGAGATGGATGGAAGGAGTTGACAGATGAAGAAATGGTACCTTTAAGGCTTGTCTGCCTGGTAACAATCTCACTCTTGACTGAGCTGTTATTTCATTTTAAAATATAGTATCATTTCAGACACAATCTGTCAGTCAGCTATCCTTAATCTTAGCAATACGTCATTATAGTATGGAGATTTTTAATTACCAACCATATACCAGCGTCTGCAGCCAACAGCCAGTTAGCTCAGGGCTTCTCTCCTCCTCTCCTGTCTCTCTATCCTGAGTGTAAATCAGAGCCTTAAGCAGGCAATATCCTCAGCTAGTCCCTCTGCTCTCTCTTATCTTTAAGCCATATATTGCATTTTCCATGCAGCAATTTCCCCAAACTTAGCCTGCCTCTCTCCTCAAGACTTATGAAGATCAGGTTTTATTGGTTAGGGTCTCCTACAAGTGGATTCAGAAAGGTATGAGAGGTGCAGGAGGGAGGACATATAGATTTATTTGTGGTAAAGTCAGAGGAATGGGCTGCCTATTCAACCGGTATCTTTTTCAGTTTGCACACAGTAGATATCAAACTGCAGCTCTGCCGTACTGTTCAGTTGAAATGTGTCATCGCACTTCGCTTACTCACTTTAAAGAATAGTCATTAGCGTGATTAAACGTCATATCTAAAACACAGAACATGATGCATATTGATTATATCATTACCATTTGCACCATATCCAATCGATTCTATGCAGCTCAATATTTTTGTAGGAAGGGTGCAATAATATCATTTGAGTGACAGTTGGATTTCCACAAAGCTGAGATTGAAAAGGTTGTTATATGCCAAAGGCGTGGTCATATAGATAAAATATGGTTCCAGTCATTTTGAATATTAAATGTATTATGCATGGATGGCTCTCATTTCATTCATTTTGTGCGTGTTTGAGTTTAATAAGTCCATGTAAATGAACTGTATTTTCAGCCACAGTGGGAGTCCATTGTAAATGGAACGTCAAACGAACGCTGCCATCTTTCAAGGAATAATGACAAAACCAGTGGGTGAAATTATTATAAGACTCAGTTTTACGGCTGTTTTTCATTTCAAATTACATAGCTTGAAATTCTGCTTATTATAATTGCTATTTGTAAAATATGATTCTTTAGTTTCTCAAAGTTAGTGTGGTTCATTTTCTGATGAGGAATTTTACAGTTAAGAACCTCAACATGTAGAAAAAAGTGCCAAAGTTATTCAACAGTCAAGATCCCTGATGTATGAAAAATCCTTTGTTTTACTTCTATTCTTCTCTATTCTGTTCTTTTCTATTCTATCATCCCCTGTGTGTCAACAGTAGCAATGGTGGAACAGATTGGTGCAGCCCTGTGAGAGCAGATTCACCATAATCTACTGTATGATGTCAGCATGTTATTGTTCTCCTGGTTTGAGCCGTGATTAGGCAGCAGATTGAAGACATTTGTTGAGTGCGGACCCATGGATTACTGAGCGACACGGTGATAAAAACAACCCGCATAGCCAACCATACATCCAAGAACAGGAGGAGGATTTTGCAGGCTCATAGTAGTAAAATTGAACACGCCGTGTGCATGTTCATGCTTTCACACATCACACAAACTTCATACAGTCAACAGATATTGCACACATAACTATACATTATGTGTGCTATTACACCCAAGTATGAACATAGGAGCATGCAGATGAAACAAGTGTGAAAAATGTGCTAAGAAAACAGTATGGAGGCTCTAGAATAATAAGGAAAAAATACTTTACAGTTGACAGGGCAAACCATAGAGCATAATAGAATAAGTTTGTACAGGTGTGTTATAGGATGAAGCCATGGCAGATTATGCAAATCTATACCCTGACTAATGATATGAAAATGACACGTTCATACTGCATTACCCCTCACACACTCACACACACACACACACACACATGCATTAACGAGACTTACAAGCTGATGTGCTGTCCGTGACAGATCCATGTATACATGAGCTAATGCTTGTATGCATATGCATGGATGTGTGGGTGTGTGTCTGTGTGGGTACACGCCTTCATAAGCTGTGTAAGTGTGTTTTACTGTCTGTGCGTGGATGTGCATTAGTGTGTACACTGTACAAGTGTGTGGGCACATACCTGTGGGTGTGTGTGTGTGTGTGTTTTCCTACCCCGTCTAGTGCTCTAATAGTGTGTCCACTGGATTAAGTGATATAAATGGATAACTTTTCCTCCTGGTGCACCATCCACCTACAGGCCTGGAGGAAAAATAGGCCCCCGAGGGAGACTGTCTCCTTATTGTCTCCCCCCCTTGGAGCAAAGGTATTCCAGTGCCACTGCTCACCAAGGATCAATGAGGAAGGGGAGACAAATGAAGCAGAGCCAATCAGCAATTCAGATCAGTCTCCCTGTCACAGGATGTGGGTCATGCTATGTATATGTGTAGTGTGCCACCAGAAGGGAGTGAATGCCGAACTTAACTCAAGTAATTGTGTGATCATTGTCAAGCAAGATCTGTTTCCAGCTTTAAGAAAATCAGTCAACTGTAGACATAATGATATCATTAGAGGATATTTCTAGCACTGGTACATCACTGGTAAATGTCAGATTTTATATTAAGAGTCAGTCCCTCACAGTCTAAAACCAAGAGCTTAGTTCTACACTCTCTCTCTCTCTCATACATGAAGAGAGCAGAAGATACTGACTTCTGCTCTTAAAATAGAGCATGAGACCATAACACAATGGAATCAAACACACATTGCATTTCCAGTTCACCCCTGTTCTCCAGGCTTTGTCAAAAGGCATTTCAGGAAATGTAGGAAATCACTTACTGAAGCCAGAGTCAGCTGCTCGGGGACAGTGGATTCAGCACAGAGGTAGATTTCAATGCTGCATCTCTAAATTATTGATGATATGCCTTAACATCACAGATGGATGATATATATCACATATAACCCCAAATTTAGCTTCATTACACTGGCTACCTGTATGTTTTACAATCAATTTTTCAATCAATGTTTAATCCCATACGAGCCAAAGTGTAGCTGAGTGTGCTACTTTTTTAAATGCACTTTTACTTAATTAGTTCCTTTCTGTGTATGTCTAATTATATATTCTATTGTTTTATTATTTTGATATCTTATCATATACTTCATATACTTTATTTACTTTATTCTTACTTTTGTGCTCTTTTTTTGATTCTGCCTTTTATTATGCTGTTGTGAAGCACTTTGTAACTACAGTATGTTTTGAAAGATGCTATAAAAATAAAGTTGTTTTTTTTTTAATTATTATTATTATTATTATCATCTGTAGGTAAGATTTTACTATAAATCTTCACCACTTTCACATAACCAATGCAAAAGAATGATTAGTTCTTTGTTTTCAAAAACAAAGTGTTTATCTATTACATTACAGATGATATGGAGCCAATGTAAACATCAGTCTTAAGGATTCACACATTTACAGCTTTAACGTCACTGCTGTCTGCCAGTGTTTTAGCTTCGTGCCTGTTTTGCAGGGATAAGAAAGTTACATAAAAGTCTATTTTCAGAGCTTTAACCTAAATTTGAATCATGCAAAAGTTTCTAATTTGCATCACAACATCTTCACGGCTTTTGCATCCCCGCGGCTCTCCTCTGTCTCCCTCCCGTCTCTCTCCATCACCTCCACACCTTCGCTCACCTCGCTACCACACATCAGTAACAATCTCATTTACCGCCCCATTAATTGCTGGAATCCCAGACACTGGTGAGAGAGGTGTGTGCATATGTGTGTGTGTGTGTGTGTGTGTCTCTGTGTCTGTGTGTCTGTGTGAAGTCTGCAAGTAGCGGCGGTGTATTGAGGGAGGCAGAGAAGCTAACCAGGATGTGTCAGTGACAGTAAATCTTCTCCATGTGCTGTAAAATCACTCGGGCCCTTGCTGAGGAAAAGAGGCTCCTTATATAAACTGAATATAGCACATGTACAAAACATTAGTGGCCTTTTTTTTCCATAAAGTGTATTGATGAAATGAATCCAGGTAAAAGCCAATGTTCCTTATTAATTTCACTTATTAAATCTCTCTGTGGGTCACAGAGCAGGAGACGTAGATAAAGATCGGGAGATGAGTTAGAAAAAGATTTAAAAAGTTGAGATGTCAATTGATCATTTTCAGGAAGTTGTATGTTTTGTCTAATCCCTGCTCTTAAAGCGATGGCACACAGGTGTCCGATCCTCCACCCATCATCCTATACAGTATATACTAGCATTCAAACACCTGTGCAACACAGACACACATGCAAAAATGTCTATTTCTGCTTCTGTCTTTTAATCTCACACATATAAAAGCAGCAAAAAAGTGCGAGTGGCACATTAGCAGGGGTCTGTTAATAAAGTGAGTTCCCGCTGCAGTAATGACTCTGCAGATTTAACTACATTAGCGTCCCATTCCTCCTCAACAGTACATCAGGTAGGGCACAACAGTGCTCACAGTCAGACACATTACAGTTATTTGTAGCAACATTGATCCAAGCATCAGGATGCTTCTGCTTTACCAGCAGACGGGATGTAGGGGGAATTTCGCACTGAAGGACTGTAAGTTCTGCAGATTTGCTCTGAGCTTTGTTTGTGTTTTGTGGTAATGCTTAGAGACGGTTTTGTTGTTTTCTGCTGTTTCATGAGCATCAGAGTAAGAGACTTTTCTGATCCAAAAATGAGATATTAACTCCCGGAAAGTACAACAAAGGAGATTCTTATCTGAGCAAAATGATTGCTGCCACTAAAGCAGTGCTGAAATCCTGATTATTATCTTATTGATACCTGATTTTTTTTTTTTTTTTCAAAAATGCATATTCACTGTGTTTTGCTGCTTATCAAAAAGGAGAATGCCGCAAAAGCAAAATCACTCTCTTTAATGATTCAGGACTTCACAGTTCATCTAAAGCAAGAAGACGCCTGCACTCAGTTATAACCCCACACCTTTTACTGAGGTTATTTTTTTACCATTTTTACCCTCACTTTACATACACTTGTGCTCTCGACAGGCAGATGCCAGTTATATTTCTGAAGTGCAACAACTCTAATGAGCGTCTCTGCATGCAGGGCGCATCATGTGGATACTTGGCCATGAAATGAAAGCATAATTACACCAGGGAAGTGCTTTTGTCTCTTCATTTTCTCTCATCTTCACTATTCTGTGCTCCGTCGCTCTCAGGTGGTTCAGTTCTTGAGCAAATGCACACAGGGGCAGCTTTTCTCGCTCACTCTCTCAGACTCTCCATCTTCCTCGGTCATTCTCTCTCGCTCACATGCACATGAAGACTCTCAGCATTCTTTGTAACAATCATTGTCAGGGCAGGTCTGGAGAGAGTTAAGGAAATAGAGAGAAAGGATTTTACTGTACAGGCCTGAGTCTCGGATAAAGGTCAAACAGATTGGTAAAACGCTCCCTGCAAGGATGCAAGGTTATGACATCTTATATAACCGCCGTCACTGCCGCCAGGGCCATCAGCATCGTCTCCATCAGCGCGAGTTTTATATTACCAGTAAGTGGCAAGTGGTATCTGACATTCCAAGGCTTTTACAAATTGGTCTCTCAACAGTTCAAGTTGGTATTTCTCTCTCTTGCATGTTTTAGTTTGAGATGAATAGGGACGTTTAAGTGGTGGCTCGGGATGCCGTCAAATCGTCCTTGAGTGTCGTACAATAGACACAAAGCGGAGTAGAGCGGGGTGAGAACGGGAGGCGAAAAGAGATAAGAGGGAGAGGGTTAACAAAGAGGCTGTCAGAGACCGAGGCGCTTTGTCATTGTCTGGAGCATTTAATGAGCAGGAATTAAACAATGACAGCCCATAATAACCTGAGAGCAATGTGTGTGTGTTTGTCTATGTATGCGAATGTTTGTGTGTTGATACCCAAAGGTTTGCCTCTGCACTTATATTAAGATGCTGATAAATATCTGACCCTCATTTTCAGCATTCAACTGATACTAAGACCCTGACCCAAAGAAAGCTCACACACTTGGACACACCGTGAGTTCTATTAAGTAAACAGACATATTACAGAATATGGTACAACATGCAGCAAAAACCCAAGGACTCGTGAAGAAATTAATGACAGCTGTGCCCATTTTCTTAGGATGTTGATTGCAATGTCCTTGATTGGCGTCGTGTTCTTTCAGTCTGTCAATAGTTTTGAGGCAAAACAAAACTGAGTCCACAGCACGCTAGCGGCTCTGTGAGGCTGCACTCAGTATTCTCACGGTGACAAGTGCTGAGCAGGTTGTGTGTACGGTGGGTTTTTAGGGCTTTTTCTCTGACAACAGCTGCCTGCTGCAGCAGAAAACGACACTATGAGAGCATTTGAGAATGAACCAGAACAGTAAAGTTGCAGCCAGACAGCTAAACAATGAGCTTAAAAGTCGCTATGAAACTCCGTAGAGCCGAGGGGAGCTACAAAGTCGGGTGATAATTTTCTGTGGGTTCATCACTACCAGCAACACCTCTGACATTACACATTGCCTTTTTGATACATTGTTATCACTGAAAAATATTGATTAATGCCACTTTAAGAATGTTAGCATGCTAGTCTTTGCTAATTAGTGACAAACTTTTTCCTGATGATGGCGCTGAATGAGTGAAAGAATGTAAGAGTTTCAGAATCACAAAAGTTCTTACAATTCATCCCGAGGGGAATACAAATGTCTGTACAAAATTTCAATCATTGTAGACACACAAAAAAACTCAAATGTCAACTTCATGGTGGTGCTGGAGCAAAAGTCAGTCAATCTGGACCAAAGAGTGGTGGAGCAAGCAACTGACATTTCCATTCCTGTAGCTACGCATGCAGGGTGGCTAAAAAACATTGTATAAAAGAGCAAAGACAAAATATTGATACTATATAGCTAATATACTGCATGGGTTTGATTCTGACAAATGAAGTAGTTTAACCAAATCAGTTCATCTTGAGAGGCTCCTCATGAAGTGTTTATCAGCTTAGTCAGCAAACCTTTGATGTCTTCCAGGCTTCACAACCGACTAACAAAGGCAATGCAGTGTTTGTCAGTATTTATTCTGCTCCAGAGATAACAGTATAATATAGAATATATCACTGGTGTGACAAGACCATGTTTCGTTGTACACAAGTGTGATGGATATAAAGTTGAAAAGTGACTGAATATCGTAATATCAAAGCTGAACAAAACAAGGTGCAAAGCTCATTGACTGACAATCAGCTGTCGCTTATCCAGTTTGCTGTTTTCTCAACTGTACAATTATTAACAACATTAAAAATTCATGATTAAAAAAAACCTACAAGATTGTTGTTTTCTGTACTGTTTGAAGTTGTACTCTGATCAACAATACTGTACCAAGTTTGCTCTACATGTTTATGAATCACCATCCCGCCTTTTAGTTGAGCGAACAATAGAGAGAAAAAAAAAAAGACACGGTAACAAAGCCAGGCTTTACACTCTTAATGCGATGCAATGTTCACACTGAAAAGGACCAGGAGAGGCCGCCCACAGCTACTAAAAATTTTCCTCTGTAATTGTTCACAGCAAACATGGAAACAGTGTATTTACATATCCTATGTCAGTGGGAATCTCAGTGAAGCTTATATGCCAATAAACCATACAGGAAGTTAGCAGGCACAGCTTTGTTTCAGCATTCTCTGAAATAACTGAGGTGGGCGAAACATGTTCCAAAAATGGCAACAAAAGACCGTAAAACCTCTGTAACAGCTAATGCAGCATAATGCAAGCTTGTTTGGAGGCCAAACAACTGTGCTGCAGATCCAAAATTCTCAAATGTATTCAATTACAAGGTGGTAAGAAGGAACATTTTACTTTTGCATGACTTGTCTTACATGGGCATCTGTGAATGGTGAACATGCAAATTCCTAAAAACACAATCCTGCAGCAACAGGGACACCAATCTCACTCCTCCTCCTGCTCCCATTTAAAAACACACATCAGTACATTTACACACAAAGTAACTTCCACACCGCAGTCTCTTAATGAGCATAATCCTCCATGTTTGAATCTCACAGCCTAGTAAAAGGTTTGGCCACCCAGTTTCTCTGCTTTCCAGCTGATTCCAATTAGACGTTCCCACTAAATAATATTGTAATGCAGTGGTTTACCGAAAAGAGAACAGAGCACATTAAGCAAGCTTCTCATCTCCAGAGGTTAATCTTCCATTTTCAGCCTAATTTATAGAGCACCAGGAAACATGCATGCAGCGAGAATGAGACAGAGGGGAGAGAGAAGCCAGAGATAGCGTGATCAGTGGGGGGGCAGAAAGAAAGATTAGTGCTAAAGAGAAGATGAGGGACAGAGACTGAAAGAAAAAAAAAGGAGATAGTATAGTTTATATATAGAAAAAGAAAGAAAATCAGAGGAAAGGCCACAGCTCCTCCTGGATTCTGACCAGGCAGCACTGCTGCTGAATGTAGCAGAGACATTTCATTTGTTGTCTATTTGAGTGGAAAATGACTGGTTGTGATCCAATCAGACTGCCTGTCACTGGGATGTGTGTGTGTGAGAGAGAGAGAGCGAATATGAGGAAACATTTAGAGACCAGCCTACCCTGCTGCAAGCATCAATCTCCACCATCAGATTAAACACGCTGAAATTAATCCAGACCAACTGGGCGATATGCAGATCACACCGCCGCATGTAAATGATGGAGCAGCTGCCTCAAAGGTGGATGGAAACTCAGCCAGTGTGGTTCTGCACAAAACGGCTGTCGACGCAATCACGTACGGTACAAATATAGATCCCTGCACTGATTGTTACATCACAGAATCAAATGTTCATACTGTGTAAGACAAAGGGAGGATTGCTCAGGTGAAGGCATCACATAAATGTCAAATGAGGCAACAGTAATATAGTGAATATGTTGAAATAGGTCAAGCTGAGTGCAGTGGATCTGAGGTCTTTACGCAGCAGGGTGAGCTGCATCTGTGAGGCGACTGTCTGCTTTGAAAACCGACCAACCGGATGATGATTCCAGTCTGGATACACAGCACCTCCTAGAGGATCATCCAGAAACATGGGGCTCCCTACATGTGTGTGCATGTGTGTGAGTGTGCATGAGACGGATTGAAAAAGAGAGTGAGAGTGTGGTTATGTGTGTGTGTGTGTGTGTGCGTGTGTGTGTGCACTAAGCGGTCGGCTAGGCCAAGCTGAGAGGGAGACTCAGTGACTTTATACTCCTGATAATCTGGATTAAAACCCTCTGGGACAGCATTAACCACTGCTGGCTGGGCATTACACGCACATCATACACACACACACACACACACACACACACACACATACACTGTGTGTTTTCAAAGATTACATGATTTCTCTTACTAAGAGGATGCGTGTGAATGCAAATAAACGTCTAAATTCTGTGTCTAAAAGTATCTTTTGATCTGAGCATTGCAATAGTGTTTGTATCTATTTCATCCACCAGTTTCACACTCAACACTCACTCACTTGTACCAAACCCTAAATCCTTTCATACAATTTAGACTAACTAGACAAGGAAATCCCAGCACTTAGAAAAATCCTCCAATGTTTCCCTTTGCTGCCCTGACTGGAGAGACTCGGTGCAATGGTGGCGTTCGATGAGATGATGGGAGGGATGGAGAGCGGGTGGGCTCTGCCCTGCCTGGCCCGGCGGGGATATTAGGTTTGATTGGATTGGGGTTGGGGATTTGTGTATTAAACTGAGATTACCATGTGATCCAGTGTTTCGCAGGAAAATCCACCGAGCAGTGAGAGGCAGAGCTTGCGGCGGGAGTCCGTTGACCTCCTGCCTGATTCGATTCACTTCTGCCCCGTCCTGCTGGGCTCTTGACTTGTGTTTACCTTGTTATTAATTCTATCTCATTGTGTTCTGGTCCATTCTTCTGCTTCTTTCTGTGGCATTTTTGTTCTGTTCTTCTACAATCCATTCCACTCTGTTCTGTTGAATCCACTCCATTGTATTCCGATCTGTTCTGTTCCATTTTACTCAATAGCGTTCTGTTCCGTTTCTTCTCCTTCGTTTCAGTTCTCCTGCTTCTATCCAACCTAGTCTGATCCATTTCATTATGTTCAGTTCGGTTCAGTTTTGTTCACTTCTCGTCCACTGTTTTCCATTCTGTTCTGTTTCAATACTAAAGAACTAAATTCAGTTCATCCTCACACAGTTGGTTCTAATATTGCTCTGTAATTTTGTGCCTGTTTTTTAAGCCCTTACTACTTACTACTTTATTTATTTATTTTCATTCTTTTTTTTTGTTAATTAGAGTACTCAACTAGTCCTAGAGGGCGACAGGGCTTTGTCATTTTGGGAATTTGCTGAAATGACTATAATGCTATAATTTTTCTTAGGAGGATAGTCTCATTATATTCCTTCAAACCAAATGAATTAGTTTGACAAAAAAAATCTTATCTCAAGGTCCACTTGCTAGCTTTTCACTGAGCAAACTCCATCTGCTGAGGAAGACCACAAAATGTGGTTTAAAGCTAGTGTGGTAATGTGTGTTGAGTTGAGTTTGGTTTTTTGGGGGGATTTTTTAGGTCAAACTAACGTTTATAATGTCAAGAATTAAAAGTCACAGTTAAGTTATATATTTACAGTTGTTTTTCTTTTGATGTTTTGACTAAAACTTTTCACCACAAGACCCATTAAGTAGCTGTTTTGGAGCTTTTGATCATATCCATAATCTTCATCAGCAGATGGATTTTGTCCGGTTGTCATGAAATTCTACTGCAGATGTTTATGTTTCCTTTTTTTTTTCATCTGTTCTTGGAGATCATGTGTTATGATCACAAGCTCCAGAACAGCTACGTACAGTAATGGACACAGTGAGGTCAAGAATGAACTTTTAACCTCAATAATTGCATTTCATGTCATATATACTGTACATGCACTAATATAGCACATATTTACTGTGTAATAATCTAATTTATATAGTGGTAGCTGTCTGTATGTTAACTGAACTGGGATTCTGTTATTGCATTTATTTATAGTCTTGTTCCATACTTGGTTAATTGATGCTTTTTCAAATCATTTGTTCTATATAGTCTTTTTTGCTGTTGAATCATATTAATTTTGCTGCTGCACCAAACTAATTCCCCCACAGGGATCATTAAAGTTTAATTTTATCTTATCTTAAAATTCAAATTTAACTTTGAGTCCTCACACCTTCACAGCAGATTTTCACACAGCCCCCACGTTCCTTGTCTCAGATTCAGAAAGCTCCACATTTGACTGCCAGAATGCACCATGAGACTGAACACAATCTGCGCTTGGACTGTTTAATTTTCTTGATCTGTTCTTTACATTTCCCTAATTCGTTCTCAGACGACCTCTGTTAACGATTCTCTAAAGTTGTGAGTAATCTAGTTAAACTGACCCCCATGTGGCACGTTATGCTGGAAGTCTGAACCTTTTCAGACATACTAATGTTATCGTGCATCTAGTGTACTAATCTTTGTGTTGTCCGCAAGGTTGTGTGCAAGCAGGAGTACCCAGGAAGCACACAAAAGAAATCAAAATTCACTGAAAGAAGATGTGTGACAACTCTGTCATAAGCCATGGACATGAATCCATAGTGTTTACAGTGGGACGACCATCGGCCGGCTGGCCTTTATCCCTCTCTCTCTCTCTCCCTCTCGCTATGCACAGAGGTAGCAGTATTGGGCCTACCAAGTGGGTCATTGATTTTCTGTCAGCTATGCAAGGGCTGAAGGCCCATTAGACCAGGACCAGACAGATGGACAGACACGCACACATACACATAAGCACACACTCACATAAAGTTAGGCCATTTGATGTGCCACCGTATGCATCCAAATCAACTCTTGGGGTGAAGCTTAAGATTTTCCAGCATGCATTTCCAGTCTTGCATTAGACCGAGTTAAAAGAGAGCTGCAACAATTTAGTATTGCACTTCAGTAAAGTTGGGGGATTAGAAGAGTAACTTAAACCAGGCTGGAAAACAGTAGTTCATCACCATCACTAGTTTGGCGTATTTCACCTTTGACTACACCCACCATGACAGATGAGTGGTCAGAAGTGCGCTCTGTTGCACCTCTAACAACACCCAAATAAATATGTCGGTGTACACGCAGTGTTCACTTCAGCGAGGTGAGAAGTTAAACCACTGGAGGCCAGCAAAAACAAGATTTTGAGCTGATGTTAAGTTGCTCTTTAAAGCAGGGGTATTCTTGTAATGAACTGTTTTGTACGAAGTGTCTTTTGATAATATCTACGGGCAAAGGTGTTAATAACTGTTCCAAATGGCCACGCTCAAAGGTAGGCCAAAAAGCTTGCAGTCATAGAGAGAGGCAAGGGGCAATGAATCATGCAAAAGTGGATAATAGCACACACCTTCGGACAATCTTTCCTCAAAGGAATTCTTCTAAAAAAAAAAAGCTTGAGAGAGAAATTCAAACTCAGTTCTCACCTCCACACATGTGACCAATTGTTGCGTGAAGTTGGTGTGCTTGTTGCCCCCTTTTCAGACGTTGGAAAGGTAAAAGGGGAGAGTGTTTCAGATGTGACAAGCGATCTGACAGGCAAGCGTACTCACTCCTTTACAAGAAGCAGATTTAAGAAAGAATGGTCAAAATCAAAGCAGCAGCAGCGGCCAAGATGTCCACCTTTTTTTTCACCACAATTCAATTTTTAACACATGCTTTCTGTCAAAAATTTGTGCTTTTCAAGCTGAAGTCGAGATACCGCTTGACGTGCCTTAAGTCATTTTCTCAGACCTTATAAAGTGTCCTCAAGAGCCACAGCTATTTACTTATAGCTATTTTCACAGGCTGAGTAGTATTCCCCTTTACTGGTATATTGATTTTTCCATGTAACATTGGTGGAATGCCCCTTTAAGAATGAAAAGATGCTGCACAAGTGTGTGTGAAAATAAAATTACGCATTTTTCCATCATTAAATGGCTGGAGTCATATATACAGTTCAGTATTGCTTCATGGTCTTAACATTGCATTACGTCATTACCTTTCTCTAAACTACACAACTACTTTCTCTCTCTCTCTCTCTCTCTCTCTCTCTCCTTCTTTCTGTGAAGGACATTTGGTTGATTGATGGTGGTCCAGGCGTTTGTTAAGAGGCTCCAGGTGGAAAGCTGTTATCAGCTGAGGGCCGCAAGATTACCTCCAGCAGCTTTCTGCTCCAACTTTTCCCTGCTAAATCCTCCCATTCACAAGCTGCTCCCAAGACACACAAACATAAACAAACACACACACACACCCGTACAAACAAACTCACATGCATACAGATATACAGATGATGACATACACCCACAGAACAGATTTTTTTCTTTCCCTTTGATGTTTTTCCACCATATTTCATACCCTCCTTTGTCTCTTTCTGTCTTCCTCCATTTCCTTTCCATCCCATAAGTCAACAGGTTTAGGTCAACACTGCGATGCTGAATGTTGACTCAAAAAAAAGCCTCCTACTAGCATACTTTGGTCTGACTCTCTTCCACGTATTGACCTTCGGATTCAATCTGCCTTACCTGAATCTGTCACTTCCCCTGATCTCTTAACTGTTTCTCCTCGAGCAGCGCTCTGTGACATGTCTGACACAAGAATATGAGAAGAAGTTAACACCTTTAAAGAGCTGAGCAGCCGCCACAGCAAGAGTCAGAGTAGTCACACCTTTCACCTACAGGCTGCTTTTGACAGGATGGTTTATTCTAGTAGCAGAGAACTCAGGAGTCTTATGCCAAAAACGATTGTATAGGCTTTCAATAAAGGAAAACAAATTAAGGTTGAAGTCTATCATTCATTATCACCAATATATTGAAGATTTCTCCTGCAAAAGTAGTATCAAGTTTTGCAAGTCAGGTTCTCATCTTCCTGTTATTTTGTGCGGGTCGCTGATATCACACATTTAGGGTGTACAGTACGTCTTATTTGGGATTGAAACTCCTCATAATGTCAGCCTTGAGGAAGTGAAGATGGAATGGCTTCTGTTAGCTCTGTAAGAGCTGGGTGTGAGCCGGAGAAAGCGAGTTGACAGGCTGGCAGAGACACAGAGCAGCCCTTGCAGGCTGCTAAAGGGCATAATACGAGGCCTGCAGAGATTGGCAGTGAGATGGATGCACAGGCTATTATGCAGGCAAAGGAGATAAAAGCAGCCAGGTTGAAAGACAAAAGTGCTATGAAGTCAGAAGCACTATGAAGGTGACTGGCAGTGTCAGAGGATAGACAGAGCTGCCTCGGCATTTAAAGAAAAAAACAAGACATAAAAGCTCTTGTGTGAACAGTGATGAAAGTAATGTATATTTGTTCAGACGGAAACAGATTTTTCACCTGCGGGTTCTGTGCTTGGATTTGTTATGAGGACGGAGCTGGGAGTCAAGAAAGATGTTAGGTAAGGTGAGAGAAGAAGTGACCGTTTCATCACTTGCCTCACCACAAGTCCTGGAGCTATTAATCATTAGCTCTTTTTCTGATAGCTGACACTGGTCATATATAGGCAATTGTAAATATTTCCTACTCTGAGTGCATGTTACTTAGATACTGACTCTGTGTTTTAGTAATGCAAGCAACGACTGGAGGGTCAGTTGGTCCACCACTTTCAATTTGAAATATGTCAACAACTGGATGGATTGACGTACAATTTGGTGCAGACATTCATGTTCCCCTCTGGATGAATTGTAATAACTTTGGTGGTCCCCTGACTTTCCATCTAGTACCATCATCAATTCAAACTGGTGATTTGTCCAATACTTTGATTTAAGACCAAATATCTAATTAAAATAAATGCTTAGTCTTGTTCTTTCTCTCACCCTGTACCTGTGTCCTATTTCAGTAATGTCTCCATTAAAGTCTACATTTCAACACCAAATACATAGTAACTAGTCAGCATGTCCCTCACAAACCCATTGCAGACTTCTTTTGCCTCAATTTCAAGGACACGTTGCTCTTATTGTGATCGGTATCCTTAAGTGGTCATTGGTGAATTCTATCATATGATCTGCACCAACAAAAAAGCCAGACTTATATAAGCCAGGCATGAACGATTGTATCTGTTTTTAATAGCAGCCTGGACATGCTTTTTATCACTGTAGACAGTTATAATAATGTACAGACAGATTTGATAGGGAAATTGTTAAACAAAAAAGAAAGTTATATGGATATATTAACCATTAACTTGGTGCATTGTTTGCTGGTTTGTCCATCATGCGGTAAAGTCACCACATATGGAACTGGAATTTGATTTGTCATTCGGTTTATACACAACTTTCGTTCAGACTGAAATATTTCAACAACTATTGGAGCGATTGCAATGACATTTGGAGCAGACATACATGGTTCCCAGATGATGTGCCCTGATGCCTTTTGGTGATCCCTTGACTTTTCCTCTGGTGCAACCATAAGGTTGACATTTTCATTTCGTAGCAAAATGTCTCAACATTTAGTGGATGGCTTACCATGAAAATTGGTACAGACAATGTTCACGATTACAATACAACAGTTTGGTTTATGACCAAATACCAGCAAAACAAATGACCTTCCCATCAGCCTGTTGTCTTTGTGTTTAATGATAATTACAAGTAACACATGTTAGCATGGCAACATGTTAAACTAAGATGGTGAATATTACCTGCTTAGTATCACCATGTTAACATAGTCATTGTGAGCATATTGTCATGCATTTATTTGCAAGCATTTGGCTCATGATACTGCTCTAGCCTCAGAAAACTGCAAGCCAAGAGACTCTATGGTGAATCCTCTGTGGACCGTCTCATTCTGGGAGGCTACACTTCGGTGTGCCACATCTGTCAAAGGAGGTGGTTCCTGAAATGTGACTCAGTGTCTGTATGTGTCCTGCTCTCTCTCTCTCTCTCTCTCTCTCTCTCTCATTTGCATGCTCTCCACCCCATCACCTCCTCATTGCACCGTGGCACTTCTGGGTCAGCCTTCCATCACGACAAACAGGCAGTAGGTTCAGACTTGGAGAGAGACTGAGCAGAAGGAGGAAACAGACAGCGACGAGAGACAAATACAAAAACAGAGAGGCAGAGGAGGAGAGTAAAATAGAGAGACAGAGGGAGACAGAGAGAGGGATGGATGAAGAGAGGAGAGGAGACATACGGACCGACACAGTCCAACAGACGGAGAGCTATGGGGACATTTGGAGGATACATGAGGCAGTTATGAACCTATTTGGTTTCTTCTACAGGAGCGCCCGAGTGTCACTAATGGCAAAGTAGGGGCTGGTAAACACATTTCTGTGACGGCACGACACTGCCGAAAAACAAATTAAACTCTTCTCTCATTTCACACCCTCTCAACCCTTTTCTCTCTATCTCCCTCAATTACTCATTTTTTTTGCCACTCTGGTTTTCCGTCTCTGTCTCTCTCTTCTCTCAGTCTCTCTTTGTCTAGCCATCTCTCTCTTTCAACCAAGCCCTCTATTTTACTTCTGTCTGTCTGTCACTTTCTCCTCATCCATTCTCCACCTCAGTCTCTGTCTCTCCTCTCCTCTCAACTGTGTACATCCAAAAAATGAAAAACAGGGCCATATGCGTGGGGACAGCTAGCAGAATTGCACTCCTGATGTTCCTGCTGAGGCAGTTAAACGACTCTCTGCAGGCCGCGCCCACTTCAGCCCAGCCCAGGACATGTGGACAGTTGGCAAGCTTCACAGCGCCGAAGAACACGGTGGTTGCTTTCTGGCTGGGTTTGTGATGGGACTGGGAGTGTAATGAAGCTTCTGGGTCCTTGTGTAGACTCGCTACCCCGTGTACAATGGCTGTCTGAGCTGCTGGTGCAGAACAGGATGAGAGGTGTGTAGCTTGTCTTGCAAAAGAACTAAAGACGAGGATGATTTTGAAATATGAATGTAAAACTGATGATTTTTTAAGATATTAGAGGTTGACTGACATGGCCTGTGTTCTGATTTTTGACTTAAACACACACAATATGTGTGCAATTAAAGAGAAAGGGATGAACAGCTCATTATAGGCCTAAGTGTTGCTTTAACTTGTGCCTTCCTGCATCCCCAGATGAGTCCCTTCTTCAGTGACTGGATGTAAAATGGCTTCAAAGTAGAATTTTGACATCAAATGAAAGTATAAGAGCTGGCCTCTCCAGAGACGTCCTCTCTTTTCCTCATAGCCTTAACTTGGGCTAAAATTATTTTAAACAGACAGCTTACCTCTTTCTGACCTTCACTTCAGGAGAGCTTTACACACACACACATGTATATGTGTCACATCTCTTACATTCATTGCCTCTTGTCCTTCAACTTATCGATCTAGGAGTTACATTTTCTGTCTTTCTTCCCTTCAAAGAGGCCTGAGCACACAGGACGCTGATTTGTATGACACTCTAACTAAAGCACTGGCAATGTATCCTCTGACCCATGCATTACAGGCATTAGAGAATAATTTAGTGCGTAACATCACACTGCTTTCAACGTATTTCAGAGGCTAATCTGATGCAGGGTACGGGTGTTTGTTTTCAGAGAGCAGATGCTGACGACACAGTCTTCTGGTAAACTGCACTATAGTGGCAGTATGAAAAATAATGACAACAGTCTCAGAGAAAAACGTCTAAAAGTAAATGTGTTGCATTTGATAGATTTGAGAAAGCATTCGCAATGACTCAGAGTAAGCAATAGAAAAGAATTGAATCATTTTTTATTTTACTTTTTATCTCAAAGAGAAGGAGCAGTCTACCACGTCACTGAGGATGATGCTCTGTTCTAGATACTCATTTAAAGTCCCCCTTCTAAGCAAAAATGTTTTTTGTTCCCTCAATTGCCTGTTTGGGTTTCACTGTGCAGAATGACGAGTATGAGTATGTGCAGAGTTTGACAAAAGAAGGCTGTTTGTCACATTCAGCTGCTGAAGGAGGAATGTTTCTCCATGCTCAACTTAAATCTGAGTTTAAGACAAAATTTGTGACCTCACAAGTAGTTTGGAGCCAATTGTGGTCCAGTATGCAATTTAAAACGTGTGATATGGAAACTTGAAGCCTCCGGCGCACATATGCTGAAAATGGGCTTTACAGTGAAGTAGGAGACATCTTGTATCCAGCAACTAAAAATATTTGCTTATTTTTAGATCCTTAGAGTTTTCATTATGGGAAAAGGACTAGATGTGATGTAATTTTAAGAAAGGTAATTGATCTTTATTTGCGGAAAAAACGTATCAGACACAAATTATTATTCAAAGCAGATTATTTTTAAATGCCTTAAAATATGTCTGGAGGGGATCTTTAATAAATTTTAGGTTATATTGCACTCACATTGGGCATATTCTTAAATAATGTCGTATTTAATCACATGGTCCAGGTCTAGCATATGAGGTTGGCTTCTTGGTCTGTGTGTGCATTGTAGTGTGAGAGGGAAAGTCCACAAAGGGTGGGAGGTGAGGGGTGAGTGAATTGGAGCCCATCAACAAATTTGTGCCCCGCTTCCCTTAACAAGTTTAACAGGCCATGAGTAGCAGTAGTATTACTGTATATGGATCACCACAGTTTTGTTGGCTCATCATGACCAGTGAGAATTGAATTAAATGAATTGTGGAATAATAAAATTAATGGCATGAAAATGTTCTACACTGAGAAATGTGAACACATATCAACCACAAATATCACAATCTCGGAATTTAGCCATTTTCTCCTCTGCTTAAGTGAGTCCTAAGCTTATATCATAACTAGGATTTATATTAGACTTGTGTGAAATAATAATAATAATAAAGACTGACTGACAGTTCTTGGAAACTTTGGGGATAAGGCTCCAGATTTTTGGCCAAAAAACACACAGAGAGGATGTAGAACTGCAGCAGGTGGTAGTGAACAGAAGGAACCCATTTTCAAAGTTGGATGTTTCTCAGAGGACGAAAAAAAACTTTTATGCCAAATTCAAATCAAGAACAAGTTGTAAGTGATGTTTCATGAGGTATTTTGCTACTTGCTCATGAGTAAGGCATTAAAGTGACTTAAGTGACTTTCTTGCATGAGAAAAGGACTTATTGATGTATCCATTCTATAAATATGACTGGATCCCGTAAATAAAATGTGAGCTTATATTTGTTAATATCCAAGTAAAACTTAACACCTCGTTTAGCTGCATTGAAACCAAAAATATGACTAACTTAGCATGAGATATCCACAAGTAATGCAACCGCTGCAGTGCAGTTTGATGAAATTATACAGAAAATCATTTTTGTAAGCCACAATAGTGCAACTGTACTCTCTGCATTAAAATACAGCTCAAGTGCTCGACTGAGGCCTTGTTTTGACACCACATTACACTAATGCTGACAGTGTGACATGGCTGCTATTAGCTCTCCATCAAATCTCCCTTTCCTCTTTTCCTCACTCAATTTCTCCCTCTCTGCTCCTCACATCACACCCCACATGCATTCTGTTGTCAGGAAAGGTGTCAGAAGAATGTGCTTAACACTTACAGCTAGTGGTGTGCGTACGCCCGCGCTACTCTGTATGTGTGTGTGCCTGTATTTAGCGAGGTGACACTTTGAATCAACCGTGCACTACTACAGGGGGCTGGTGCCGGTGTGTGAGGGGTTGCATGGGTCACTAAGTCACTAACTACTGCCGAGGGAAAGCCGGTAGGGGGTTGCTGATGTTTACAGGGTCCCTCACTAACACCTATATACTGACAGTGTGTATGTGTGTGTGTGTGTGTGTGTGTGTGTGTGTGTGTGTGTGTGTAATAACCTCTTCTTGGACTTAATTCTTCCGAGGAATATTAGTAACAGACCAGAACACTCCCATCTGCCGCTGCACTGTCCTTCGAACTGCCTCCCATCCTTTTTTCTCCTCTTGTTTAATCATCTCTAAGCTTCTTCTTCTCCACTCCCTCACTGTATCAGTTTCCAATCCTATATTTTTTTCTTTCAAGGTCTCTTTTCTCTCTTCTCTAAAAGGTTCAGCCACTCTTCTTGTGTTTTTTTTTTTCCTTTTTCCATTTCCTCTTCTCCTCAGTCTGTCATTACCGCCACCTGTTCTTCTTGACATCTCTCCATGTACTGTATCCCTCCCAGTGTGCCACCATCCGCCTCTACAGTTCACACACACACACACACATTTTAATGCCTTTATTTATGTCCATGTTTTAAGCTTAAATATTGGATGATGCACAGCCAAAAATGCCACCACTGGTGAGAGCTCACTTTGTGTTTTGTTTTTTGGTCTAAATAGCTGCCTGTCGCTGTTTCTCTCCCTCTCCCTCTCTGTTTCACACACACACACACACACACATACCCCTGCCTCCAATGTGGGGAATAGTAAAACTGAAAACAATAAACGTTATCACAACAGCCACTGAATTCAGAGAGATAAGAAATTCATTAGGCGCCAGCTTGCTAATGACGTGCAAAGAGATGAAATTATGGCAAGGACAAAAAGGGTGTAAGAGACGGGACTAGGGGAGGAAGGAGGGGAGGAGGTGAAATGAAAAAGGATGTGCAGGCGAAAATGTTCCCCAGGATGGTACATCGTATCATAGCGTGCCAGCTCAATTGGCTTGTGACCTCTGTGAATCAAAGAATTAAACTAGGCCTCACACGTATGTCAACACTCTTTTTTTATCTCTGTTTGTGTTTCTTTCTTTCTCTCTTCCCCCCTCTCTGTCTGATATTACTATGCACGAGCACGGGGAAATCGAGGTTGAAATTTGAAGCACTCGTGCTGACATTCTCTTACTCGGCTTACCGCTCGCGTGCTACTCAAGGTCACTCTAAGCCCACGCCCCCATTAATTAATAATGAAAGTTCACAACCCTCTGCCGTGGCGCAATGTGGGCAAAGAGATGGTGAAAAAGTATTGGGGAGTTTCATTTCGAGTGCTATTATCCACCTGTGTTTTGTGTGGAGAACAAAATACTGCAGGTCCATCTGTGGCACATCAAAAACAGACTACTATAATCCCAATGTCAGAGCCTCTCCATGCTTAACATTCCCACTAACACACACACACACACACACACACACACACACGCATCCACCATCTGGTGCCTATTCTGCCCCATGTTATACCCCCTCTGCCCTGTACTGGATTACCCCCTCAGTATTTACATCTTGCAAATCCAGCCAGCGGTCTCTGATAGGGGCCATCTGTAATCTGAAGGTTATATTTGCAGAATGTGTGTGTGCGTGTGTGTTTTCATGTGTGTGTGTGTGTGTGTATCGGCCTGTAATTTGTTACCGCTCAGTGCAGGGACAGTATCAGCGTCCGCGACATCTGTTCAACACAGGGCCTACACAGCAGAACTGAGCGCATCATCTGCACTGCGCAGCACAGGGGTGATGCAGTCTGAGTCTCACACACATATAAATGCATACACACACACACACACACACATATAAATGCACTCACACATACAGTACATACGTGCACGCATACAATTACACAAACACATGCATACACACATGAATGGAACTGGTGTGTTTTTCAGGTATTTTAATTACTGCAAATTTTCTTTTTGAAATGTAACTATTGTTATTTCTGTCTACTTTGTTCACACAACATCTATTGCATGTCTGTCTTCCTGGAAGCGTGATTCCTCCTCTGTTGTTCTTTTTGTAGTTTCTTTCTTTTTTTCTCTGTTCAAAGTTGGGTTATTTTAGGAGATTTTCTTAATCAAGACGGATGATGAGGAAAAACAGATTGATCGTTCAGATTGTAAAGCCCTTTTAGACAATTTTGTAATCTGTGATTTTGCCCTATATCGATAAAATTCTCTTGATTTGGTTTGAATGTTGGCTTTGTTTTGGTAAATGTAACATGATTGTGCTGCAATCTTGGCAAAATAGCTAGCAATCCCAAGAGACCATATTGGTTAAATGAAGGTTTTTTTAAAAAAAGACATCCTTGAGTATTAAACCACAACAACCATAAAAATCTGTTTTAATGTGGGAGTCCAGTGGTTAAGATACATACCATATACTGTGCAGATAACCTTTGTTGCATGTCATACCCTCTATCTCTCCCTCATTATTTCTCATCTGCATCTTTGCTCTTCCCTTTGATAATGCTTTAAAGAGACACTCTAGCACTATAGTACTGCATCTCCATAAAGTTGGGGAGCTCACAAGAATCATCTTTTCTGTTTAAGACAGAAGAAATTTAACAAGCAGATAAACCGTATATTGACCTTAAGTGGTACAGGTCAAAATCCAAAAACACTGGATCCGACAATTCCCATAATGCACCTCAGTAGCATTGTTTGTTAGACTCTCCCTACCTGGTAAATGCTTGCATCTCAACTCTTGCCCTTTTGTAATGCATGCTTTCCGTTAAGGATTTAGAGTCTCCATGCTGAAACTGAGATAACCCTGATGATGTCATCTGGGTTATTTTTTTCAGAATTGATAAAGCTAATGCAGATTCACAGAACAAACTGTACAACTGTTTCACAGGCTGAGTAGCAAACTGATCTTGTAAAACCAGTGGAGTGCCCCTTTAATAAACATAAATTGTGGAATACAGTTTATTTGTCACGGTGTGTTCAGAGCTTCCATTTGGTACACATGTGCATTTAGATAAGTGTGTTTGTCTTCATATGAGTACACGTCATGCGGTTGTGCACATCTGTGTGAGGTCAGCCACAATCGAAACATCTCTATCCCGCTCAGAGAGACACCACAGCGGGGAAGAGGAAAAGCTCTGAGGCAAAATATTGGAGTTTGAATGCCCAGTATTTCTCGCCAATGATGACAACAACTCAAGTGGGATCCATGCAGGGAAGGAGAACAAAAAGACTGAAATGAATTTACAGCTCACCCGTTGGGGGATGGATGTGCCGAAGATGAAGTGATGATCATCTCTGTTCTCTGCTAAAATGAAATATGATGGCAAGGGAGCTCGGTGCCATTTCCTGCCTGGCACAGGAAGCGCCCATCTGGAGATGAGTGCTGTCTGTCCTCTGTTGTTGTGTTGCATGGTGTTGTAATAGCTTTTGTCACTGCTGTTGCTGCTCTCAGTGCTGTTATTATTTCTGAAGCACCATGCGGGTCAGTCGAGGGAAATGGGGAGAAAGAAATTATTTAAGATGCTGTGTTGGGGATCGTTGAGGAGCGGGCTGGTAAAATGGACAATAAGTGAGGAGTTTATCATTTGGACCGGGATGGGGGTGTAATGGAGGCAGAAGAGGAGCAGTGAGAGACATGCTGGCAGCTGCCCGTACGACTGTCACATCCCACCGCCCGCCAGAAAAGCAGAAGGAAGCCACTCGTCATCACCGTGACAACCAACGCGTGACGAGAGGAGGGAGGAAACTTATCCATCAAAAAATAACGCAGGGATGAGTGCACTCCTTCATCTTTCTGCTCGCACACACACACACACACACACACACACACACACACACACCACACACACACACACACACACACACACACATACAATGCCTTCATCTTTCATTTGAGTCATCAAGAAGAACCGTCTCCAAGAGGAAATCTGACTGAATCTCATGCTTTCTCGACTCAACAACATAATAATGTATTTTCATCACAATGAAGTGACTGTAACACCCCATGGGGCTGATGTTCAGAGCACACAGACAAACTGAAAGCACAAGAGGGGGGGACAGCAATTCAAGTGTAAACTAAAAAACACCCCAGAGCCAGAGACTGTCACACTGACACTCAAGCCAAGTGTCTGGTACAAAAAAACATGAATTCATTTGAAGAAAATGAACCTAAAAGGCAGAAAATACTCTTCTGATACATAAAGATTTTTATATAATCTAAAACCAAAGCCTCTGATTAAAAACTAATTAATCTCCCACTGTCCATATTTCAAACTTACTCCATATTCCAAAAATGCCTATTGTGTCATACTTATCTCAATATACCCAGAATTTCTCCAGAAAACAAGTCATTTCCAATGTTTCAGTGCACTGGAACCCTACCTGATGTGTTGTCATTAATTATATTCTTAATAAGAAAATAACCTACAGCCACCCATAACAAGCAGCTACATCAACCTGCTAATGTTGCAGACTGATGGGGGAGGTCATAGGACAAAAAACTAAAAGGAAGGCTACTACTGTGTGCTGCTGAAGCTTTCATGCAACTAGTAAGAAATGGAAACTGTGAGTGCTGAGCTCCACCCAGTGGTTGAGTATGTGTTTAAAGCTCTCACTGAGAAGTAATACAGATCTGAGCCTGTAGCTGCTCATAACAATGGATAATCTAATCCGAAAGGGTGTCGATCTGCAGGTGTGTTTTTTAGCCTCACTGTTTAGTGTATGTTTTCTTCTTCTCTTTTTCTCACCACAACCAGTAAAACCTCCATTACGCCTCTTCCTCTAAACCTCCTCTGATGTGGAGATTAAAGTCCCCCTCCAGTCAAAAATGTGTTTTGCTTCTTGTTCTCTCAGTTAGATATTCAAGCTTCACTGTGCAGAATGATGTATGTGCAGAGTTTCACACTAGAAGGCTGTTTTCACATTCATCTGCTGAAATGGGAAAGTTTGTCTGTGCTCACCTTAAATCTGAGTTAAAGGCATGTATCTACAAACAATGGTTTGTGACATCACAACTAGTTTGGAGGCAGTCGAGGGCCAGTAGGCAACTTACAAAGGTGTGTGATGTGTAAACTTGAAACCTCCAGTGCACATACACTAAGAATGGATTTACAGTGAAGTAGGAGATGTCCTGTCTGCATGTTTGAAGTTGAAAATATTTCCATATTCTTAGATTCTGATTTTTTAATGAGGGAGAAGGAGAAGATGTCATTTTAAGGATTTTGACAACTCAACCTTTTTTTGTGGAAAAACATGTCAGACACAATTAATTATTCCAAGAAGAGGATTTTTATACGTCTTTAAATATGTCTCGAGGGGGATCTTTAAAATATTCATCATTAATCTAAAAACATCTGCTTATTTTTAGTTATTTATTTCTTCTTTTTTTAAATACACCAGTGAAAATGCACGAGATGGTTGGCCTGCACTGTTGATTGGTGTTTGGACTCTCAGTTAGTTAATAAAAGGACTTTCCAATGAATTTACTTTTTGCTCTAACAAACTTATTCTTCTCTTTATTTGGAAAAGGAAAACTTTCAAAAAGTAATCGTCGGAGCTTATCAGTGGAGACGAGACCATTTCTTTGTTTTTTCCAGCTTCTCTAAGGATTCACACTCCTCATTGTCTGGTCATAAACCAGCTTCTGTAGCCATCAAGCAGATGCTGCCCCCTAGTGATCAACAAAGTCAACATTCACAAAGGCAGTCAATAAAGTATAACATGAACTATATTATTTGCATCCGTCCAAGTAGGTAAAGGCAAACATCGACATCTGGAACAATATCACATTTGTGTATACACACGCATCACACAAACTTTATCCCATTATTCTACTGTCAACTATTAGCAGGAGGGCCACAGTATCTGTGGTGGGAACCAACAGGCATGACTGCAGCCCGCAGTACAGGCAGAATAATGAATGAGTAATGAATAATAGAAGAATAATGAAGAATAATGACTTGGGGGGGAGAGACACACATGCATACACTCACATGCACACATTATACACACACACACGAGGACAGACACAGATAATTATACAGTATCACCATTTATCTTTCTCTCAGAGAGAGAGAGAGAGAGGTTCCTCTGTCCCCTCCGGTGTACACAACTTCATTAAGAGGAAGTCACAGATGGCCACAGGGCATGTGGAGAAACAGTGTCTATTTCTTCTACTGCAAGAGAAAAGAAAAAAAAAATCATATTTCAGGAAATATGGGTGCAGATGATATCAGCAAAAATTTGCTGTACTGAAAAGCCAGAACATATTTGCATAAGTTCAACGTATTACTAAAAATATTGCCCAAAACAATCAACATCCACGCTTCAATCAATGTAATTAATGTGATTTTTTGTGTAGTCTTATGCAATTTCCTATCATTTCATCATCATGTCTAATGCTAATTTCTTGATATTGGTATGATGAAAATGAGTCATTTCCGTCTTTAGATCGTGCATGGCGATAAAGACGTACTTCAGATATTAATTCTGATTTGTGTTGTTAAGAAAGGGGCATAACAACGAAGAATCATTGTTTAACATGGCATACTTCACATACTTGGCATGATTATGAAATGGGCCTCAGAAGAAAAGAAAAAAAACACGATGCATGTTTAAGTAATGCACAACTAATGCATGACTCATGATTGTGACAATTTGATTTAACTCGTGACAATTTAATGCATGCAGGATGTATTATGAATTCCTGCAGCTCACCATTAAGAAATGATAAAGTATGACCAATAAAGTATTAATACTTGCTGCGCTGAGACTTGAGAGTTCTAAACTGAGCAATGACAGCGGAATGAAACTTGAACATCTACTGAAGTACAACACTTAAGTCAAATGTGAAAGAACTTTACTGTGTTTCAGGAAGTGAAACTCTTGTGTGACTGATTTTATTTGCAGAGAATAGTACAGAAGAGACAGTTCTTTGTTTTCAATGTAATTATAAGAAGTTTTGCTCAGTTTTTGACAAATTTTTCACCACTGCAAATGTATTTTGGTGTCTTGTAAGTCCATGTGGGCTGGACACTTGTAAAATTATGTTTTTATTGATGCATGACACAATAAGTAAATAACTTACTAACAAACTAACTTTACTGAAGTATTTCAATTTGATGCAACTTCCTCTCCACCACATGTCAAGGTGAAATAGAGTACAATTTTTACTTGAGGCTAATTGAACTGTAAAATCTGAATACTTATTATCATTGTATAATATGAAGTTGTTCCCTGTCTACCCTGTTTTGCGATAGGCAGGTTGTTTTAGCAACAGTTTCATGAAGCTAGAGAAACCACTTCCCCTATGATAAAGACAAAAGAGCAAGATCTATGTGTCTACATACCATGTACTAAAACAGTGTGTACAACAATAACCACATGAGCCAATGTCGCAGAGGTCAGTTCTACAGCTCACCATGATTCTTATGGCAGGTGACTTTTGCATGTAAGAGGGGACAAAATAACAGGAACATCTGACAATGTAATGCAGTTCAACATGACCAATCTACAAATTAGAAACTTATTTATGTGATTTAGTCTCAACATATTATAATCTTTCTCACATTTTTATATTAGATTCCATGAGATTATATATGTGTTCCTGTTATTGTGTCATTCCTATGTTTTATATGCACATAAGGCCTGACATATTGATCTTTAATTTCTGTGCTTTTTGCAGAGTGTAAAATTGGTTCACTTGCTTCTCCTGACTTGTCAGGTTGACTCTAGCAACCAGTGAGTGTTCGCCTGAGGTGAGAGGTCTGG
The DNA here is from genome assembly GCF_914725855.1 of Thunnus albacares. Taxonomy (NCBI): domain Eukaryota; kingdom Metazoa; phylum Chordata; class Actinopteri; order Scombriformes; family Scombridae; genus Thunnus; species Thunnus albacares. The sequence goes on from NC_058120.1 coordinate 17,343,221, forward strand.
TGTCAAACTGTCCAACAGCAGCAATCTTAGCTGTCATCATTGCCTGAGCCTGAAGGTGACCAATGTTGGAGATATGAAACGTTTGAAACCAAGTGTGGCGAGTGTCTGATAGACTTGCCCGCCGGCTCTGAAATTTAAAAAACCATTAAAAGTTCTATGGAGTCTGGTTAACTGTTTTTCCTGCAGGTCATAAATGGATTGACAGATTTAAAATTTACAAATTAAAGGCTTTCATGGGTGAGATTAGGTTTAATTATGATTCTCTTTGTGCTAATTTGCATTTGTATTTGTGTTCTCCTATTTCAACACATTGTGCACCTTTCCTATTGTTTTCATGCCATTACTTTAAGCCACCATTTCCAGTAACAAGTTATGAGGTGAAATCATTGCTTACTGCTGCTTACCCTGTGTGAAAATTGTAAAATGGTATTTATTATTATTCTATGCTTCAGTTGTTCTATTTGATATTGGGTAGGAAACTTCCCTTCTTTTCAGTTTCCCAGTACCATACTTCCTCTATTTTCACTTGTGCTTTGAACCCCTGATTCATTCTTGTACCTGTTCGCCTGAAGCGACTGTGTCATTTGCTTTTCAGTCATCTCAAAACAACATGCTGCTTTTCTCTTTTCTCCTGTTCTTTTTCTGTGAGAGCACAGGTAAGAATATTTTTATAAGTGAATGCAATAACAGAATCCAAAATATAGGTTTCAAATGTGCTGATATTATTATTCTGTCTGTCTTTACAGTTAGTTTCCTGACTACACAGGAACAGGTAAGTATATTATATACTTACCTGGAAACAACTGCAGTGACTGTGGAAGGTAAAACATATTCTTTATCTTTATCTTTAACTATTCCAATCAAATCAAATGAAAGTACCAGTATTAGGAACAAGACTAAGAGTCTGCACAGCAGTGCTTTGAGCTAAATGCTAATGCTAATGCCAACATGCTCTCAATGAAAATACTATGCAGATGTTAAGCAGGTATGATGTTCGTTTTTGTCACCATGGTGACCAAAAAGTGTAGTTTATGGTGGCATGCTAACAAGCACTTAACACAAATTACAGGAAACGCTTTAAAATGAGAAAATAAGGGGTCATCAAACATCATTACAGTTCTTCCTGTGAGGGAAATGAATGTTTGTGCCAAATTACAAACTTTATGGTGGTGCTGGATCACCAGAGTCATCCATCCGATAGGGAACTATCACTAAAAAGCACAAATGTCAACCTCACGGTGGCGCTAGAGAAAAAAATTAGAGGATCAACAAAGTGAGCAGGTTGCTTGACTGACCAATAAACCCACCATCCATGCCATGCCACAAGCATGGCTCAAAATGTCTAGCAATACCAAAATCTTTTTTTCAAATCATCTGTAACTGTTTTATCTCTACTCTCTCTCTGTCCTCCATCCATCATCCTCTCTTCTGTCTTTCATCTCACCTTCATCTCCCCCCTCCTCTCCAGAAAACCTATCTCCTCTGCAGCTGGTAGCCACACCAGACTACCCAGTTGCAGAAGGTCAAAGAGTCACCATGCACTGCAGTGCTTTCACCATGCCGGCCTCCGTCAGTTGGTCCTGGCAACGACTGGAAAATCAGACCTGGCAGCAAGTGGCCACCGGTAGGGATCTGACCCTAACTGAGCCAGAGCAGAGTGGGTTGTACCGCTGCCATGCTGAGAGCCGCTTATCTCAGACGAGCATGAGCCCTACCCACAACGTCTACATCATCTCCATACGTGCAACAGGTTGGTGGTCTGTTTTGAATGAATGTGAAATCTTTAAATGTCACAACTTCCTTTTTTTGTGCTGATGAATCACACTGGATTCAACATTAATGTGGACAATAATGATGTGTAATGAGAAATTTTTATTATGAATGTCTTCAGTGCGTCATGAGAATTGATTGCCAACAATTACTTAACGTCCTTTGAGAAAGTGTTAGGAAAAAAACTATAGCAAAACTGACTTTTTGAGATATCTGTCATCATATTTGCTAGTCTAAAAAAATTGATATACCAGACAAAATTCTTTTTTTAACATGAACAAACATTTTTGAGAAGGATCTCTTTAAGTTTTTAGGAAAGAATTTCACAGAAAATTTTACATTTGAAAAATAAACTTATTGTTGCTCTCTGGTGGACAAAGTATGGAAACACTGTGTCTAAGTTACCTCACCCATATTTTTGGAATTTCTTGTCAATTTCTTGTTACAGTACTTATCAGTCACATGCACACCAATACCAAATGTATCTGCCGTATCAGCCTTTCACCTGCAATTCTGTGCCGTTTCTCCAACTTCAAATAGTGGGGGAGAAATTAGGAATAGCTGCCCTCATCCTTTCTCTCCTGGCTTTGATCATCAACCTCGCCATTCTGTTTTGGCTGAGCTGGCAAAGATTTAGTGGCATGCTGACTGCCTCCAACACAGCAGCAAAAGGTAAAGGGCACAAAAGAGCATTTCTTGTCAAGTCAGATTTTAAGCAAATGTCCTGTGGGTCATTTTAGTTTCTTTATTTACTTAAAGGTTTATCTGGAGCTGAGAAACCACCAAAGTAAGTCTCTACTGGAATAAAAAGTTACAGTATATTTTTATTAGCTTAGCATTTTGTTGACACATTGTGAGACAGTTGAGTCAGAAGGCTGTATATATTAACAACTACATTTTTTTTGCATACCAGAGGATGTTTGCCACAGACTGACGGAGACGTGTACATGAATTACGTGAACACCAACCAAGCCTACTCTGATCTGGACCCTGCCAAAATGACTGGAGACAATGTGTATGCAAGTCTGTCATGAGCATCCGTGACAAGGTGGAAATGTGCAACAAAAAGAGGAAAGGTGACAAAAAGATCATACAGATAGTAGCATGACTTGCTAAAGGAGGTTTGCTATATACAGCTTGATAGTGTGAAGATTACCTAAATGTGTGAACTATACTTGTTTTAATCTCATTTCACTGCTAAGTTATTTAATGTAGTACAACCTACAGATCTGCAGTTATTGGTTCATTATGTTGTCCCCACCAAACAGTAAAAAGCCCTTCCTTCTCTGTGTTTAATAAAACCTATGCTTTGCTATAAGTTTCTTTGTCTCATTGATGGTATGTGTGTACTGTGCACACAGATGGGTACATAAATGCCTGTCAACATGTCAAAAACTGACTTTTTAATTATCTTTAACCATCACTGTATGACAAATTAAACACAAAAAAATATATTAAAAAAAAGAGTAAGAGAAACTAATGCTAAATAAAATGACACTTTAAAGCACAAAGCAATATAAACAAAGCTGCTCAACTGGATTAAAAAGACATAAACATAAACCTGTTTTGCAAAAGCAGGTAATCTCAAAGTATATTCAAAATACAGTATTAGATAGCTAAATGACAATAAGCATTGGCTTTTTTTTGTCACAGTGACTCCTTTTTACCACCACATCTCCATTAATGTCACAATATCAGATGCCAGAGGGGAAACATGGCTCAAGCATTGTTACTTCTGTTCCCTGGTTTCACAATAACGGATATAACTTGTCGAGGCACAAAAAAAACCTAACTTCTCTTATGGGAGACAGCTCTGTCATTATCACATGTTACTGATATAATGTCAGGGACACCCACCAAGGGGTAGGGTGTGTAATCTATACCCTGAACACCCAAAAAGAGGTGACTAGGTGTATATATGTGTATTATGCTTAATTTCACAATTGTTTCATGTCGCATCAGTTAATTTCACAAACTGATAAAGTGTCCTTCTGCAGGATTTTCAGTCATAAATGTTTTGCTTATGAACGTCAGTTTGCAAAACTTCTGCTTTTCTGCCTGTACTTCACACAGGAAGAGCAGAGGGATGGGTGCAACTCAAACTGTAGCTCCAACAGTAAGCAGAGTTTAAGCATCAAGACAGTGCGTGAGACAACTTTCTTAAAAGAGGGTGTAGATACACTGGCGCTAAATGACATCAACACTAAAATGAAATATACATGTCCTGTCATCTTCAATCAGTGGCAACATGAGGGATAAATTATTTCACACACAAGTAACAGATATATACATATGTATATAAATCTGTTTGAATTAATCCAACTCAGGCCCTTGGTGCTCGCTCTGTCGTCTCTGGCTCTGATTCCTGCTGTCCATGGAGATCTGTGACGTGACCGTGTGTGAGCACCTGTCTCCCTTTGTGAACTTTATCATGTGAGCCATAATGAACCTCCTAAACCTCCTTGTGGAAAAATAATAAACCACAGGATCCAAAATGCAGTTGAGGCCCATAAGAACCAGGGTGATCTGATGTGCGTCGTTGAGCACCTGCAGAGTGTTCTGGTCCCAGTCCACGTGACCCCAGCCCTCTCTGATCTGCAACACTGCCAGTGTCCAGAAGCCTTGAATGATATGGTGAGGCAGGAAGCACAGAACAAACACCCCCACGACTGCCACCAACATCTGCAGAGCCCTCCGTTTCAAACCCCTGGGTTTTTTAGACAAGAATGATACGGTCCTGTGGGACTTTCTGGATTGAATTTTTGCAGACCCCATTTCTGACTGAGGAGCCTTTTGAGAAAGTAATGCTCGGGCGATAAGGAGATTGCACACTACGACAAGAAAAAAAACTACTAAAAACACTCCAATTATCGTGAAATGAGTGGAAGCCACTACTTTCTTTGCAAAATCAGTTTGATTCTGGTACCCCTCAAAACAGCGAGTGACATTCCCATCTTCGTTGGTCCCCGGAGAAACCAGATATGGAATAGCCATTGCTATGGTCACTGCCCAGATGACAACGGACACGATGATCCCACGGCGCCTGTGGTCCGAAGAGGCTGCATCCAGAGGCTTGGTGACTGCCCAGTATCTGTTGACGCTAATGGCTGAAAGGAAGAGGACGGAGCAGTAGGTGTTGATGAAGAACAACGAGCCAGTCAGCCGGCACATGAAGTCTTTGTAGACCCAGTTACCGTGGCGACTATAATAGCCAATCCAGAATGGAAGTGCACACACAAACAGGAGATCAGCAACGGTCAAGTTGGTCATGTAGATGCGGATTTCACCCATGGCCTTGGCCTCACGCAGGCAGCGCAGGACAAACAGCACGTAGAGGTTAGCGAAGAGACCCAGGATGAAGATGATGCCATAGGCAGCTGGGAAGAGTTGATAACGAAACTCAGAGTCCAGGAAGCCTGAGACATTACCAGCTAAAGAATTCAATTCAGGCCTTCCTGCCATGTAATTTTGTTCTGTGCTTGAAGCCAGAATTCCCGTCTGTGGAAAATAAAACAGAAAACATGTCAGTGGTTCAAGTCCAAATGAGGCTTAAATAGTTTCATGTTTAGATCAATACCAGTGGTTTAGGGTGGTTCTGTCTGAAAGTGTTTGTTTTGAGAAGGAAATTCAGGGAATTGCTCTTCATGAATTTAATTCTCTTTTATTATAAAGCCATTCAGGAAAAAAGAAGAAGAAAAGAAGTTCTAAAAAAAAGAACTCTCACAGAATCCTGCAAAAAAAAAGTGCTATGAGTGAACACAAAAAGTTTAAATCTGTTAATCATTAAGGTTTTACCACTACCACTAACATTGTAAAGATGAAGAGCAGGTATGATGCTAGATGAATAATGATCTCACAATTTTCATCCAATCACACAACATTTACAATCCAGGTATGGGAACGTTATATCGAGAAAAGACTGAAAATCAAAGTTGTCTCAAAACATAGACTAGTAGCAAACTGGGTCAAAAGTTCAGCTATCACTTTATCTTGTGAAGGAAATGTGATATGTAGGTGCGTCATGCAAAACTGTTCAATTCCAGTAAACCTGTTAGACTCAAGGTGACAAACTCACACACCCACGCATGATAAAAATCTGATCCCCCAACCATGAAGGCAGGTCTTTGTTTTAATACTGCTGGAAATGTTTAAGTTTTCCCCTTTGGCACTGGTAAAATACCTGATGAATGACTATTGATTGAATTGATTATTGATCATTTAGTCTGTCACCTTGAATTAAAGCTGAAAAGTGCCCAATAATGTCTCAATTAAATATTAATAAGAAAACATCAAAATAAAAATGTTACTTCTTCTTTCAAATATGTTATGGTGATATCAGATAAATAATGGCTATATGCCAGCTGTGGTTATATGGTCCACAACCGTGGCATGTGATAAACAGATGTCAGAGGAAGTGAAGCAACACCACAAAAAAGGAAGCGAGGATCTTACCATGGTTTCTTCTTTCTGAAGAACTATGTTGTAAATCTTAAGCAGCCACGTATCTCAAATTGATCCGTCCAGTAGATATTCCAGAGGACAGGCAAACTGTGACAAATTATTAAAGTAGTAAAAGTCAAAATCACATCACATAACATGTTTAAATATCTTATAGCAGGGAAAACAAAGTAAGATTTGTAAGTTCTATCAAATAAGGAAAGCAAGAATAAAAAGTTTGAAAATCTCTAAATGGCAAAAAGTAAAAAGTAAAGTAAAAGTAATCACAAGTAATCAGTCTATTTTTCGGTACTCCGCATTACTCGTAATGTACACATGCTGCATCCTCTCATTAATCAATCAGTCCGTGATATTCAGGTGGCAGCTCATTGGTGAATTTAAAGACACCACAGTCTGCCTCATTTTCATTTGTTCAATACATCAGTGAAAACAAGCTTTCTTTCATATTGTCTGTCTTTACATTTCTCACTTTTGTAAAGCATAAAAGCAACAAAAATTGAATCTTAAATTACAGGCTGGCAACTTACCAGACTGCTTCCTCTCCTTCTCTCTCTCTCAGGATGTGAACTCATCGACTGTTAAGTACAACTGACTGACTAGGCGTGTGTTTGTGTATATGTGTGTTTCTGCGGAAGGAGTGCTTCAAAGTTCAATACGAAAGAGTTGTGGGTGTGCTTATTTCAGTCTTAGGAAAACCCAACATGGAGCAACATATTCACCTCCATATTTTCCTGTGTTTGTTCCTGAGAGATGCTCGCACTCATGTAATCTAGGTGTTTTTCAGCTGGTCTCTATACCCTTGTCCATAGAAATATAAATTATACACTTACGTACATCACTCTTATTTTTTTATTTCATGCCCCTGTTTTTCACCATATTTTTATATTCTTGTTCTTATCTTGTATTCTTTTACATGCAGCTTTCCCTCGAAAATTAGCTCTTATCTCAATGTGATGTACCTAATTAAATAAAGAAAAAAAGATCAGTTTCTTCAAGAATTTGTCTTGAAACTTATTATACTAGTCAAACTTAATTTTAATGTCACAAAACTTTGAGGTATTATAATGAGTTAAGAGTTAAGATTGATCCATTTAAACTCGCCTCTGAGTATTAAAGACATTAGGTCCCTTGTAGAAGATGATAAATTTACCACAACATAACACCAACTTTGCCATTTGTCAATATACAAAAATAGAAATATTTCCCAAATATATATATATTTGTGCTGCTGGTATAAATCTTTGTACATAGAGGGTGTTCTGGGTCAAATTTGACCTGTATTTATTCAAAGAAACAAATCAGAGAAACTATAGATTGGCATATCTGTGCTCCTGTAGACTTTTGAGGTGTCATGGGGGAATCATGAAACATTAGAAGAGGGACCAAGTGTGCGCACATCCAGGCAAATATTTTCAGGTTCAAGACAAAGGATATTTTACTGCAGAGCACAAAGGAGAAAGGTTTACACATTGTTAGGCTCCAAATAAATAGTTCAATTCTCTTTTTCTCTTTTTAAGGCAACTTTTCAATCTACAAGATCCTACAAGATTCTTCAGGCAAGCGTCAAAGAGAAAACAGGCATGTCTTGTAAATCACCTGCTTGTCAGCAAGCAGCAGGGAAAAACAAACTCCACAAGATGGCGATCACAGTACTCCAGACCAAACAATCCTCTTTTTTTTTTTAAATACAGTGTTTATATCATGAAACATACATAGACATCACAAGGTGCCTTGACACTTGCAGCATCTGCACCTACAAACATGTCTTAATAAGGTAAAATAAATACATCAATTCCCAGGAAAACAACAAAGTTCAGGTGGGTATGTTATATTCAGTAACATGTCTGCAGGGAGGATGGCAGCGGAAATATTCTGCAGATAACTCCAGGACCTACACGACTATACTGATTGTGCAGTTTGATAGAAAAAGAGTGCATGTGGATTTTATCATATATCAATGCTAGCAGTGTTGATTGGTAAATTTCATGGTTATAATGAAACCCACCGATTCAAAAATGTTGTTGCATTCTTCAAATTCAATCAAATTCATTGAAATTATGATGTTGCTGTTATGTTCTCCTGTTTCAGGTAACATGAGACCACAGTATAGTGAAACTGTGAATGTGTCTCTCCATAAACAAACCTAAATAAGCACTCTTCCTGCTCTCTGAAAGATTAATGAAGGATCATTTATTTCTTAACAACTGATACCGTATTTATGAATGTTAATCATTTTTTTATTCAAAATTTGGTGTAGAGACTAATTATGAAGCCTGAACCAGGCCCATACTGTGAAGGGTCAGAATATGAACAGTATGTAAGGGTTAAGTTCATAATTATTAAACATATAAATAACACCTCTAATTAATATACAGGCTGTATATTAGACGTCTGATTAAATAAGTTTCTACCTCCTCAGAGTGAGTCATGATTGGGGCTGATTAGTCCGAATGATGATGCAAATACAGATTTGATTGATGTTTAATTCCCGTAGAACATCATTAGCATGCCTTCATCGTTCTTAATACAGACCACATAAAACCCAATTTCCATCAGAATTAAAGCTGATGTGTTGATTGGGTCTTCGCACCCTTGCACACGTCGGGGCGCGGTGCAGTCTAAGGGCCTCTGTCACGGGCATGTAGATGTTGCCAGACCTGGGCTGACAGGTCTGACTTAACAAACATGTAAAGTTTGGTGCGACCGGAGTTTGTACAATAAAGTTATGGTAATTTCCTCTGTCATGGCGAAACATCAAGTCTCAATGGTGTGAGGATGACAATTTTCTGCAGGGTGAGACATGTCTGTCTTGCTCACTCCTGTGTCATCAAAATTATGCTTATTTATATTAATTATTAAGTTTTACTCTTCGAGTCGTAGCACAGTCCAAGGGCTTCTGTCACAAGCATGTAGATGATGTCAGACCTGGGCTGACAGGTCTGACTTTACCCCCCTCCCCCTTTCTTCCCTCCTTCTACCTTTCAGTTGGAGAGCAGGATTTTCGAGTACTCTTCTTGTGAAATATCCTCATAAATCTCATGATGTTGGCCAAATCTTACATCAAAAATCACGTATTAGTAGTAATTTTCGTCGCAAATCCATTGATACAGGTTTGAAAGTGGTCAGACTTATAGTTTAGACGTCAGGACCATTTGTTTGACACAAAGTCCATGCCCAGAGATTGCCTCCCCATTGGTTTACATTGTAAGGTGCGATGTGGAACTACAGCTTTCAGGCTGACAGGATGTATCACTCTGTTTGAAAATACCTTTTCTTCTCATCTTTTTGGTTTATAACAGCAGTTGGCAACCAGCATATTAGGTACATTATAGTCATCCTACGCCTCGTACTGTGGACCAAAAATTAAATCCAACACATTAATCCTGTCCGTATAATAAACTCAAAAAGACAAAAACACTGCTGCTCCACCCACTTGGCATGTTCATTAAAGTTATAATGCTGAGCTCCAAAATTTTTCATTTGTGAGCACATGTACTCCCTCAGAAAAAATTAAGCATTGAACACTGCTGTCAGATGTGTAGAAACAATAAGTAACTGCAGCTGGACACAGAAAAATACCAATATATTTGAAGGGAGAGTGTGAGCGAATCGCTAGGTGCTCGGGCCCTAATAAAGGAAAAACTGCAGTAAAGAGCTACAAAATTTAGTTATGATTTATTTTTCTACTGCACTTTATCATTTAATAGTCACCCTCACTTCATTTTTTCCCTTCCCCTTCCCCTACAATTATTGTAAAATAAATGATAATAACCCCAAATTTCATACAAAGTTTGTATATAATGTACTGTAAGTATATAGACCTTTCTGCTATATCCTATAAAACTGAGCTACATTCAACTGTCACATCCATCCTTCGCCTTCCTTCCCTCTTTCTCCCTGTCAGATTGAGAGCAGGATTTCAGAGCAGCCTTCTAGTGGAAATATCTTAATAAATTCCATGACTTTGGCCAAATCTTACATTAAAAATCACATTTTAGTAGGAATTTTCATCACAAATCCATTGATACAGGTTTGAAAGTGGTCTGGCTTATAGTTTAGACATCAGATGCCCCAGTTTGGCACAAAGTCCATGCCAAGAGATTGCCCCCCCATTGGTTTACATTGTAAGGTGCAATGTGGCACTCCAACTTTCGGGGCTTACAAAATCTAAGAGTTATAAAATCTTTGAGTTATTACAAAGTTTTTAATAACTTTTGTTCAGCACAGTGTGATAAGTCATGTTTGAAGCCGATACCATTAATGCCCTAGGAGGAGATAACGTTTATTCAAAGTCCAAAATTGGCACAAAGTCATACTTTCATGGGCGAATTGTGGACTTCCTGTTGGATTTAGGTCAGGGGTGTCGTGTATGATTTGTATGTCTTGTTGAAACGAATAATTGAGTTTTGGTTCAATCTCTCTAAGACATTCCTATGGGCTGTGGCGGCCATTTTAGTGACATAGGTGGCGCTATAGAACACATTTTGGCACTTTGGGGGATAATTTTTACATTTTATCAAATTTTTCACCAGACCTGATGTGCATGCCAAATTTGGTGAGTTTTTGAGCATGTTTAGGGGGTCAAATTTAGGGTTGAAGTGGCGGATTAATAAAGAAAGAAGAAAGAAAGAAAGAAAGAAAAACAGAACAGATACAAGAGGGTCTTCGCCCCTTTGGGTCTCAGGCCCTAACTAATCACAGAACAAGACACAGCTGGAGTGGGGCAGGCACTGGAAAAGGAGGGAAAGCCCAGGATTGATTAACAATGAAGACAATGAGGGTGTGGGAGGCAACTAACAGGTCAAGGCTAATGGGACTAAACACTGAACAGATGTGCAGGGGAAAACAGCCTGAGCAGAATCACGGCAACACGTGAGAAACACAAGGTTACAAACTGCCAAGAATAAAACCAAAGCAAGGCAGAGATTAAAACTGAAGAAAACATGATCGCTGGGGGTGTTCCATCAAGCTGGCTGAGGGGATGGCCTGGCTTATTTTGATAAGCCTCGCTAATTTTAGTGGGAGTTCCATTCCATCACTGGGGCTTATATGAGTCCCAGCCCAGTAACCATGGTAACTTAGTCAGCAGAACTAGCCTGCTCCGTGGCAGGCTTATGGTCAAGCTTAACTCAGCTGCATGTCAAAGAATGTCTGACAGACGGAAACAGACTCTCAAAAGATGTTTCTATCAAGTCTCTTTTCGCACTAACATCACTTGTCTGTGTTCAGAAAACATAAAATAGAAGAACTGTGAGGGACTTTTACAAAAATACTTAAGTAAATCCCTGTTTTATTCGTGGTCACTCTTGTATTGGACTGGATCCTTTTATTTAAAAGCTTAGCATTTATAATTTAAGAAATAAAAGTGTGCCAGCATTAAATTGTAGTCATTCACTGTTTTACAGTAGTCCTTTGCCTTTTGGGCTCGGTCCCTAATTAAGTCCAAACCATGACCTTCTGCTGTGTTTAAATTTATACAGGGTGCATCCCAAGACTCTTAAATTGCATCCACGTTTCCCTTACTTGCGTCTTTTCCTTGCGTCTTAGTCCCTCCCACCGTGGATGCAAGGAGAGACGCGAGGAAACCAAGCGAGGAGAGAGGAAACGAGGAAATCTGTTTTAAGAGACATGAGACGTCCTCTCCTCTGAAGCGTCATGTGAAGCGACGTCCGTTTCTGATGACGGCGACAGCTGATCACAGCTGGATCAGCTGTCAGTCGGCTTAGAAACTTCTGATGGAGTGTGTGTCTCCACACATGTGCGCTGTGCTAATACTAATAAAGGTTCCCAGTTATCACCGCTAGAGCAGCTGTTTTCTCTCTGCGGGCTGTTACCTGTTTAACAAACACCTAAATAAAAACCTGCATTCTGTATTTATACTGTGTTCTGCTCAGACGCACAGGAACCATTTCTACTCGCAGAATGCGTTTATACTATTTATTGATTATTTGTATCTGTATTTTTTGATAATCCTGATAGTGAATTCATCATTCAGTAACCCAGAATATGATCATGGTGTCTCCTGAACACTGGAAAATATGTATTTGGCTAAATGTTTCAGGGCAAATGGAAATGATTTAACTCATATCAAACCCGACGCTCAGGAATTTTCAGCCTCACATGTGACTGAATGGAAATGATACGTAATGATACGTAAAATATAAATGTTTTGAACTATTATTATGGATCAAATTAAAGTCAGGAAGAGTCTGTCTGTCAGCAAGAAACAGTTTAATGGAGGAAATAACATCATGAATAAAATCTTTCTTATAACTGAAGAAAGTTGTTTATGGTTCTTTTGTTGATCAGACCGACAATTAACAGATTTTTAACTATGATGAATCAGAAAACAAATAAAACATAAAACTTGGGAATGATACACTTAAATTGAATCTATAATCTGTCTCCACTTCGGTATGAAACTGCAGTGATGTAGGCCTATCAGATTAGTCTGATCAGCTGCAGCGTTCAATCAATAACTGATATCCAATAAGGGGGCGTGTCGGCCGGTAAAAGACTTCCGTGAAGGCTGCTCTCGTGTTTCCTCGCTCCTCGCTCCTCGGAGCAGAGTAGAGCAAAGACTTGGGACGCCTGTCAAAACGGCGCATCAGGAACAACTTCCGGTTCAGGCGAGGAGCGAGGAGCCATAAAATAAGAGACTTGAGACGTACCCATAGTGTTAACTGCTTATAGTAAGCAAAATTCACCGCTCTCTTCGCCTGTTCTGCCGCCAGGGAAAAGAAGGAACTTGTCATTGGCAGAGTCAGAACCTGCTGCTTCAAAAATGCGTTTGAAACAGCTGTACTGTATTTTGAAACAATCAATAAAATTCAGTAACTCTATATTCGTGTATAGTAATAAATATACAAATGTCAATTAGATGGTATTCTGCATGAGAAATAAAGAAAAAGAAAAGGTTATGATATTATAGTGATATTTGACCCGGACAGATGTGACCACTCTAAGCGGTTTCCACTGTTCACATCCTTCTCCAGTTTCTTAATCTCCAACTGCAACTTAATTTTTAAGTTTCATTGACGCTTGTTACATTTTGTGAAAGAGAAATGTGTCAAAGAGTATGATAATGTTGGTAAGTTGGTTCTCTAATGTTGCCTACACCATAATTTTAATTATACATCTAATATCATCTAGCCTAGTGATAATATAACTACAGTCGCTGATCTAAAGGGCAATACTACTGAATGCTCATTTATTAACAAATAAAGATAAAACCATGAACAGGAACAAGCACTGCTCTTCACTTTCACCACCCAGACTCATTAAGCCGGATGCAGGGACTGAACCATGAACCTTCTAATGATAAATTCACTCTAACCTTTCGGCTATCACTATCTGCCTACAGGTGCGCATTTAATCTGTCATCAATTTTGTGCTAAGTCATTTCCTTCACCTTTTTAATTGTAGCAGTTTTGCCCTATTTTGTGAAAACTCCTTTATATTCTTCATATAGTTTCATCAGCAGGTTTGTTCCGCGGCAGAGAAGAACACCGCTCTAGTTTTCTCTTCTTTTTGCGACATAGTATCGTCTTTTCGACAATCGACTGTTGTGGGCTGTTTATGTAATCCGTGCACGCGCACACTGCTAGTTTATTCCAGTCTGGCTACACTTGGCGTTGACTAGACACAGCTTAGCTGCATTAGTGGAACGGCTTGAGCCTCAAGTGAAAGTTGACGTTAATTCTAGCCAGGCTTTTTCAAGTAAGCACAGCTTTCTTTAGCTGTGTTGATGGAACACTCCTCTGATGTCATAGGAAAAACAGGCACTACACAAACAAACACAAATGGTAGATGCAGTTATCACAAATAATTTGTAACCCAGAGCACATTCAAAATATACACAGAGCAACACCAAAACCCCCCAAAACACAAACAGTCCAGAAACAGAGTTCAGGAGAATTCAGTGATTTAGTGATGACCTCAAACCATTATCTTGTGCAACATGAGTCCATGGATACACATACAACCACAGTGCACATACAAATATACAACCACATTGTTTCTCTTCTAACTTCTTTAAAGATATATTATTTCAGCCTGTGTAGGCAAGGTGCAAAAAATGTGGATCAGCCACCTACATGTTAACATCTGTTTTTCTCCCTAAAAAACAAGGAATTTTCAACTTTGTTGGCTTCAGTGATGCCACTCAGTTATAAACTAGAAGAGTTTCTCAGCAACAGTTCTTTGTCATCAAATAGGTATGTCTAGCTTAACAAGTGTAAACCAAGGCATTAGTGCAAAGTGATTAATGCTTTGTTATTTTTGGATGTGCTCAATAGTGAATAAACACAGAGAAATAGTCTGAAAAAACAAACACACACACACATGTGCTGTATGGTGCTTTTTTCAGTCCATCTACTATCCATTTCTGTAGCTGACATACAGTACCAGTCAAAAGTTTGGATACGCAATAGGAAAGTGTGTCCAAACTGGTACTGGATACTAGGTATCCATCTATGAACACCAGCCTCAAGCAAGCTGTTTTGTGTATACTCTCATGAGCTGTAAAATTACTGTGGAAAAAAATACAAAACACCAAAGCTGCCCAACCCAACAACTAACTGAATTTTGCCTGAACTCAGCCGGAGGGTCATACCTATGGCAAATGTCTCCATAGATGCAGCACAGACACAACAAATATGTTTTGTTCTGCTATTAAAGATCTGAAGCGAGGCGACAATACATTTGACAATCTGTTCCCTGAGGAATGCCTGAGAGAGTTGCAGATGATTTCTTTCAGTCCCCTTGTAGACATGAACGCACCTTGAAAAAGAGCTGAAAAAGAAGGTCTGCTCTCACCTCATTCCTATCCAACTGTGCAGGCAAGTTGGAACAGAAGTGTAGAGACCAATTACTTGTGCAGAAAGGTATGAGTCATTCCATCTGTACATGGTGAGGAGGCCGTGTTTCAGTGAACTAGAAAACTTAATCAATTACAATAAGGATGTTTAATAACAGAGTGGACAAACTGATAGAACACACCGCTGTCTGCCGGCGGTTTGTGGGAATCAAACCTTTAAATCAAGCCTTAAATTACGAGTCTAGTGGTGAGAACGACCTTCCAAAACTTCACAGGTTGAATCCCTACGTCAACCAATGTGCCAGTAACAGCCTCTTGAGTTGAAAAGTTTTCAGCCTACTTGCTGAGTCACTGAAAAGAAAATAATTTATTAAATAAACATTTTTTGTCTTTTTACATTTTCACATTAATCCAACAGCTCAATTTTTCAACCACTTAGCTGGAAGTCATATACACTAATAATGCTATCATTGTTTTAAAATAACTTTGTGGGCCTTCCGGAGAACTGCTCATCATGTTCCTCTGGCCCTCAAATAATCCCATGCTCACACAGTTCCACAATAACAGGAAGGCCACAGTTATACAGTAAATGTGTCACAGAGGTTCATATGGTCATTGTGACAGGGGACGTTGTGCATTTTTCTTCAGGGCGGACCTGCACGTGAAACATGGTCAAATCCTTGCTCTCCATAACCGGCAGAGCCTTAGAAGAAGATAGTTCAATAGCTAATTAAAACATGTCAGGCAAAAATACAAACAAACAAACCAAAAAAAACTCCAAAAAACAAATAACAAAACAGGGAGGCAGCCAGCTTGGACCCCATGAAAAAAAATCAACGAGGAGTTAATAACATTTTCTTTCTTCCCCTTACATACGATGGGAAAACACCTTATTCCACACTGATCACAGCACTATTCACTGAAGCTATAAATGTGAAATTTTCAAACCTAAGACCTCATATGTTTTATGGCTGCACCATTTCATCATGTGGAAATATTCCAGATGTCTTGAGCATCATTTTATATGCATTTCCCAAACATTCTGCCTGACATATTTATTATATTTGGAAAAAAATGAAATAAAGTTTTGTGGGTTTGAACAATGTGTTTGGCACGTCCTTGTCTGAAACCGCTGAGACATACAAACAGCCAACTGCCTTTAACCAACCAGCACTGACAAAGTGCTCAGCAGCGTTGCCACCACAGATGCTTCTGACAGATGTTGTTACACAGGAAGGCACAGTTACTGTGATAGAGGTCATGCACTTCCTACAGTCTCATAGCAATGGCTCATCCACTTCACTCCGTTTTTCCTTAATGACCACACAACCAGGGTCAGAGGAAGGGTACAGAATGCTAGGTAAGCTTAGTTCATAGCAACAGCAACATCACAGACTGAATTTGCCTCTGAAATCCATAAGGGCGACATAAAAGACACAGGCAGAGAGCGCTCTTCATTAAACGATGAACTTCAGTGGGTGCAGTGGTTGGCGAACGCCTTCTTTTATGGGGCTGATATTTGCAGATCTAGGCCTGGGTGGCTGGCTGAGTGTGCACTATGCAAATTCTAGATGTGTGAATTCACTAAGATGAGAGGTTGAGCATATACAGTAGAGACCTGCTACAGGGCTGTTCATAGCACTAGAATCATAATACATTATCATCAGCAGCCTAAACTCAATTTCTCAGCTCCCAACTCTGCTGAAATGTGATTTAATTATGTTCAAATGGACATGTTTACAGGGAAGCTTTAATGGTTCCACTGCTGATGATTTCATATGTCTTTAATCATTGCTGCAAAATTCACTTGAGAGCATCACAGAGCAGCTAGCACTGTAGGGTTTTATTCTCTGCTATTCTTATGCTTTCCCATTACCAAACCATTATCCATACCATTTCCTGAGCCCATTTTGTGATGAAGTGAGTATTTTAGCTGACATTCGAGATCAAAGTCCAAATGAGTTGTAGAAACAGTTTTCTCAAGACAAAATGTGAGGACTTTTCTGTTTTGTGCACTGTGTTTAGTGCTCTTGGAGTTTGTAGGGCATGAATAGTGACTATTATTAGTTATTAGTAAATTCAAGCTGCATCATGATGTGCACAACAGGAACTCTTAACAGATACATTCCTTGTCCTTTTTAGGCAGATGTACTCAGATGTACTCCCAAGACAGATGGCTTACTCCTCACCCACAGAGCTAAAACAGCTTCCAAATTTATACACTGGACCAAACAATTAATCTAAGCATGCTTTGAGAAGCAAACATTAGAGAGAAAATAATTCTCAGTGGGAAATATTTGTTCGTAAGAATTTAATGGAAATTACACTGAAATCAGATCGAGAGAAAATAACTCTCCGTGGGGAATATTTGTTCGTAAGAATTTAATGGAAATTACACTGGAATCAGATCGAGAGAAAATAATTCTCCGTGGGGAATATTTGTTCGTAAGAATTTAATGGAAATTACACTGGAATCAGATCGAGAGAAAATAATTCTCTGTGGGGAATATTTGTTTGTAAGAATTTAATGGAAATTACACTGGAATCAGATCTGTCAACCTCCAACATCAACAGCAACAAAATGGTTGTCTACCAGTGCATCCTAAATAACCCATATATGCACATTCTGCAACCCCATCAGCAGGATGAAGACACACCAAACTATTTGGTTAAGGTTAGGGGAAGATATTGGTCATGCCAAAGACTATATGGTTTGAGCATTACTTCAACAATTTAGTACTCCACTGTCAGAAATCTGAAAGACTTGTGAGAGACACATTTTCATAAGGTCAGCAAAGGAAATGATGCTACACAAGCCAAGATATCCTGACTTTTAGCTCCTAGTATGGGTCATGGCTGAATCCTTCATTTATCATAATGCAACTTCTTAGCATCTTTCATTAGACCACCCCTGCCGATGTCTTTTACACTGCAAGCCCCCTGCTTGTAACACAGCCTTTTCATAAAAAAAAAAATCCAAGCCCAACCTGAGATAATCCCAATGAAGACCCTGAAAATGATTCATCCTTTGGGGAATGTAAGTAACACATTTCATGGTCGTCTACCCATACTACATATTTTACTTTTGACCAAAGACTTGTGTCAGCCAGCGTGCAGAGCCCTCCCTAGAACAAGGCCACTAGCATGGCTAAGAGTCATGTAAACTGGGGTTAAAAACAATATAGAGAGATGATAAAATACCAATGGTGCATGAGAGAAGGTTTAGATTTTATAAGCCCTGAAAGTTGGAGTGCCACATTGCACCTTACAATGTAAACCAATGGGGAGGCAATCTCTGGGCATGGACTTTGTGCCAAACTGAGGTGTCTGACGTCTAAACTATAAGTCAGACCACTTTCAAACCTGTATCAATGGATTCGTGACGAAAATTCCTACTAAAATGTGATTTTTCATGTAAGATTTGGCCAAAGTCATGAGATTTATTAAGATATTTCCACTAGAAGACTGCTCTGACATCCTGCTCTCAATCTAACAGGGAGAAGGAGGGAAGAAAGGCGAGGGATGGGTGTGACAGTTGAATGTAGCTCAGTTTTATAGGACATAGCAGAAAGGTCTATATACTTATAGTACATTATATACAAACTTACTCGCACTGTAGAGCCCTGTGACAGTACACATTTCAATCAAACTTTGACCAGGTCATGTGGGTTAGAAGTGTTAAAAGTGCACAATTTTGATGACAGCTGTGCAAGTAAGCCTTATATGACAAACATCATCTGATTCACATGAAATTTTCAAGGTGTGCTCTACAGTTGATATACAGCGACATGATGTTTATTTAATGCGTGTTTTCTAGCACCAGATAGTGGACACAGGAAATGATATTTAACTCCTTCATGCAATGTTAGATAACAGACAACTAAAGTTACACATCTTTGTCCAGCAAGTACTTGTGGCACTGTACATTTAAACGTATGACAGACATGAAGTGCAATCAGGCAGCTTCCCAGAGCCATGGAGACAAGCTTTGTGATTCGTCAGCTTCCAGAAAGTCCCAGAAAACGCCGTTTTATTGATGTGATTGGTGTTACTGGTGGCTCGATTACTGGGCGTTGTGATGGCCTGATGACGTGTCATCATGCAAGCTTACAAAAACAGCCTGCTTGAGCTTGGCTCTTCCTACATGGTCACACCGACATCGAGGTAAGTCATGTTTTCATCTCTATTACCTTTGAGATTTGATGTTTCACCATGACAGAGGAAGTTGCTATAACTTTATTGTACATGCTCCAGTCTGCACCAAACTTTACATGTTTGATAAGAGTCCCGGCCTGAACACGCCTACATGACAATATTTTATCAGTGATGCAAACTGGCTCAATAGCGCCCCCCACGAAATTGCAGCTAAGCAGCCCCAGCAGCAGGCAAAATGGTGGACAAAGGAAGTGATGTTTATCTCCTTGCACTGTCTGAAAACAGCCCGGGTCTGAACACATCTACATGCCAGACAGAAGCCCTTCGACTGTGCCGCGGCCCAACGTGCGAAAAGGTGTGAGGGCCCGTTCAACGCTGCTTGCAGCTTTAATTGGGTTAGCATTTTGTTGACACATTGTGAGACAGTTGAATTAGAAGGCTGTATATATTAACATCCACATTTTTTTTGCATACCAGAGGATGTTTGCCACAGACTGACGGAGACGTGTACATGAATTACGTGAACACCAACAAAGCTTACTCTGATCTGAACCCTGCCAAAATGACTGGGGACAATGTGTATGCAAGTCTGTCATGAGCATCTGTGACAAGGTGGAAATGTGCAACAGAAAGAGGAAAGATGACAAAAAGATCATACAGATAGTAGCATGACTTGCTAAATGAGGTTTGCTATATATAGCTTGATAGTGTGTAGATTACCTAAATGTGTGAACTATACTTGTTTTAATCTCATTTCACTGCTAAGTTATCTAATGTAGTACAACCCACAGATCTGCAGTTTTTGGTTCATTATGTTGTCCCCACCAAACAGTAAAAAGCCCTTCCTTCTCTGTGTTTAATAAAACCTATGCTTTGCTATAAGTTTCTTTGTGTCATTGATGGTATGTGTGTACTGTGCACACAGATGGGTACATAAATGCCTGTCAACATGTCAAAAACTGACTTTTTAATTGTCTTTAACCATCACTGTATGACAAATTGAACACAAAAAATATGTTTAAAAAAAGAGTAAGAGAAACTAATGCTAAATAAAATGACACTTTAAAGCACAAAGCAATATAAACAAAGCTGTTCAACTGGATTAAAAAGACATAAACATAAACCTGTTTTGCAAAAGCAATTAATCTCAAAGTATATTCAAAATACAGTATTAGATAGCTAAATGAAAATAAGCATTGGCTTTTTTGTCACAGTGACTCATTTTTATCACCATTAATATCACAATATCAGATGCCAGAGGGGAAACATAGCTCAAGCATCATTACTTCTGTTCCCTGGTTTTACAATAGCAGATATAAAAAAAAAACTTAATTTCTCTGATGGGAGACAGCTCTGTCATTATCACAAATGTTACTGATTAATGTCAGGCATGGCAGGGACACCCACCAAGGGGTAGGGTGTGTAATCTATACCCTGAACACCCAAAAAGAGGTGACTAGGTGTATATATGTGTATTATGCTTAATTTCACAATTGTTTCATGTCGCATCAGTTCATTTCACAAACTGATAAAGTGTCCTTCTGCAGAATTTTCAGTCATAAATGTTTTGCTTATGTACATCAGTTTTCAAAACTTCTGCTTTTCTGCCTGTACTTCACACAGGAAGAGCAGAGGGATGGGTGCAACTCAAACTGTAGCTCCAACAGTAAGCAGAGTTTAAGCATCAAGACAGTGCGTGAGACAACTTTCTTAAAAGAGGGTGTAGATACACTGGCGCTAAATGACATCAACACTAAAATGAAATATACATGTCCTGTCATCTTCAATCAGTGGCAACATGAGGGATAAATTATTTCACACACAAGTAACAGATATATACATATGTATATAAATCTGTTTGAATTAATCCAACTCAGGCCCTTGGTGCTCGTTCTGTAGTCTCTGGCTCTGATTCCTGCTGTCCATGGAGATCTGTGACGTGACCGTGTGTGAGCACCTGTATCTTGTGAGCTTTATCATGTGAGCCATGATGAATGTCCTAAACTTCCTTGTGGAAAAATAATAAACCACAGGATCCAAAATGCAGTTGAGGCCCATAAGAACCAGGGTGATCTGATGTGCGTCATTGAGCATCTGCAGAGTGTTCTGGTCCCAGTCCACATGACCCCAGCCCTCTCTGATCTGCAACACTGCCAGTGTCCAGAAGCCTTGAATGATATGGTGAGGCAGGAAGCACAGAACAAACACCCCCACAACTGCCACCAACATCTGCAGAGCCTTCCGTTTCAAACCCCTGGGTTTTTTAGACAAGAATGATATGGTCCTGTGGGAATTTCTGGATTGAATTTTTTCAGACCCCATTTCTGACTGAGGAGCCTTTTGAGAAAGTAAGGCTCGGGCGATAAGGAGATTGCACACTACAACAAGAAAAAAAACTACTAAAAACCCTCCAATTATTGTGAAATGAGTGGCAGCCACTTTTTTCTTCTGATCATCAGTTTGATTCTGGTACCCCTCAAAACAGCGAGTGACATTCCCATCTTCGTTGGTCCCCGGAGAAACCAGATATGGAATAGCCATTGCTATGGTCACTGCCCAGATGACAACGGACACGATGATCCCACGGCGCCTGTGGTCCGAAGAGGCTGCGTCCAGAGGCTTGGTGACTGCCCAGTATCTGTTGACGCTAATGGCTGAAAGGAAGAGGACGGAGCAGTAGGTGTTGATGAAGAACAACGAGCCAGTCAGCCGGCACATGAAGTCTTCGTACATCCAGTTACCGTGGTTACTATAATAGCCAATCCAGAATGGAAGTGCACACACAAACAGGAGATCAGCGACGGTCAAGTTGGTCATGTAGATGCGGATTTCACCCATGGCCTTGGCTTCACGCAGGCAGCACAGGACAAACAGCACATAGAGGTTAGCGAAGAGACCCAGGATGAAGATGATGCCATAGGCAGCTGGGAAGAGTTGATAACGAAACTCAGAGTCCAGGAAGCCTGAGTCATTACCAGTTAAAGAATTCAATTCAGGCCTTCCTGCCATGTCATTTTGTTCTGTGCTTGAAGCAAGAATTCCCAACTGTGCAAGATAAAACAGAAAACATGTCATGTCTTCAAGTCCAAAAAAAGAACTCTCACAGAATCCTGCAAAAAAAAAAGTGCTATGAGTGAACACAAAAAGTTTAAATCTGTTAATCATTAAGGTTTTACCACTACCACTAACATTGTAAAGATGAAGAGCAGGTATGATGCTAGATGAATAATGATCTCACAATTTTCATCCAATCACACATTTACAATCCAGGTATGGGAACGTTATATCGAGAAAAGACTGAAAATCAAAGTTGTCTCAGAACCAAAACATAGACTAGTAGCAAACTGGGTCAAAAGTTCAGCTATCACTTGATCTTTGCACTGTTACCTGATATAAATGATTTACCGTTAAATGTTAGTGTTCAACCTCTAAAGACTCCAAAGTAGAGTTCACACCTGAATTTCCAGTTGAATCTGTGCAGCCCACGACAAGGAAATGTGATATGTGGGTGTGTCATTCAAACTGTTTGGTCAATTCCAGTAAACCTGTTAGACTCAAGGTGACAAACTCACACACCCACGCATGATAAAAATCTGATCCCCCAACCATGAAGGCAGGTCTTTGTTTTAATACTGCTGAAAATGTTTAAGTTTTCCCCTTTAGCACTGGTAAAATACCTGATGAATGATTATTGATTGAATTGATTATTGATCATTTAGTCTGTCACCTTGAATTAAAGCTGAAAAGTGCCCAATCATGTCTCAATTAAATATTAATAAGAAAACATCAAAATAAAAATGTTACTTCTTCTTTCAAATATGTTACAGTTTTGATTGAATTGATTATTGATCATTTAGTCTGTCACCTTGAATTAAAACTGAAAAGTGCCCAATCATGTCTCAATTAAATATTAATAAGAAAACATCAAAATAAAAATGTTACTTCTTCTTTCAAATATGTTACAGTTTTGATTGAATTGATTATTGATCATTTAGTCTGTCACCTTGAATTAAAACTGAAAAGTGCCCAATCATGTCTCAATTAAATATTAATAAGAAAACATCAAAATAAAAATGTTACTTCTTCTTTCAAATATGTTATGGTGATATCAGATAAATAATGGCTATATGTCAGCTGTGGTTATATGGTCCACAACCGTGGCATGTGATAAATAGATGTAAGAGGAAGTGAAGCAACACCACCAAAAAGATAAGCGAGGATCTTACCATGGTTTCTTCTTTCTGAAGAACTAAGTTGTAAATCTTAAGCAGTCACGTATCTCAAATTGATCCGTCCAGTAGATATTCCAGAGGACAGGCAAACTGTGACAAATTATTAAAGTAGTAAAAGTCAAAATCACATCACATAACATGTTTAAATATCTTATAGCAGGGAAAACAAAGTAAGATTTGTAAGTTCTATCAAATAAGGAAAGCAAGAATAAAAAGTTTGAAAATCTCTAAATGGCAAAAAGTAAAAAGTAAAGTAAAAGTAATCACAAGTAATCAATCTATTTTTCGGTACTCCGCATTACTCGTAATGTACACGTGCTGCATCCTCTCATTAATCAATCAGTCCGTGATATTCAGGTGGCAGCTCATTGGTGAGTTTAAAGACACCACAGTCTGCCTCATTTCATTTGTTCAATACATCAGTGAAAACAAACTTTCTTTCATATTGTCTGCCTTTACATTTCTCACTTTTGTAAAGCATAAAAGCAACAAAAATTGAATCTTAAATTACAGACAACTTACCAGACTGCTTCCTCTCCTTCTCTCTCACTCAGGGTGTGAACGCATCGGCTGTTAAGTACAACTGACTGACTAGGCGTGTGTGTTCGTGTATATGCGTGTTTCTGCGGAGGGAGTGCTTCAAAGTTCAAGACGAAGGAGTTGTGGGTGTGCTTATTTCATTCTTAGGAAAACCCAACATGGAGCAACATATTCACCTCCATATTTTGCTGTGTTTGTTCCTGAGAGATGCTCGCACTCGAGTAATCTAGGTGTTTTTCAGCTGGTCTCTATACCCTTGTCCATAGAAATATAAATTATACACTTACGTACATCACTCTTATTTTTTTATTTCATGCAATGTTTTTCACCATATTTTTATATTCTTGTTGTTATCTTGTATTCTTTTACATGCAGCTTTCCCTCGAAAATTAGCTCTTATCTCAATGTGATGTACCTAATTAAATAAAGAAAAAAACACTCTAAAAACGCAACAAGTCAAACAACCATCTCAAAAATCAGCTGGGCTACATTTCAGAAAGGAAGATCAGTTTCTTCAAGAATTTGTCTTGAAAATTATTATAATAGTCAAACTTAATTTTAATGTCACAAAACTTTGAGGTATTATAATGAGTTAAGAGTTAAGATTGATCCATTTAAACTCGCCTCTGAGTATTAAAGACATTAGGTCCCTTGTAGAAGATGATAAATTTACCACAACATAACACCAACTTTGCCATTTGTCAATATACAAAAATAGAAATATTTCCCAAATATATATATATTTGTGCTGCTGGTATAAATCTTTGTACATAGAGGGTGTTCTGGGTCAAATTTGACCTGTATTTATTCAAAGAAACAAACCAGAGAAACTATAGATTGGCATATCTGTGCTCCTGTAGACTTTTGAGGTGTCATGGGGGAATCATGAAACATTAGAAGAGGGACCAAGTGTACGCACATCCAGGCAATTATTCTCAGGTTCAAGACAACGGAAATTTTACTGCAGAGCACAAAGGAGAAAGGTTTACACATTGTTAGGCTCCAAATAAATAGTTCAATTCTCTTTTTCTCTTTTCAAGGCAACATTTCAATCTACAAGGTCCTACAAGATTCTTCAGGCAAGCGTCAAAGAGAAAACAGGCATTTCTTGTAAATCAGCTGCTTGTCAGCAAGCAGCAGGGAAAAACAAACTCCACAAGATGGCGATCACAGTACTCCAGACCAAACAATCCTTTTTTTTTTTAAATACAGTGTTTATATCATGAAACATACATAGGCATCACAAGGTGCCTTGACACTTGCAACATCTGCACCTACAAACATGTCTTAATAAGGTAAAATAAATCCATCAATTCCCAGGAAAACAACAAAGTTCAGGTGGGTATGTTATCTTCAGTAACATGTCTGCAGGGAGGATGGCAGCGGAAATATTCTGCAGATAACTCCAGGACCTACACGACTATACTGATTGTGCAGTTTGATAGAAAAAGAGTGCATGTGGATTTTATCATATATCAATGCTAGCAGTGTTGATTGGTAAATTTCATGGTTATAATGAAACCCACCGATTCAAAAATGTTGTTGCATTCTTCAAATTCAATCAAATTCATTGAAATTATGATGTTGCTGTTATGTTCTCCTGTTTCAGGTAACATGAGACCACAGTATAGTGAAACTGTGAATGTGTCTCTCCATAAACAAACCTAAATAAGCACTCTTCCTGCTTTCTGAAAGATTAATGAAGGATCATTTATTTCTTAACAACTGATACCGTATTTATGAATGTTAATCATTTTTTTATTCAAAATTTGGTGTAGAGACTAATTATGAAGCCTGAACCAGGTCAGGGTCAGAATATGAACAGTATGTAAGGGTTAAGTTCATAATTATTAAACATATAAATAACACCTCTAATTAATATACAGGCTGTATATTAGACGTCTGATTAAACAAGTTTCTACTTCCTCAGAGTGAGTCATGATTGGGGCTGATTAGTCCGAATGATGATGCAAATGCAGATTTGATTGATGTTTAATTCCCGTAGAACATCATTAGCATGCCTTCATCGTTCTTAATACAGACCACATAAAACCCAATTTCCATCAGAATTATACAGGCAAATCCTTGGTGCATGTAATAGTGTCAGGAGATTAGATGGGGTCTTATTATGGGCTCGTCAGCAGCTGGAGAAAGTGTGTAGTAATGCTTTTGAACCACAAGAGGGAAGAAGAGGCTAATAAAAGAGCAAATGTCTCTCAAGATTTGAGGGATTTTAACTGTACAGCACTGTGAGAACTTTGTTAAAAACACTACTCTCACTCTCTGTATGTATGTAAAGCTGTTCAAAGTAACACCAGCTCACCCCCACCGCGTCGTGGTTAATGTTTAACTCCAGCTCCTATGTACAAGCACACAACACAACACGTCCTCTTCTTCCTGGTGCCACAGTGTAATTCCTAGATTAAGGTTAACGAGCCTCCCCAACCTTATTGCTGTTATTATGGCTTGGCAGCAGAACAAGAGAACAGAGCTTTTCGGTGGTTGTGCCCTGCATGATTGCCAGATGTGCAGTGCCATTGCCGGGTATACAGGCTTACACTGTAAAAAAATAAATAAAAAAATAAAAATCACGTTTGCATCTTGTTGCTCGTGTCATGAAATGGAAAGCAGGGATGTGATTTGCTTCAAAGCAGGGTGTTGGATCTTGTTTTTAGTAAAACATCATACAACAATTTAGCAGAAACAGCAAATCTTTTATCATTAACATAATGTAAATACATACATTTTATAAATTACAAGTTAATCCAACTTCTAATGTTCATCTTCAAACCAATTTCCAAACATGAATTCTTCTGACTTGATGAGTTGAATGAATGTACAGCTGAGTCTTCACTAAACTCATCAAATTAAGTTTCCAAAGAAAAACTATTAGTATATTAGTATACCTCCCATCATGCATTGTTTGAGGGTTAAAACCTTCCAGAGACCCTTCTTATTTGCAGTTTAAGTAAAACCTACATGATGGAAACTTGTGTATCCTTTGCTAAATCCCTGGTGTTTCTTCTGCAATCCATGACGTTAGTATCCTCTTCACAACTCATGTCCCAGTTTGGAACAAATTATTCAAATTAAGTTCATTTAACTCACATTTTAAGGCAGCAGTTTAAAGGACAGGTTCACAATTTTTCAAGTTAATCTTTGAACATTATTCAGCTGTCCAAATGAACATTGAAACAGTTTTTTCTTGCTGTAACCATTCCTCTTGTTCATACTGCCCAAGATAAAGTCTTTTTAGCGCCAAATTCTCTATTTTGCTACAATCCTTCTACCACAGCTCAACAGGGAAACACTAACTTAGACTGCTGAAGTCTCATACTATCCTAGATACACTTTGGAATATATTTTTGCACAAAATAAGGACTGTGGGTTTTATCCCACACTCCTTACACCGTAAGCACATTTGAAAAGCATATTTTAATGGCCAGCATTAGCAAGAGGAATGATTACAGCAAGCAAAAACCTTTTTCAATGTTCATATGAGAACCTGGACATTGTTTTAAGACAGACTTGAAAAAATTGTGAATCTATCCTTCAACCTTTGTTTTGGGGTGGGTCTTTTGTGGCATTTTGTGTAATCGAATCACGGTTATTGTTATATGATATGTGTCCCAGGTATGTTTTTAAGTTCAACCAAATTGTTTTACAGTGTATTGTTCATGTTCCAGCAGTGATATGCTTCACAAATTCCTCTATAGCCTTTACACCTGCCTCTGGATACTGCCTGCATGCTATTTGATTCCTTTTCTCAAACACTATAGATTCCTCTATATGGCTTGTAAGGGCCCTCAAAAAATAGAAAATAATCATATACAGATTCATGCAGGTGATCCCTGATGATCTGCACTGCTGCACATGTCTTTTCTAAGGAATCCTTCCTCTAAAGGAGTGGTTGTGCTTTTAGTCCAGGTGTGCAGAGACACAGAGAGGGAATGCTGCCAGGACCTCAATAGCTTTTTTTTTTTTTTTTTTTTTTATGGGATAGCTTGCAATCGCCCTGAAAGAGCTGTGTAGTCAGAAGTCATGTATTCCTCAGCGAGGCAGGAAGGGAGGGAGCTGCATGTGTGGAGCACTTCTTGTCCTGTTAACACCTTTTCACAGTTGCTCCTTCACCTCACCTTGATCCAGGGCACTTTGTCTTTGCCAAGTAGTATAATTTACAGTCGGGTAGGCCCTAGCTATACATCCAGGACACTTAAGAGGAACAGACAGACAAGTATGAGACCTGAGAATTGATAAATAGGTGGTGTTTAGCTGCACATATTGCCTGGCAGAGGGTTCTTGGCAGACCGGAGAATGTAGGTTTCTTTCAGGCAGATTTACTGCATGCCAGAGGCTGAGTTTTGAGGAATGTCCCCCTGCAGTGAGAAAGAGAGGGCCATGGGTGGGTGAGCTAGACAGGCTGAGGCATCTGTACTTCAAGATAATATAGGACCTGACATTAAGACAGGATTTTTTTAATACCTATCAAAGGATTTGGATCGGTCTCTCTGTCTCATGGGACTTTCTGTGTATTTCCAAATTAAGACCTCAAACATCAGAGCTCAGTATGCTGCTGCTGGAAGTCACCCATAACTGATTTAACTGGAGAAAACGGTGGTCATTTTTAGGCAATCTGGATTCACATGACAGTGTAGTACAAGTGAGGTTGTCTTTAAAGATCCGCCCTTCAAACACAGCATGTGTATAGCACTCCACACAGATGTTACACAGCGCTTCGAATGTTTGATCGCTTTAGATAAGTGCATGTTTCCCTTCATGACAAGCTGCCCCACATTTTGATCCATCAGGGTTACATCTGCTTAAATACAGGCCATAACCCACTCTGTGAGGACAGCGAATTAAGCACATTAATCCTTATCCCTGCTGCAAAAAGGACATAAAAGACTAATGCGCCAGTATGAGCCATATCGTGGCATAAAATCCTCCTACTTTGCTCCAATTTCTTTTCTTACATGATCATTTTGTAGTCAAAAGAATCTTGTCAGGTGACTATTGACCCGATCCTTGCACTCTGCACTATTGACCGCTTTTAGTTTTGGTGATCTATGCAGGATTATTAGAGATTAGTCTGTTGTTGCAGTTGTTGCAAATCAACTCTGGATAAGATAAAATACCTCAGATGTGAAATAAACAAACAGCAAAACCATGGGGGCTTTCTTTTTAAAAGAAACTATGTTAGGTGATTATGATTTGTACTATTCATCCACAAATTCTTATTGGGACAAACAAGTTAATGTTGCTGCTGGCTGGTGAAGGATGTTTGCGATTAGGAAGGATGTTGGCTTGAACACAGCTCTTCCTGAATCAGCTTGTATGCACTGTTGGAGATTACATTCCCTGAAACCCCATGTCCTGGTGCATTAGATTGCAGTCTGTATTATGCATTTGCATTTATATCATTTGATATATTAAAGCAAATTCCCAAAATGACAGAAACCTGTCTGTGCATGAGCCAACCCTCTCAAGACGGATGAAACATGACCGATACTCATCCTCATAAAAAAAAAAAGAGGCATTTTCCATGTCTGTCTTCACTTATATGTCATCTCACTGTTTCATCTCCTCTAATGGATTTTTTGTGCTTCGCTTCTTCACAGATCAAGAGTTGTTTTAATGTCTGGAACAGACTAATAGATGTGGAAACTGAGGGATAAGCCCACATTATTTCAATCTCACACTATGCCTTCATCTTTCAGGACACATTCATGTAGGAAATATACTGACAGACATACACAGAAATATGTAGACAAACGCATGCATATTCACAGACACCTCCGCTTGGATTTCCTGCTGTGGCGTTCAGGTGTCTGGGCATGCCTGGTTATGCGTCTGGCTTGCAGCAGCTTCTGAATGGATTATATTTCTCTTTGGGTGTCTTTGGACTTTTCCCCACCTGGAGAGAGCAAAACTGTAACGTTATTTTTTACCTCGCCTAGCCCATTATGTCAAATGATATGATTAGAGCAGTATGGCATTTAGAGAGGGAGGGATGTTTAATGAGGGGGAAACAAAGGCTTGACTGTGGGAATCTACACGAAGGGGTTGTTTTAATTACACAGCCGTTTAAGTCACACAAGACACGGTCAAGGTCACGGATGAAAGTGACATCCAATTACTGTATTTTTCAGCCTCTCCCTCTCACAGAGACCAACAATATGTTGCTGATGTTACCTTTCAAAAGCAACCAAGCAGTATGCTGCTAGTGACTTCAGGCACATGAAGCAGTGTTTTGCAAGAATTAGTCTAAAGAGATACAAAAACAAACTGTGTGTGTGTGGGCAGGATTTCACCTGGTTGGCTGGCTGCCTATCACAGTCATAAAACTACAACAAAGGTATTTTATCATCTTGCTGAAATTGCTACCACAGTTATGTAGCTTCAAGACAATAAAGACATGATGAAGAAATTACTGCCCTGCCATAATCATGCTGTAATAATTAACAAAAGTTAACAATACGCCTTTGTTATGATTATTATTCCATTTCTTGTAGTGCACTTAAAGTTTGCATGCTCAGTTCCACCAGTCGACACCACAGAGTGTGTCGTGCCCTGTTAAATTGATGATAGAGAGGTTTCACTGAATGACAGCACAGATTGATCCACATGTCTGTCTTGAGGAGCTTTCAGAGCTGCTCTGGGTTTGGACTCAGGGGAGGAAAATGATTTGCCATGGCCTGGTTCAAGCTGCTGAACAACCCTGCAACTCCACAACATTATCCACTTCCCAAGCAATAGACTGTGACGAAGAATTAGATGGGAAGAAGTGACTGTATGTCACTATTTTGCCTACTGTAAATGCCACAAAAAATGTCCAGAGGACCACCAAGGGACTTTAAGAGGATTCCAATGGTCTAAAGGAAGAGCAGGAAGAGTTTAAGGGCATTATTGTGTCACTAGAGAAAGTACAACATGCAACAGAGGTTTACACCTTGAGCCATGAACAGTTTTTAGTCCATATCAAGCCACATTTAACAAATCCAGTGAACTGAGAGGGTTCCTTAGAGTGTACTGTTGTCAGATGAGGTCCAGGGTCTCTGTTGCATACATTTCAGGCTGCTTCTTCAATGAAAAACATGCTGAACCCTCAAATTCTACACCACAGTTTCTACATTTGAGAGTGCACACATACACACACACACACACACACCATGAAGTGTAAACCTGTGTGGGCTTCATTGCAAGTCATTGCAAAATCAAAGCATGTTGCACAACTCTTTTATAATACAAAATAATTCTTTATTCACATAACCAAATGTTTTCAGCTATCTTGCCTTCATCAAGGCGGTGTTCCTTCTTTATACAGTTCCAGTCCATTTATCAGTCATGAGATTGATAAAACACCATATAATTTAAATAGAAGTATACAAAACAACATTATCATCATTTTAAAAATAAATACTTTTTGAAAACTATATTTATTTAGAGTAAAACATATTCTTATGAGATTATTTTTTATACTCCTCTGTAAAAGTTTTGCTACTTGCATTTCATAACCTGAGACCAAGTTGTAAAACTTTATCTGTTATATTTGCACCTTTATAACCAGTAAATCTTTTTAAAGGCACTACATCGCAAACAAAAACTCTTAAGGGTTTATCATATGTTTATCTATTGGATACTAAATGTAGAGCAATCTTACAAGAATTTTTATTCCTTTTGATTATGTAAACATGCCTGTAACATTGCTACAGGTAGTACTGCTGTACTCATTGAGTTTATGGTGAGTTCGTGGAACTTTGGTATCACTAATGGCCCTTATTAAAAGGAGGGAACTGTGATACACAATGCTAGGCTTATACAGAGTTTGATCTTCAATGGCATTGAAATAGTGCTATAATACTGCATTGGAGGCTTATGGAGTATTTCGGGTACTCAGTAT
Source organism: Thunnus albacares (assembly GCF_914725855.1). Classification (NCBI taxonomy): domain Eukaryota; kingdom Metazoa; phylum Chordata; class Actinopteri; order Scombriformes; family Scombridae; genus Thunnus; species Thunnus albacares. The sequence continues at coordinate 17,375,094 of NC_058120.1, forward strand.
GAGTTTTTTGCTGACCCTAGGTTGTTCAGTTCAAAATCGTGTGTGTTTGTATGCGTGTGCGTGCGTGTGTATGTGTGTGTGTGTGTGTGTGTGAGAGAGAGAGAGAGAGAGAGAGAGAGAGAGAGAGAGAGAGAGAGAGAGAGAGAGAGAGAGAGAGAGTATATTACTCTCGCCACTCACACAATTTCAGCTTGGATTCATTCCTCCTCACCGGCCTGACTTGCGTATGTTATGTGGGGGGAGAGAGGCGGGACCTCGCAGCCGGGAAGGGCGTTCTCTTTGCGGTCAGACCGGGCAGAGTCATCCCGAGGGGTGGGTCCTCCGGCAGCAGAAAAGGAAAACCCACCTTTTTTCATTGTTAAGGACGCGGTGGAATGTGATGGTTTGATCTCAAACGGACCAGGGAGGGGAATATCCGAGAGGAAAGGACCAACGAAAGCGATTCGGGGAAAGGGGGAAACCAAAGAAGCAGTCCCCCCCTGCCGCCTCCAAGCCTCTGGTCTTGTCTGAGAATATGTGGATGAACTTGTCCTCGCCGTGTTGTCGGCAGCAGCGCGCACTACCGTCCGCATGAACTCACGCCGTGTGAAGTTGTGGATTTACTGTTGCTGTTTGTGAGCCGGCGGCGGACCAGCGAAGGTAAAGTTGGAGTCTTTGTATGTCTAAGTGTGTTTTGTGTTGGGTGGTGAACACGGGAACAGGGTTTGGGGCTCAGACAACGGCTTCCTGAGTTGGACCCAGTCAGTCGGGACTGCAGAAGTCTGAACTGCGGCAAGTTTTTCAACCCTCCTCCTCCTCCTCCCTGTCCTTCTCCTCCTCCTCCTCCTCCTCCTCTGCTCGCTTTTTAGCCAAAATGAAGCATCCAGGATTGCGGCGAAAACCTCAGGTGGTTAAAATGTAGCGGTGCATACAACATTTCCATCCTATTTTATGAACACATAGCAGTTTTTTTTTTTACAATGTTTCACGTATTTGGCGGTATAATTGTTACATTGTTTGCGACTTGCTAGTGTCTACGCACAAGACGAGGCTTTTTTTCATACAGTACAGCATAAATATGTTTCAGCTAACTTCAGAATGGGTTTGAAAACATACAAAAAATGGTTGAAGTGTAGGCTGCTTTGACATACTCATGATATTCATGTAGCTCATGTTTAAATTGGCCACTGGAAAGGACATTAGGCCATCTTTTTATGCACTGTACCACACTTGGTTACTCAAACCGTTTCCTCTATTTCTTAAGTCGTCAGGAATTTCAGGGTATTTTTTTTTTTTTTATGAATGAAGTCATAATGTTTCACTTTCTCTTGTTGACATTATGTAAGCAAGGATATCTAGACTTTGTACTGGACTACCACAACCACTGCTTTGGCCCCATTTCCTTCAACATACAGGGACATAAAAGCAGGAAAACTGTGTTTAGCCATACACACAAATATATTTCAATGTATTTCCCCACACTAAGTTTACAGAAAGGAGACACTGTATGTTTTGTGGGAGATGTGGCATATTATGTTAGTAACTGGGTATGCTTAGGTATGTGCTGGATATTTTTATTTATTTATTTATTTTTTAATCACTATTTGGGCACCATAGCATCACAAGTCACTATAAAAATATTATATTCACCCAGTAACAGACCAGTTGAGGATGCTCACAGAGTACAGGATGAATAATGTATTGATTTTACACTTTGTTGTCAGGTCTGTGCAATGTGTCTACTGTTACTGTTAATTAAGCTATTTTGACAGAAACCGGAGTAAGGCAGCAACTAATGATGATTTTCCTCATCGATTAATCTGTCGCTGAATTTCTCGATAAATTGATTAGCTGTTTGGTCCATAAAATATCAGAAAATGGTGACAATTGTCGATCACTGTTACCCAAAGCGTGAGATGATGTCTTGTTTTTAACAGCCCAACAGTCCACAACCCAAAGATATTCTGTTTACTATCATAGAAGACTAAAGAATCCAGAAAATATTTACTTAAAAAATGATTAATCGATTCATCAAATTAGTTGTCAACTAATCGATTAATCATCTAATGGTTGCAGTAATGACAAATGAGTTGTGCAAATGTTCCTGTGTGCAGTGGTTGATCTTTAGATGGTGGACAACTCTGTTGTTAAAGGACTGAATTGGCCTCGGATCTCACGATTTGTTCAGTGGACAACAGTTTTGATCATAGAAGTAAGTATCAAGCAAAAATGCTAAACATTCTGTGCTACAAGCCTCTCAAATGTGAGGATTTGCTGCTTTCATCTGATTTTTATATGAATATTTTGGGGTTTCAGACTGTTTGGCAGACAAAACAAGCAATTTAAAAATGTCACCTGCAGGTATTGGAAAATGTGATGGGCTTTTTTCACAATTAGTAAAGCAGCCCTTTTGGATTATTTGTTAAGTCAACAAAGAGTGTGGCAAGACTTGCTCGCTGTGCTTGTTTGTGTATATGTGAGTTTGCTTTTCTTCACATGTGGTGGAATGTGTTGTGCTGCATGGGCCACACATTACCTGTATGAAACCAAGGTGGCGGAGCCTGAACAGTAACTTATGTGCTGCCTTTAACCACAACACCTATAGAGGAGTGTGTGTGTGTGTGTGTGTGTGTATGTGTGTGTGCATGTGTCAACAGCAGAAGAGGGAGTTGTAGTGGTGGAATACTAATCTGCCAGGTGGGGCTCGTAAAGAGCAGCACAGGGAGGGAAGGAGATGGAGGGGACCTGTCTTGACCTGTTTCAGACATGAAGGAGACAAAAAAAAAATCACTGATGACTTTCCAGTAAGGCTCACCCTCCCAGCCAGCTGTAGATTATACCAGCTGAGCTACCAGCTTGCGCTACTGTGAGCCCACTTTCCTCTTGGATTCTGCACAGGCACTTGCACGTCAGCCTGTCATGGTGGTGGATGTTCAGATCCATGTGTGAAAGGGTTTCCTACGGTATTTTGGGGGTGGATTATTACACCGCATGTGGAGGGAATGTCTGCAGTTCGGTAATATGCTGTCAGTTTGGAAATGTTGGGAGAAACGCAAAAAGGAAAATCAAATGAGAGTAGCAGCAAAGCGAAGAGTGAGATGTCTAGATTTTCCCTGATTACCGCTTGATCCGCGCATTTACAGTGTCGGGAAGGTATGTTCCTAGTTCGGTTTGGTTGCGTTGGCTCTCAGTGGGTATAATTCCCGTCAAATGCCCTCTCATCCTCTTTGACCTTTGTTCTTTTAATTGAACATGATAGCTGGGTCCGATGATCGTTGTTAATATTGACACAGAAGGAGGGCCGCCGCCACCACCACCTGTTTTGCGATCTTTAAAGTATCCTGGATGCCAAAAAGTGAAAGTTACACAAAGACAGAGTTTGCACCATGTCCTGTCCAGGAGTTGTCGCCTGCCATGCAAAGTAATAATCATACCCCTCTCTCTTTTACGACATGAGCTATACCACGCATGATTGGTTTTCCACTCCGCAGAACGCCGCGACCGCCCTATGAAACTGCCTGTACTGCTTTGGGTGAAACCAAAAACTAATCATTATGGGTGTCCAATAAGGGTAATTATCAGACTAAGCACTGGACCTGGGGATTGCGGAGTGGCTAAATGACTGCTCTGGGGATTAAATTAAAATATTGAGGTTTTCTGCCTGGGAGAATCAAACCGCTGGGAATGTCCAACCCAAGCCTGTCGGTGGTAGTATTACTGCCACTCTGCACATCAAGGTTTATGCACAGAGCCCCTGCTGTTAGTGTAGTGCGAGCACATCAGTGTGGAATTACAGTTGACGTCACGAGTTGCAAGTGCATGAAAAGAAACTGGAAAATTTTATATTTCTGTCGCTAAAATGGATGGAAAATATCCTTAAATTGTCTGTCGCAATTTCAATCATTTGCCTTTATTCTATTGTAAATCCTTCACGACAGAATTAGCCAATATTAAAACATTTATATTGAGTATTAGCCTAATACTGGTAACTAACCCATGAAATCAATAGTCTATATTAGTGTAGGGTGTTTGTTCCCAAAGGAATAAATTGGAAAAGAAAGTCAGCAAGTATCTGTGCAGTGTAACCTATACATCCTAATAAACTGTAATAGATCTCTCAGATTGAATTAGAACCGGATGGTGTTGGTGTTGGTGGTTATTATTAGTGGAAGACTCTCACTTTAAACCTCGGTAACCCTCTCACCCAGGAATAGAGCAGTGGAGGATGCACACAGGACACAGAGTGATGTTGCAGGCGTTACAAAAAGGGGGCCTCCTTGAAATAGCACAGATGAATCATGGTCTCGTAGAGTCTTGTATTAAAGCCCACACACAGCCTGTGAGTGTATACCCTTTTGTGAATGTGTGTGTGTGCGTGTGTGTGTTTTGTGATAATGCAATAATAGGCTCAGTATCCGGGACAGAGGCTGCTGTTGACAATACGCAGGCCAGCTGGAGTTGCTGTCTGTCTATTAGCAGACTTGCAGGAAAATAACTCTGGCCTTGTTCAGACTGCCAGCCCAAATCTGTTTTTTGGCATATCCAGATTGTATCCAGATTGATTTTAGAATGTCTGGACAGCAAAAAAAAAACCACATGAAATGCAATTTTTTATTTTTTTTGCAAATCGGTTCCAAGCCACATTTGGAGGTGGTTTGAAATGCAATTCCAATCGAATTTCTCCAGATGCGTCTGATTCCGGATGCTCTGGCTGCTCAAATCAGATTTCAAAGTGTCTTTTGCGTCATTCACAATGTGACACACAACATAAAATCCAGAGTGACGGAAGTGCATCATAGCAGCTGAGCAGGATCCATGCTGATACTAGCAAAGCTGTATAAAGGACAACACAGAACAACAGTCGGTGGACAGATCGGTGGCTTCTGTACAGGTAAAGCTGGAATTTGTCATGCTTTCGCATCGGAAAGCCATGTGACCAGCATACATAATTACTAACACCTACATCGTTAACACAGCAACCCATGAAGATAGGTTGGTGATGTCTGGACACCTGAATCCAATCTGATCACTTTCAAATAATGGAGAAGCTCAGACTGCCTGCAGTCTGAGCAAAGTTGTATTGCCATAAAGACGCCTGTGTGACACTGTGCGTGTACGTATTGTATAGAGTAGCAGTGAGTAATCGGTTAGTCAGTCGACAGATAATTTGATAATTGATTAATCATTTAAGTAATTTTTCAAGCAAAATTGGCAAAAATTCACTCAAGTGTGAATATCCAAATGATAACATGTTAAAGTGAAAACACTAACATGGTCCCAAAATGTTAAAAGACATAAACCTTGGGCTCTGGGGAATTATGATGGGCACTTTTTTACTATGTTTTTGACATTTAAACAATGTAATGATTATTCAGTCAATCAAGAATGTAATAGGCAGACTAATCAATCATGAAAATAAGGCACTTGAGTGTATTCTACCTCCTCTGTGCTGCGTACACATGTGTATGTGTCTGTATATTTAGGCTCCTTTTGTGTTGCTAATCTCTGCGTTGGTGTAGCTGAAACAATGAGTCCATCAACAGAGAATGAATCATCAGCAACAATTAAGCAGTAATTAATTAACCATTTAAATCACCTATCAAGCAAAAATGCTCAATACTCTGTTTTCCAGCTTGTCCAATTTGAAGACCTGCTGCTTTTCTATTTTATATCAATTAAGATGAAAAACTGTGGGGTTTTGGATTCATTCATACAGTATGTAGCTAATGAGTAAAGCCTCTTTGTTGGTTCCTTTCTAAACCTCTTCTGCTCCTTAACGCTTTTCTTTTTCCCTTCACACCCTATATTTTGTCCTCTACTGGACATTCATATCCCTTTTCCCCTCTCTTCCCTCACCTCCCCCCATTTCTCTCCTCTTCCTGCCTGCCCTCCCTGCCAGCTTTCTTTATCAGTGTGGTGGGCCACTGACAGGGCAGGGCTCTGTGATTTCAGCTGGAGTTCAAACTACTTGAACTTTGTGTGTATTTGTGGGTCCGTTTTGTGTGTGTGTGTGTTAGTGTGTGTGTGTGTGTGTCTGTGCATGTATGTCTGCGTGCCAAGGCACTTTTGCTTGGTGCTGTTCCCAGCCATGTAGATCTGTCATCAGATACTAGAGGCTGAGAGTGTCAATCACTCAGCGAGTAGTAGCCAGAAGTACCTTTCAGCTCCAAGTGTTCGCACGCCTCGCTCGGCCTCTCATTAACACTCACACTCCCTCTCTCTCTCTCACACACACACACACACACACACAGAGCAACTCATTTCAACAGATATGTGCTCTCACTCTCTAAGAATTCCATGTCAAAGCAAGAATGGATTCTGTTCATACAACCTCTTCTGCATGTGTGTGTTTGAGTGTGAATGAATCCCTCTCGTTAGTCCCCCAAAGCGTGCCAAACAACCTCCTCATTACCGGCTGCTCTGATGGGCTCTCTCTGTCCGGCAATGGAGCGGTCACTCACTCAGCGAGGCCTCAACACGGCTGTGCTGCAGGTGACTGTGAACCAAACCAAACAGCTTGATCACGGAGATCAGCTGTGACGGAGACGACATCTGGTATACTGCAGGAAATATCCATGATAACACAGCATTTGAATCTTAAAAGATTGGGCAGTTAATCTGTTTTCAGTTCTAATTAAGCTTGTTTAAATATATATTTGTATATTAATGTGCCATATGCCTTTTTAATTCAAGTGAACTGCCATATTTTGCCTTGTTGTTTGACGAGATGAACACGTCAATAGAAAATATCAGACACGTGACATGAAATCAGGAACATGTGATATGGATAAAGTCGCCCTCTGTGTGATTTTTATATTGATCGGTATATATTGTGATATAGCACAGTTTCTGGATAAAAGAACCACTTTTGGACCAATCCAATGATTTAAATACCTAACAACAAATAAAGTTACTTCAAATTTAAAAAAAAAAAAAATCATATGATATAACCATAAATCTGTTCTGCTCATTACTTTTCTGCATTGCCCACAGTGACATAATACACCCAGAAATTTTAAAAGGATGGCTACAATATAGCAGAATCTCTTATAATAGATACATTTTTATTGTCTCACAGTATTGTCTGTCCAACCCTACATGAAATAAACTCTTTTGTAATTTTAATTATTTTAGTTTTTGCAGTCAGTCCAGTTTGTTTTTGTTTTTGTTTTTTTTAGTAATTTTTTTTTCCTTTTCATGATTTTGATTTGATGCATATAATCCAATCAAAATATTCTGATTACTTGTCACAGTTCTGGCAATCAATCTGTTCCAAAAGTCTTCATAAATTTTGAAAAAGTTGAACAAATCTTAGGCATCCACGTCTTAGTTTTTCATTTACCACACAACTTTATGACTGTATGTAGTATACTAGATTTTGTAATGCATGTCATAATATTCAGCAGCATTGCTGAAAGCTTGTGTAACTCTGACTCCCATTTAACCAGTCAGCCAAACTCACATCTCTGGTATTTACTGACTTGCACAGGTCTGACTTTCTGGATGGTTATCAAATATGTTGCATGAGTGGATGGTTATGAAATTGGAATTGTTTTGGCAAAAGTGGCTCTTGTAAAATGATCAACTTTGTACATTTTACTGATCCCTCAGTGCCGCTGGGCACTCCGAATGACACATTTCCATTTCCTCGTATTCTTTTATATGTGACAAGCTGGCTAGCCAGTTTTGGCAGTCAGACATTGCCTTTCCTTTGTAATTATGAAGAAATCCTTACAGCTCAATAGAGAGCTATAATCGTGCTTTTCCCTATTATGTTTGTAAATCCTTTTGCTCTATATGTAGCTGAGAGCCACTGGATACGCCGAGAGGTTAGCATGACAGCAAATGTATGACCTTTCAGTAGCTAAATTTACTTTAGTCTTCCTAAACCCTTGTATACAGACAGACATTAAAAACATGTGTCTGTTAGTACACAAAACGTTGAGCATCAGCAGATTCTGGACAACAAATAAATTCTGGGCATCTTTCATGACAAGTTACACAACTGGCACAGACACTAGACGTGTTCAGGCTCTTAACAGATGTCTTCAATACTTCTTTTATCACTGTTTCTCAGAAATTATGCACAGGTTGTAATGCTGACACGGACCAGACTTCCAAACTGCCTCCTAGCGCCGTATTTCAGGAATTTTAATTTATGAACACCCATTGCTCCCCTGCAGTCTACGAACACAGGCAGCTGCCCTGCTGTTGACCATGTGAAGCTTCTTAAACTATGGCATGTAACTGAAGAGGAGGGAGGGGGGGGAAGTCATCATCTGGTCTTCATTTTGGCTTCCCGACCGTCCACCATTTCCTTATCAAAAGGGAACAGACAGAGACGTAGTTAGCGTCAAGTCCGTAGATGCTACACCAGAATGTAATTTATTATTTGCGGTCGTGTTGGTTGATGATTAACATATGTTTGACATTTTTTCCAGCTCTTCCGCTGCTTCCAGTGGGCGCCATAGTTTTTAGATCTTCAGTCAATGGTGGAGGCTCATCAAGGTATACTGTGCTGTGAATCAGCTTGTTTAGTCTTCAGATTTTACAGGGCACAGGGTTTCTCACGTGAGTCATCTTCTGAAGTCTGGTGTCTGTCTCTTTGTGCTTTCGCAAACAAAAACATTATCTGTTATTGGATGCAATCTCATCGCAACTTGTCACACTATCCATTTCCTGTTATCTCAGTAGTGTTCTTTGTATTTTGAGGTTCATACTCTTAATTGTGATTCCCTTTGCCTTCTCTGAAACCCTTCACCCTCCGTGTTGAGTGCCAGTGTATTAACCAAGCGCTCCTGCCAAGAACGGGTTTGTGGCTGTAAGATATATCCTGATAGCTGCAGGTGATAAGTCCTCTAATGTTTAATCAGTGGCCCGGCCAAGCCAGCTGCCCCCACATGGCTGGAGTTTGGACCACATTGACTAATAATGTGGGTCACTCCGCTACCGTGTTTGTGTTTTACATGCTCTCAGGTTGACCTGAAACACACGAGTTTCCTCTTGGCTTTTGGCTTTTTATTTTTTTCCAACCGGTTCCTGTGTGGGATTAAAGTTTCTGTTGGACATTTCAGCCCCTCCAACAAGTTGTTTTACAGAAGGTCCCCCGTGCGCCTGTTTTGTTCCTACACTGTACAGGCTCCTCAAAAATGGCTACCTTGTGGATCCTGGAAGAAAAGAGGAAAGAAGTGCAGAGGAAACAGACTTCAAAAGCATGTAGGAGGCACAGCAAGGCAGAGAGAGGGAGGGGAGAGAGAGGGACTGAGAAGTTTTTAACAGGGGAGAGCTAAAGTTAAGACATTTCTTGTAAATTCCTCAGCCACACTTTTTATTTTTTTAGGTGTTCTTGAATCTCCTCCTCAACAGGCCAATATTTCCCCTCTCTCCTTACGATTGTTATCTTGTCTCACACACTCTCTCCTTCTCTTTTCGCCTCGCTAAAGAGGAGGACCCCCCCTCCCCTTTTTCCTGTCACTCCCCCTTCTCCTGCTCGGTCCAGGAGTATTTTTGGAAGTTAATGAAAAGAGAAATCTGAACTGCTTACCCTTAAAAGGCATGTCTGGGTCAGCTGGGTGGAAACTTGTGTTATTAATGTCCTTAACATTTTCTATGTGAGCGGGTCATCTGTATCGCAAGTATGCGTGCGTTCAGTGCTGTGTACAGCGCAGGAATGCTGTGGGTTGGGGGACTCGAGGGGAAGGAGGGTGGGCTATGGAGCGGGCCTACGTATTCAGGAAAAGAGGGGGGTCAGGGGCATATTTGGCATATTTCAGGAGCCATTCCAGTCTGGTTCAAGATGCATTCTTCTTCCTAGAGATCTCACCGAGCAGCCAGACAGACAGTGATCAAGGGAGGGGAGGAAAGGTGAACATCACGCTCTACTTCCTATCAGTCTTGTGATGCTGGTGGTGGAAGATGGCACAGAACTATACATTCCTCGCTTTGATGGAGCCAAAACCAAGAAAGATGGTAAAAACACATGAAAATACCTCCTTGTGCCACCTACATACTGACACAGATGTCTAACCCCCCCCCCCTTCCATTAAGTCCTAAACCTCAATAACATCCATAAAAGGCTAAATGTTGAACCAAAGTCCTTCACCCAGCAGCAGGGTTTGTATGTCTTGGGTACCATCACTACAATTTGATGAGTGTTTATGTGCCGAGAGCTGCAATACGTCTCTTTCAACCTCTGTTCTGTGGCATAATAGTTACTCCCTCTCTTCTCTAGAATTTTTAGTCTGTTATTTGTAGTCAGATGGCTACGACATGACAACGGTTGGCAGGAGTTCGTTGCAGCGGTACCAGTCCAGAGCCCAGCAGAGGTCCGATTCATCTAGAGGTCATGAGTCACTGAAGTCTCTGAAACCCGAAGCTAAATGTTAAATGTTTTCCTTGAGTCTCCCTCACACACTGACACCGAACCAAACTCATAAGAGAGCGAAGAGTTAGAATATCAAATAATGCTTTTCGCTGTTCTGATACTGCCGCTGCTGTTTCTGAGCGAGGCCCAAAGAGATGACATCAAACAGCGTGCGTGCTGTCTGTCCTGCGCTTTGTTGTGTCTGACACCTCTCATGTTTTGATCTCGGTAGGAAAAAGTGGATTCGGGAACCACTTCTAATGGTGTTCATCCTTCGAGTGGACAATTGTAGAATCTACATCAAAGAGCACTGAAGCTGACCTGGAGGCTCGTGGTGGCCCAACAGCTTACTAAGACACTTTTTGTTGTTTTTTTTCTTTTAATTTGTCTCCAATTTGTACTCTTAGTGAGTCTGGCAAATAATTATTGACGATTCAGTGTTCATTTTCAGTGTGTTTGCGTTCTTTATGCTTTAGTAGTAGTTCTCAACTCCTAATTTTGTAGCATTTTGCCTTCCTTGCTCTTATCCACATACTTCACAATCCTATTTAAAATATACATACAACAGTAACTGGATGAATGGAGATAAATGTGTTGTTCTGCCCCAATTTCGCACCCTATAACTTGTTCCATACCGGCTGTGTTTGTGTATTAGATTTCTCAAACAGCAAGACTCTGCCTCCAAGTAGTGAGTGGGTGAGCAGGAGAGGAAAGCCAAGTGAAAAATAGCTGAGTGCTCAGAGGGAGACAGAGCAAGACGCAGCAGGCTACCTGTAAAACATGACTTTTATAATGATTGTGAGCTGTGATTTATCTGCACCGTTCATTGTGGGAGAAGAGGTAAGGGAGAGAATAAAAAGAAGGAGGAATCTTTGCAAGAGGCAAGATGGAGAAGCACCTGACTGTTAACGACAGGGCTTTTGCATGCTAAGGGCAGGTCTTGTGAAGGTCAGTCTACTTGTCTCATCCTTCTTATTTTGCTCTTGTTACGTACATTATTTTTCTTTCACTTCAACAAAGAAGGGGAATTTTAAAAGATGGACTCAAGATCAGTGGTGCCTTTGTCAACATATTCAAAAGTGGCATTTAGAAATTCACATGTAGCCGTATACGTGTGTGGATGTTTGTTTATTGGCTCATCTGTGACTTTTTGCGGGCTTGTATCATCACATACTCTTCATGAGATGACACCAAGTGGCAGCGTTAAGTCCGGTGATGTATGTAGTCTGGAGTCTTTGCTCTTGTACCTCAACTGTATGAGGGACACACACACACAGTTAAACACACACTCTCATACTCCTGTCTGACCTGTTTCTAAGCCTTGGATCTACAGGGCGGCTCTCAAAATAAAATTCCTCCCGCAGATTATTTTTCTTGTGATCAGAAAATATACATGTTCTCAGAGAGAGGAATGTTCGGACGCCATGGCAACCTGGCTGTTACTCACTTCCACCTCTTCGGTTTCGCTCGTCCTCTCCTGTCTTGTTTTGTCTTTCATCTTTCTATTGAACTTCTACATTTTTTGCTCCTTGTGTACTTTGTGGACAGTTCTACAAGAGGTTGGTAAATCTAATGAACTTCCAACATCACTTTTACTGACGTATATCATATCATTAGCACCCTTATTTCCTGTTTGTCCTTCTGTTTTCACCCACTGTCATTGAAACCAGTGAAATGTTTTTTTCTTATTTCCCGGAGGCATCCTTCACTACATTCCTCCATCCATCCGTGTATTAGCATGTCTGGTTTTAGGAGCTTTCATCATTGTGGTGCTGATGCATGCAGACCCCAACTGCTAGGCTATTTTCAGCCTCTTCTCCCCCCTCCTCTCTACCCCTTTTTTTTTCTCTTCTCCACTTTGGTTTTATATCGGAGGAGATCTCTGTACTTCTGCCTTTTGTAAAGGGCAGCTGAGGGCTGGATTGACTGGTTTTCCCCTTCATGCCAACATTGCTTTTGGAGCTCCTTCTCATGCTAGTCCCAACCAGGGGAAGTGAAGCAGCACAATGCGAGCCGTGGCAAGGCCATAAAAATAGACAGAACTGCTAAAGTGCAGCTTTTACTTCAAGAGAAATGCTTGAAGCACTTTCATGCCCAACTTTTATGTAGTAGAAGTAGTAGAAGAAGAATTTGGCTGAGAAGGCTGCAAGTAATGATTGTTTTCTTGACATTTTTCGTCTTTATTGGACAGCTATTTTTAAAGAGACAGACTATAAGTAGAAAGATTGACAAACAGGGCTGCAACTAACAATTATTTTAATTATCGATTAATCTGTGGATTATTTTCCCAATCAATCTATTAATTGTTGTCTTATCTATTGTCTTATGTTTTATGTTTATAAAACATAAGAAAACTGTGAAAATGCTCAGATCTGTTTCCCAAATGTCCAAATCTTCAAAAAATATTTTATTTACTATAATCTAAGACTAAGAAAAGCTGCAAATTCTCACATTTGAAAACCTGTAACCATCAAATTGTCAGCATTTTTGCTTGACTTATTGATTAACTGACTCAATTTTAAAATAGTTTGACTCACTAACATTTCTGTTAACACTTTGGATGACTCAAAATGATTACACAAGTACTCTACCGTTCTGACCCAGACAAATACACAGCGACTCAGACCATGAGCTAGTCATCGGCACCCCTCTGGCCTTCATCTGCCCCTCACTTCTTTTCTCTTGTTGTGTCTGTGCATCACTTTACGGCCAACTCAACATTTGGATAACTGATGGTGCTTGTTTCACAAAAGACACCATTTAACTAAAGTTTAGTTGGTATTTATAGTAAAGAAGGTAATTATTTAACTATTCATCCCTTGTTTCTTGTGATTTTTATAGGTCAATATGCACTCGTCATTGGATAACACACTGTCTGGCCCACTCTCGGCTGAGGGGTTTTTTTTTTGTGCATATGTTCGTGTGTGTTCTGTGTGTGTATGTGGATACATTCAGACACAGGAGCCTCACAGGAATCCCATAACACTCCCAAGTCCCTGAGTGGCTCATTTGTGCACTGTGGAACATTGTGGAATACCAGGCATATTTTATGATCCAACCTTCAGCCGGCTCCCTCTCTTTCTCCCAGAGTCTGGGTTTATTTGTGAAGCTAAGCCGGTCTGGCCGTCAGCGCCCCCTCCCCTCTCCTTCCTCCTTCCCCGCAGAATACTTAAACATTGTATTTTAGAGCTGATGCTTTTATTCAGAGTAACTCACACTGAGTGGGTGCAGTATGTTTGCTGGCCGAGGAATCAAATCTACAAACTCGAAGGGCCGAGAGATGAATTATGCAGCATGGTTTGTCACCCTGTGAGAAGTTGAGGTCTCTGTGTGGGTATGTATGTGTACAGTATGTGTGTGTGTACATACCCCTCATCTTGTGGCCTTGACAAACAGGTCTACCACATGTGGTGGCGTGTTTTGTCTGCCTGGCCAAACAAGGATACTGCAGAGCTTCAAATCCGTGGCAAAGACTGACTCTCGCCCACCCACTTGGACAAACTCGCAGTCTTTACCTCCTTGGTTTCTCCCTCTAGTTATGCTTTTTTTTTTTTTGTTGTCCTCATTTCACTCCTTGTCTAAACCTCTCCAAATCTTTCCCAGTTGCCTCTCGCATCTCCTCTCCTTAACTACTCTCACCCACTCTCTCTCATTCCTCTCTCTCTCTCTCTCTCTCTCTCTCTCTCCGTGCCTCCCTTCCTCTTTTTCTCTCTAGGTGTGGACTGCACAGAAGAATGTAGTTAAATTAGTGTTTTATCTCTCCTGCCAGCCAGCTGCATCTGCACTCCCAACCATGCCAAGCATTTGAGACACAATTGACCTTAAAAGGAAACAATAGCGGCCTATCAATTCTGCTCTGCCAGTCAAGGAATGGCTCACTCCTGCATGGGCAGGGTCCAGCTCGCACACAACACAAGGAAGTGTTTGGAAACTGAACTTTGAAACTGCTGGGAAATAAGAGAGGCACAGTGCACCAGTAAAGTTTTTCTAGTTATTTAGTAAAACAGTGTGTACAGGGCTGTAGCCAGGATTTAAAGAAATACAAGGGGAAACAAAAAGTCTGCACAACACATTGCCTCTCCCTTCAGACATTTAAAAAAATATATATTTTAATTATTAAGTTAACTGTTTATTTATATTTTCTGTCCATTCTGTTTTCCTACATGAAGGTCTGAAGGCTGTTTCAAAGTCTTTTCTGCAATTATTTCCAAAATGACCACTAGCACACTTATTAGAGGGCCTGAATTTAGCGATTGAGACCATAATGACTTGCTGGAAAAAATGATTGACTCCGAAATAGGTTATATTGAGATGCCCGTGCCAGGAGATAACTTTGCTGAACTGTCCTTGAACGAGACAGTAAATGCTTACCAGCTTTTATGTAGCCGACTCTGCTCTTTGACTTGCTAAAGTGAATTCTCAAATGCTTCCCTGCTGATCAATAAAGTATCATTATTACATTTATTAAGATCTATATTAAATACTATAGATTCTGTCAAGGCAGGCCTGTCTACTTGTTTATCTTCAAATTGTGGATTTGACCTTTTAAATACTCTTCACATTTTGCCTAGTTTACAAGCCAGGAGGTTACTGTGTTGTGAATGTGTTGCCAGTGAAGGTGTTCTGTGATATTTCAAGCTGTCATGTTACCGTTGTTGTATAAATGAATAATAGTTGACACTAATCGTATCTGTTTAGTCAGCAGTAGTGTGTGAAAGCCTCAGCTGTTGTTTGCGGAACTGGTGAGGGCTGGATGGGTGAAAGTCATTAGATATTAGGACAGGTTCTGCAGGTTCACGGTGAAGTTTAAAGGAGGTGGATGATTTTCTATTTGACAGCTTGTAGACAAAATTCTTCAACTCCACCTTGCTGCGGCGCTGGAATGCAAATAGCAGCAGGAGGAATGCTGTTCACAGTCTTCAGTGGCAACAAATGAAAAATCAATCTCCTGCTCTCTTGCTCCTCCGGTGTTCCCTCCTCCTTTCTTTTGTTAGCTCCTTGTTTCTGCTGCTTTCTGGATCTCTGCTTCCTGTCTCTTCCCATCTGCTCGCTCCGTCTTTCTCTCCTCTGTCTCTATCCCTTGTCCTTCTCTCTCTCTCTCTTTCTCTCTCTCTCTCTAGGCATCCTGTTCACTGTGTTTGATTTGGGCATTCCTTTCCTACCCCGAGCAGACAAAACAACCCCAGACCTCTCTGAACTGAAACCCCCAGTGTGCGCGTACACACACACACACACACACACACACTCCTGCTAATCACTCACAGGAAATGGGCTCCCATGCAAACGAGGCCCGCCTGGCCAGTGGAACCCAGGATGGAGTTTCAGGCCTTGAAATGTTCTCCAGCGGAGGAAATTGAACATGATCTCTCTCTTCCCCCTTCTTTCGTTGTCCCTCGTTTCCTCTCTTGTTTTACTTGACGGGGGTTCCTCTGTCCCTCTCTTTTGACGCTCTTTTTCCGCGCTCCATTTGAATGCATCCATTTTGCTGTAAAACACTGCCATTCAAGCCGGCTAACGGACACATACAGAGTTATTTCTGTATAGAAGAACTGGTACAGCCACTTAGATTTGAATGTAGCAACTCTGTATGTGGCAAAGTTTGCATTTAAAAATAGTTGATTAAAAGTATGTGGATAATATAAACACTTAAAGAGCATCTGTGGTGTTTTTGTGCTCTTGGCACCAGTCAGACCAAAGGTAGGTTAAAGCATCTCCTAAAAGGTATGATGACAAATCGGCGTCTGTATATATATGTGAGTGTGCGTGTGTGGATGGATAGGTGGCTTCACATATACTGTGTGTGTTTGGAAAGTTTAAGCTTAAGTGCTCAGAAGTATATGTTGATATCTTATCAGCAGCCTTCCATGTGTGATAAAGGCGTACTCAAAGATAAACATTACACGATAAAATGTTTACAATGAATGTGAAAGTGTGGCGTGCCCCTTCAATAGAGATTTCTGCTCTGTTTGACACGTTTGTAGTAACAGACTGACTGGACATGCATTATGGGTCAGGACAAGAAGTGCATAATAAATAGCCTATGCTAAGACTGATAAATGTGCAGGAATATATCTTTACGGCATTGGTGCAGACAACTTTTGACAGATAATCATAACACATGTTGACACAGATTGTACAGGACCAGCAAGGTTCCTTATTGAGGACAATGCAGAGCGGACTACAGTGTTTGTTTTAAAAAAAATAGGGACAGAACATGAGTGACATTGTGGTCAAAATGAGGCGCACATGTCACAGAATGTCATTGTTGGAGCTCTATATAATGGCAAAAACAGCAGAATTATAACAAGATGATACATAATGGGGAAAAATTGTAAAAACCCTGGATTTAATTTGGTCCAATACCACCATAGAAGCTTTTCACAGAATACAAACCTATTGAATTTGAATCTGTTTAAGATGTTTTGTTTGAATTAAAAGGAGGCACTGACTTAATATTTTTGATTTTGTTCTGCCACAAAAAAAGATACAATAGAAATTGCTTGTAAACCTTTTTTTTAATGGACAACTGACATGAAAATGCAGTTTGCAAGTTCAAGTTCAACAAAAAAGAAATAACATACCATCAGATAATCAATATTTTAGAGCTGGGCAATAAATCAATATTACTGTTTAAAATTATTAGTTGTTAGTTTTTGTTTTATTCATGTGAAAAGTTACTCTATGTACTATTTTTAAGTACAATATATCATGCAGCCCTACAAGATAGTTCTCAAGTTCTGATTATGATACATCAACTCATGTTAATTAAAAACTTGTGTACATGCATTGTACTGGAAATAATACTTACTTTGCAAAAAAATCTGTTAACTAAGCTGAAGGCTGAAGGTTTGTTTGCAGACTTGGGACTGAATCTGGAAGAAGTGTCGCCTCACACTGTTTCAGTTAATTCTGCTGAGTAACAGAACGAATCTTCTCCAACCTGACACGCTGTGTGCGTGAGGGGAAGCGAATGGGAGTGAGGGATGAGAAGGAGACAGCTGTTTTCAGTTTTGCTTGGTTACGGGTTGGATAACTGTCTGAATGAATAGCTCCGACCCCCCCCTCTACACACATACACCCCAACAAACACATACAAACACAGACAAGCATGCGGTCTGTGGTCCCCAGGGGTATTTGGCGTCTTTTGGATTGCTAAGAATGTGCCGAATCTCATTTGTATAATCACATATTTTAATCAACACGAGTATTTATCGATCGCACAGCACACAGGCAGCCGGCTTTGTGCTGAGTGGAACTATACATGGGGGTTTTGTGCAGTGTGGGAACGTTTTTGTATAGCGTGAGAATGTCAGATGATTCAGCAAAACCTGTGTACCGACGTCAATGCTGCTGCTCTCATGAATCTAACATGACGGAGCTGAGCGGCAGAGCAGCAGGGCTGTCTTCTTCCTGTGAGAGAAGATGTGTAGGAACAAACAGAGGAGAGACGAGAGTGGCAGCAGCAACTAAAAGACCGGTGCTCCATGTCCATCAGTAGCTACTTACATGATCGAAATGTCACTGAGCACATCACTTGCCTCTATCTCCTCAGTTACTGTAGTTTAGCCTATAAGTCAACAGAGAAAGCTCTTTCTGGACAGTTTAAATGACTACCAAAGGGAAACTTGATTACATCATGCTTTTAGAGGTTAAATAAGTAGTCGATAAATTGATTTCCTATTTTGGGGCATTTTATAGATCAAACAATCCATTGTTTAATTGGGTAAATAATCAGTAGATAATTGAAAATAATAAAAATAATGGTTAGCTGTAGCCCTATGTGCTTTAATATCTGTTTTCTGCCATTTTATTTTTCCATTTCTTCTTCCTCCTTCTTAAAAACAGTCTCAAGGTTCACATACTTGCTTGTTCTGGGGCTTTAAAATATCACATGGCCTTCATCAGCACACACAGGCATTTGATCAGTTGTAATATACAGTAACAGTAGATGTTCCCACGTTTATTCTGAGCGGCCTCTCGTCCATGTCGGTTCAAAAGTCGAGCATGACAGTAAACTCTCGAATGCATGTTTTATGTAATGTTAGTTTCTATTGTACAGTTATGTCCATACCTGAGAGTCCTGTTGCTGTTTCCAGTTCACAGGAATGTTCTCCTTCAGTACTCCCCTCCTCTTTCTCATTTCTCCCCCTCCCTTCACTTCCCTCTCTCTCATCCTTTAAATTCAGTCCAGACTCCAGTCTTAAATCTGGATTCTCTGTGCTTAACCAAACATATGGAATGCTACTGTAGTGGAATGCTCCACGTCTGGGTTGTTTTCTCTGTGTGTGTGCGTGTGTGTGTGTGTGTGTGTGTGTATAACTAACCATGCACATGTTTTGAAGCAGATGAGAGCTCCTAGGATGATGATGATTATGATAATGGTGCGTGTGTGTTTGTGTGTACCAGAGCCTCCTCGGAGAACTGAATGGAGCCTTGTGTTGTCGTGGCCAAAACACTGCTTGTCTGCTCATGCATGAGTCTATTGCAAAGCCTACGAACGCGTCCCATATCTGAGCAGTTAGCTCATTCTTTAGCCCGTTAGCTTGACTGTGAACGATCTCCCCTACAGTGACTGCATTGTCAGCCCGGCCGCAGGCTCGCAGCCTTGCCAACTGCCAAACATAACAATGGTGAAAGATGGCATGAGTGTGTGTGTCTTGATATTATGACGACCAGCGAGTCTACTTTTACTAACCCCATGCCCCGTTTGTGTGTTTGTAACCACAGGATGGAGACTTTGGGAAGAGGAGCTTAACGTGCCACAGACAAAAGGATGCATCTAGAATGTAAGTTATGCCCTCCTGTGATTTGGTAAATGCTGATTTATTTCTGCTCTTTCCTGTTTTTGCACATATTCAGGATGTCTTCAGACCACTGAAAGTCTGTGAAAGTCATCAAATTTAATTAAATAAAAGGCTTTTTAAATACCAAACAGTCTTAAACCCAGTGAAAAGGGGTTTTTGCAGCAGCAGATTTTATTTGCATATTACCTTCATGCAGGATCTGTACAATATGCAATCTATATGCTTTACACATTTGTCCTTAATGTCCCTTAAAGGAATAGTTCTGGGAAATGTGGTTACTTGCTTTCTTTCTGCAAGTGAGATGAGATATCACTCTCATGTCTGTGTCCCAAGTACAGAGCTGGAGTTGGAAGGTGATTAGCTTAGCTTAGCATAAAGACTGGAAGCACAGGGAAACAGCTAGCCTGGCTCTCACTTAAGTTCAAAAATACACCTACAAGCATCTTTAAAAGCTCACACATGACATTTGTTGTATCTTATTTGTTTAATATGTGCGCACATTTATGATTCAAAGTATCCACCCAACTTCTGTACAGAACATCTCTGGTTGTAGGGCTGCTTTCCTGCCAACGTTGACAAAACTCTGGGAAATTACTCCTCCTGTAACCACGAACAGTTGCTTCTAGGAGAATGTTTTTACTTTGGAGATAGCCAGGGTAGCTGTATTCCGTGCTTCCAGCAGCAGGGTGAGATTAGCATATTGCTAACGTTAGCTAATTGCCTCCTGGCTCCAGCCCTGTACTCAACGCACAGCTGTGGGAGTGGTGTAGATCCTCTCATACAACTTACGGAAAGAAGATTTCCTGTCGTCCTTTTTTTTATTACAGTGACTTTTATAATTTTAGCATTTATAATTATAGCTGCGTAAAATGAGAAAGGTGACAAAATAAAAAAGAAAAACATGGCTTTCTAAAACCTACCACAACCTAGTTGTGTGTGTGTACCTGCATTAGGTCACACAGTCTGATAAAAATCGATTTACTGATTGATAATCTTCAGAATTTCCTCTGGCTCCCATGACTTCTTCCACTTCCTCCACTTCTCTACCTCTCTTCCTCTCCTTCTCCTCATCCACCTCCTTTGCCCGCCTTTTCCTCCCTTCCTCTCCCCCTCCTCCTCCTCCTCCTCCTCCTCCTCCTCCTCCTCCTCGCCTCTTCCGCCCCTCCTCTGCTCTTTGTGAGTCTGTTTCCTTTTGGGCACAAACACCGGCGCCATGCTTCCTTCCCTGTAGCCTGAAGTCACACAGGAGTGGCACAAACACATATATACTGTATATTCTATAACATATGGGTCAGTGAACTCATCATGTAAACATACACAATGCTTTTAGATACAACAGCTGGTGTATGTGTGTGTGTGTGTGTGTTATGAGGCCAGGTTAGTCAGCAGATGTTGTATATGTGTCATTGTCTTTCCATGTCTAGTCCACTGTTTGCTCACACAAATGTAAGGCCAATGTAATGTAAGGCGTGTTCTGTGCGTCTTCAGTGAGCTGCTGCATTTACATTCGCTTATTATTCCGGATACCAGTTCACATCCTGCTTGAGCTGAATTCATCCTAAATAGTCCGGAACTAACAAAGACCATGAAAACCGACAGTAAAACAGGAAAAGGAGCTTCTCATGTCCTCGTCCTGCTACTAGAGGCATATCCTACTTATATTTAGGTTTCTCAGAATCAGGATATGACTGACTGTAACTGACTGTGCAAATGCAGTTAAGAATGATTCACACTTTTTTTTTTTTTTTTTTTTTTTTTAAATTTCAGTCACATTTCATGGTGATTTTCTGTTTATTTCTGTTGCTCCTGAAAATTGTTGATTCTTGTTCTCTTTATTCCAAAGAAACCACCGGTGCTGACATTAAACAGTGTCTCACTTCCTATGCACAGGAGGTAATTTCAGGGAAATATTAAGCTATTTAAAACGAAACAGCTTTATAAACTGCACATGTAGTGACTCAGTGTGTCTCATCAGTTGGTTACAGAGAAAAATATTAGAATCCTATTATGTGCTTAAATATTAGTGACTGTGAAAAATGTTAATATGCTTAATGTGAATTTCTTATTTATATTTTATTGATTTTATGCTGTAAACATAAACAAAAGATGTCTAATGAGCAAATAGATCATAAAAAATAGGTAAGAAAATAAAGAAAAGGCTTACCAACATGAGGATACACATACATCTACATACCTGCATACTTAAACATCCTGTCTTTTAAATCCTATCCTCCCACTAATTCTCATTAAATTTACCTTCAGCTCAATACGAAACACAATAAGCTACGCAGCTTATCAGTTATAGTCAACATACTGTATTTACAATCTTTAACAACGGCAGCGTCCCATATGTCTGTATTCAACGTCATCGTTTCACCTCCTGCTACGTCTATTGCCCTACTCATCTCCTCCTCCCTCCCTTCCTTCTGCAGCCAGTTGCTGCATTCCTGCTGCAGTAATCCACTCTGGCAGCTACCTGCTCTGCGTTCTGTGGAGTGACTCCCCTCATTTATCTCTCTCCATCTCTCCCTTCCTTATCTGTTCTATCTTTCTTTGCTTACCTCGCATTATTACACACATTTTGCTCCACACATTTACTTCTTCTAGGCTTTTCCACCACTACCCCTCTCGCTCTCTCCCTCTCTCTCTCTTCTCTTTACTCCTCATCAGAGAGCCACTGAGGTCTCCATTCAGCCGCAGCGGGCAGCTAATGCCAAGGCTCAGGCTGATGAAGGACTGCCAAGGTCTGCCAACCAAGCTGTGTGTGTGTGTGTGTGTGTGTGTGTGTGTGTGTGTGTATATGTGTGCAAGGATGGGAAAGCAGTGAATAAGCAGGATCTCAAGCAGCCAGGGAGAAGGTGGAAAGGCTGTATGTTAAGAGCTATTGATGCGACTATGAATCGACAGTGTTTGTAGGAAGCTGTCGTCAGCTATCAGGGGCCCGCATGGAAAAATGCACAATCCATCATTACCGGACAGTCAGCTGTCATCTCCTTTCAGTACAGAGGACATGACATATAAAGGCAGCATGGTGGCAGAGGAATTAGGGAGAAGGGTAAAGGAAGGTGCAGCAATAGAAATGGGGGGGGTTGGGATGATATTGAGGAGCTGCTGTGCTGTTGTTCTTGACCTTTGCTGGAGGGAATGGCAATATATACAATTACTGACCTTCCAGTTCAAATTCAAATGACATTATCATTGTCAACATGCGGTTTACTACATGATTTCTACACGATTGTTATTTTTAGTCTGAGACTTTTACAGAGATTTACAAGTAGTTCCTTCACATTCCTTATCTAACCCATCTGGGATAAGTATGTAAAGAACGGATGCGAGGTAGCGTTTTCACCATAAATCTCACCTTGCCGCTCTGATAAGCCTGCTAATGCATTTGTGCGCTCCGTGGCACCTGGTGCGTGGTAACATTTCTCACATTTTACTCAGCATGTCTGCAGACGCTCTCTGTGATACTCAGACACAAGCGTGTGGTGTTGCTGTCATCTGACCGCAAATGAAGCGTTAGATTTAGCAAATGTCGGTTTAACAGTGTGTGAGAAATGAGCACAGTCTGTTCAGTTCAGCTAGAAATTGCATATTTTTGCAAAGGCTGCCAAATTTTTCAAAATTTTTAATCATAGAAAAAGGCTCTTAAGCTCTCTCTTAGCTTTTGTCCATCTGCCTCGCCTCTTTCCTCCTCTGATTGACTCACGCTCATTCGCACAGACACACAGACTGTTAGTTACTCAGTGTTATTTCTAACAAGTGTCATCATGTCGAGATGCTGTCTTGTTCTCTCATCGGTGTGAAACAGTGACACACTCACAAATTCCTCCCCGAGCAGTTCATCGTCGTACACAACTCCACGTATTTGAGTGCACTCATTGAGTCATAGAAGGATTTTAGCTGACATCTGCTGATACCTGAGAGTGCTTGAACAGCTGTTAGGCGTAGCTTTAAATAGGTAGCCAGTGTTGGTCCTAACAGAAAATACTGTCTTAATGGTCGGTCAAAGAGTTTCTCAGTTGGATTTAGAAACATTGAGCCTCCTTTTTTTTCTCCCCCTGAAGCCTTGGCATCTGCTTTAATCTGTTTTCATTTGTGTTTTCTGGATTCAGGCTCAATAAATTCAAGGGTATTCAGCAAGGACTTCTCCGTGGGGATGACATTGTACATATTACATCATTATTATTCTAGCATCAGTGCACTTTCAAAGGCCGGTTAGACATTGCCATATTGTAGGTTGATGCTATAACCCAGAATCACTTACTCAGTCATTTATGAACATAACGGCTGCTGTGTAGAACAACCTTTGACGTGTCACTGCCTTGATCAGTGGGCCACCAATACACTAAACAACTTAGCAGAAAAATTATAATGCAATTCAAGAAAATAACAAGGAGAGATGGTGAAGGAAATCTAGGTGAACTTTTTAGAAAAAGAAAAGGATGTAGTCACATTTGCTGACATTTGCTGTATGAGTTCCTTCTAATCTAGTACTCTATACTACATCAGTCACTATAAGAAATAACTGTTTTCATGTTACTTTTTGTGGTTATAGAGCCCAACCTACAGTATACAGGCCTTTTCCCAAAGCAGCGAAATGGAATTCAGCCATCATTCATTTTATTATTTATACCTGTGCTACTACTACTACTACTACTACTACCTACTGTGACATGTCAAAATGTCAAAAAGACAAAGATGAATTTTTAGACCAATATCTATATTTGAGTCAAAAAAGTCTAACAACACACCAGCCTGTGTTCATCTTTTTTGTTACATACACACATAACATTAAATAAACATCTTATAAGACAGAGATAAGATATAAGTACACATAGCAGGATATTTTAACAGTTGAAAAATAATGACACTGTTTCTAAATTGCCTCAAAAAATGTCTTTGGCATGTTTGTACCCTTTGTTGTTGGGGGGTTAATTATAAGCTGAGATATCTGCAATAAGCTAATATCAGCAGATATATCAGCTCAGCCATTTCATATATATTGGTCGGGCACTATTTTATTATCCATCTTTTCCTGTGTTTCATTTGCTTGTATTCAGTCACATCAGTGTTTTAAATAAGCTTTAAATAGGGTTATGTTATCTTCTTGCTTCCTTGCCCGTCTATTGAGGATTTTCATTTTTGTCATTTCCATAAAAGGTTGTTTAATGGTTCTCTCCTTTTCATCCTCTCTCATCATCCTATCTAATCATGACTCATTAATGTCATAGTGTGGACGGAAAGTTACTGTGTGTCTCCTTCTGGAGTCTTCCTGTCTATCACTTCACAACTGGAACTTCCCGTGGTTTCATTCCACAAGATAGCAGCTCACGCACACATACACACAAATCCATTTATAAGTCAATAGAGTCTGCTGACACTTAAAGTCTGAAATGCTTAAAGTCTAAATTGACAAATATTTATTAGTCTCTTTGAACAACCACTATCTGGCAACAAACCTCCCGTATCATTTTTCAAGCAAGAACGAAGCTGAGTTCAGTTCGTCCTTGCAGTACAAAACAACACAATCTGCTCTCCTAATCAGGGGCCTCGCTCTGTTTTGCCCCGATGTGTCGTGTGGAGTGTTTTGCATGTTTACAGTGTCAGTGACCTCTGACCCCAAGCACAGAGGGCAGCAGGCTGAGGACATGCCCGAGTAGAGTTGGGAAATATTTCATGGACGCTTCATGGCAAAACACATGGGACATAAATGTGTGTGTTTACATCAATAACAAGACTTGTGTTTGTCTTAAGCATGTATTCACATTTATACACAGAACACCACACACATTTAGAAGTATTAGCAATATTTTTAACCATGTAAGTATTAATATACATATAGCTTTATGTATTAGTTAATGAGTCAGCGAGTGGACATTCCAGTCATGATCAAAAATGGACATATACGTTTTGGCTTATACAGTCGAGCTGGATTGTGGATATTATTGTATATGTTGTAATATACAGTATAATATATATTTGCAAACACTACCAAACATTAACAGATGCTATACCGACTCCAAAAGCGTTACTCGTCACATTGTGCAGTTCTGTGCCTGAATGTCTGAAAGCAACCGTCCATGTCCACTACAACACCTGAAACATAATAACTTCCACACATCTGTAGTAGAGGTCTGTACAAATCCAGAGTTTTATATTGTTAATAATTATTGAAAACATTTTTCCTCTGCGATGTCAGTGACTCACCACATGATCAGAGTTGATCGAGTCCATTTCAATCCTTTTGTGTATTAAACATATTATCACACAGACCACAGACCGGCAACATCACAACAGGACCCCAGTAGAGCCCAACTGACTCTGGATTTTTGAGGCCAATACCAATATGAGAGTTGCAAAAATCAGATAATGATGATATATGAGCCAGTATCATGTTTTTAATATAAGATAAACAAATTTTTTTTATGAGTATAAATTGTGGGGTTTTTTTGGGTTTTTTTTAAAGCTATGTACCACGCAGAGACTTTATTCAGTCAAAAAATAAACTTTAAAATTAACTAATAGACTGCACTTAAAAACATCACCTCAGAGATACAGTATCTTTGACATTTACAACAATACCAATAGACTGACATACACATATATATCTGTAAGCTAATAATAAGCTAATATCTGCACATATATAATCCTAGCCAGTTTATGGGTTTAGCCCAAGACTTTACCTGACTTTATTACACTGAATATTTGGGCCTGACTGATTTGGTCTTGTTTACTTATAACCAAGTGGACCTGTGAAGACGTTGGATCTGTAGTTTCACCTGTCATGCCAATAACTACAAATACACTACAATTTATATAATTACTGTTGTGACATTTGGGGCAAGTGCTGAAACCAACAGAGACTGGAAAGATGTTAGCAGTAACAGGGAAAATCTAGCATGTAGTGTTGTTGAGCAAGTCAGTGAATCCCCACTTGCCTGCTTTTGTGCTATAAACTGGATTTCTATTAGAACAGACTAGATTTAAGTTGCTCCAGATCTCCTTGGCTGCAAATCTGCCTGAGGACAAGCTAGCAACTGACTGGCCAGTATTTTCATGTGCTGCTGTTTTAAATAGAGCATCTAATATCTTTCTCCTGCTCTGCTACTTGGTCGCAGCAACAGTGACTGGTGTATGTAATCCTGTGTGTTGTGCTGTTTTTTTTATTCCTGCTGAAGAACATGCTCCAATTTATTGCTCTGCCACCAGGATCAGGAACAGAGCCTGAAAGCTCTGAGGGCTTTGAGTTTGACTCAACCTCTTAAAAGACATCCTCAATCAGGTCATAAATGCAGAAGGCAAAAATGTGTTTTTGTGTAGAACCGTCAGACACTTGCAGGTCAGACAGACACTGTACTGTAACTCCTCTGGCTTTTCTCTCTTTCTCTGCCACGTCTATCTCACCTCCCTTTCACCTTTCTCTGGCATTTATCATCCCCCTCCCCCATATTTCCCTCTTTCATCATCTTATCATGCTGCCTCGTATAAGCAGAGTGCTGGTTTTAAGCCCCAGCAACAAGGCTCTTGATGTAGACAGACAGGGGAGGGGAGGAGAGACCTAGAAAAGGCTCTGGGTTACTGGGCTAAGACCAGAGAGAGGATTGTTACTTTCCAGCCAAGCTTTGAACTAAAACTGACTGTAACATTCACATAAAAGTTTATCATAAGGAGAACATTCACCCTAAGCATAAACTTTGACCTCACTTTGACATTGAATAATGGGTGTGTCAAGTTTGACTTTTGAAGGTATAGTGAATTTTCTTTATGTCTTTTTTTTGGTTGTTTTTTGGATGAAGAGGATAGGATGTGATTGATATATATTCATTATTATATTTTTGAAGTTTAGCTATCTTTTTATTTTATCTTCTAGCTCATCCATATAATATTAGAATAGTGTTGAATCTGATTTTGTCATATATCAGAAAAAAGTGAAAAAGCCCTTTATGATTTCCATCTGAGTCCATGGTGATTTCTTCATACGTCTTGTTTTGTTAGACCCACAGTCCCAACTTTCAAACATATTCAGTTTACTATAAAGTTTGACAAAGAAAAGCATAAAGTCACCACATTTGAGAAGCTGAAACCAGTTTATGTTTGGCATTTTTGCCTTTTGTTTGGCATTTTGTTTGAGGTCATTTTTTATGACCTCAAACAACAACCACCGTACCCAACGATAATTCTCTACGAGCACTGCTATCGTAATTTGCTCTCAGTGTTTAAAACCAGAAAGAGCACCTTGGTCCTCTTAAAATGTAAAATGAGATCAGATTGTTTACAAATGACAGGAAATCCAAACATAAATGTATCCACGCTGAGTGTTTCCAGTAATCTGTACTCAGGCTTAGCAGGAAATGTCACTTTATCATCTCCTTTGTTTGTGTGACCGTCTTTACCTTTCATTCAACCCTTTTTTGAAGTGGCAGAATAAATTATAGATGGGAAAAAATCATTAAAAAAAAACAAGAAATATTGTCACTGAGGAATATTTTAACATTGTGTGACGCTGCCCTGACAAGCAGACAGCATCTACTTTATTGTTATAGTGATATTGTGGTTGAACTTCCATGTCTTCTCCCATAAACAAATCTTTTTTTCTACCAGAGACGACGTTTTGTTTACCCACTATTCCACCACATTTCAATACTTATATTGTAAGTAGTCATTTCTCCCAGGATCTCAGGGAAAAATACAAGGAGAGAAGGTATTCCCCATCCCGTTTCAGCTCGCTTTAATGAACAAGCTACATGAACTTAGCGCCTTGTCCATTTTTCTGCTGAAATGCAACACTGCCTTTCATTTCTTTACCATTTTTCCAGAAGTGGTGCAAAACTGAAAGGGTGAAAGAAACAGAGAAAAAAGTTACATGACAGCACAGGAAACGACAAACCGAACATTATGGGATGCCGGTTTTCTCTTTCTTGGAAAAACGGAAAAATGCAGGTCTCCACCATCTTGTGGCTTCCACTGCTGCGCCAGCATCCATCCACAGCAGCCGTCCCTCCTCACACACACACACACACACACACACACACACACACAAACACACAGAGTATTTGTCAAACATTCATTTGTGCAAACTGGCAGTAACCCCCTACATGAAGATGCGGTTGAGGCATTTTGATTGGACTCGGGCCCTTTATTAACTAGCGTTTATGAGGCAGAAGAGCTTCAAAACCATAAGTTCCAACCTAACGTCAAGTGCAAGGGAGAGGGGAATTTTTTTCTCTTTCTTTCCTTCCTTCTTTCTCTCTTTCATGGAGAGAACAGAATGTACCGAAGGCAACAGGCAGGCAGGAAGAGAGTGGCTAAAGCCTTAATGATATGGTGTATGATTGTAACCTTGGTGTGTGTGTGTGTGTGTGTGTGTATTTGAGAGAGAGCGAGCAGAGTGGATGGACCTCCTCAGAAAAGTTTAACTTCCAAATCCTTTCGGTGTTGTTGGTCCAAGACAAAAAATGAAGACCCTCTTTTTATCATTCCCCTCGTCTTGCATCCATCGCTGTCTGATCCTCCCATTGCATCTTTATCTGTCTGCCCTCAGTTTCTCTTTTTAGATGTGAAGCACCGCATGGAACAGGCTTGTAACTCACTCACAAACTCACTAAATTACGATTTTTAATGTGGTAATAAAACAGACATTGCCTCAAGGCCCCATCGTTTCAGCTAATGATATTCTCTAGTGGTGCATTCAGTATTAACACATTTTAGATTAATTAAATTGCAAACTGTTTGCCACATGGTGAACCTGAAGCCTTCTGGAGCTCCAGGGCAGTTGCATGCTTTGCCCAGTTGATAATCCAGCCTTGCTTTGCATTAGTGACTCTGTGTCCTTGTGTTGCTACCGTCTCCTGGCTCATTCTTTCTAATTCTAGTATCCTCGTTTCTGGATCTATCTTGGTATCTTCACCCCCCCACAATAACTTTTTATGTCTTCACTGTCAAACCACAGAGCCTCGCAGACTCCCAACAGTCTCGGTGCCCTGTTTCTTGTAACGACGGCAGTCAGTCGGAGTGCAAAAGGGAGTGAAAGGTCAAGTTAGGAACTTCCTGTCCAGAAATCGGGAAATGAAAGTTGCTAGAATTACCAAACAGCACTTGTTGAAGCTGTTGTCTGTATTTCACAATGAGATTATACATTACAGACATATTAGATGATATCTACTTGTGTCAGGTAGTCACAGGTCACAGTAATCACACAGGTGAGGTCTGCCCCTCAGTCTACAAGGAGCTAAACAACCCTTGCAAAAATACAGTGACAGGATTGTGTTCAGAAAGCAATCACTGGAATTTCTTTGACTGAAATTATGTCTGGACTCCAAATTGCCCTAATCTATCTAGCTCAGAGCAGACTGAAGAAAAATAAATTTGAAATGTTTTTATATACTCTCTGGGTTCTGGCCAGATAATGCTCTGGTTAGGAATGGGCTTTTTCTCAGCGAGGGCCATGGAGAGTCTGGAGAGTCTGTCAGAGGCCTGGTTAAGAGCAGGCGAGGCAGAGCGAAGGACTGGCAGTGCCCTGGTTAGTCTGTCATTAGGAATGTGTCTGCATAAAAGGGGTCAGTTTCCCTGCCTCACAGCTCCTACCCCCCTGCAGGTTTTCCATAATTGTCAAACAAAGCACAAAACGGGGGAATGAAACTGTGTTCAGTTTGAGTTCAGAATACATCAGCAACCCCTTCCTGCCGTACTTCCTCGCTCCCCCCCCCCCCCCTTCTTCACTCACTTCTCTTAAAACCTGTTCTTGCCCAAAGGGCACACAACACACCTTTTACTTTCACGAAGACCAATCCTGTAATTACACTGACAAACTTGAGTACACTCAGCTTGCATGTGTACTTGTGTGTATGATTGTGTGTGTGTGTGTGTGTGTGAATATTCTTCCGAGTCTTGAGTGTGAGGTGTGGAAAATCAAATCAAAGGCATACAGGAATTCAGCGTTTACGAGCTCATATCTAAGGTCCTAAATGGAAGGAATTCATGGTTTAAGACTAAACATTAATGACCCAAACTCCAGTCTGGCTGTCTCTCACATGTAACCACTTCTTTTTATCCATCTTTCCTTCAACTTATCTCTCTCTTCTCCCTTTCCCTCCACCACACTGCATCTCTTCCATTCTCCTCTCCTCTTTTCCATCTCATTGACCATCCTTCTTCTTCTAAGTCCCTTCTGTCTCGTCCCAAACGTAGCTAATGAGGCCCCCGGCCCCTGTGATAAGTGAATCAGGTATGTTGATTGGTTTGGCAGAGTCGGGCCCTTGCCAGAGTCGCTTTGCACGCACTGCCGCCCCTTAAAAGCGCCCACTTGGCCGTGCTGGTGTGCGTGTCTGAGAGAGATGGAGGGGAGAGATGAGGGAGGGAAGTAGAGAGCTGGCAAAGAAATAAAGGCAGAATGAGAGGAGAGGTAGGCAGCCTGCCAAGACAGGAGTAGCTGGACCTAGCGGACGCCATTATTAACCAGGACAGGGCTCAACCAGAGCAGCTTTGAGTTGTTGAATTTTGAACATGAGCCATGCAAGGTCCAAAAATCAATTGTGGTTGCCCAAAATGTGTATCTAAGATGATTAGAAATCTGTGAACCAGATGGATGTTTGATTATTGACAGAATGCCACCAAATAGTAAAAATATCCATCCAGTTTTGGTGTACAGGGAATCCCTTTTTCTGCTTACTCACACTGTTAAAAGGTAATTCTCTCAACTTTTTCAGTGGTTACATTTTCCCCTGAGCAGCATAGTGCAGCTTGAAGAGCTGTCATGAAAAACAGAATCATACTTGTTGAAAGTTTTGTGCCAGCGAGTGCTGTCTTCTGGATCTGTCAGAATTTTTTATAGTATTTTACTCCACTAGAACCGGATCAGCCAGCAGCCAGGACAGGTTTTGGACCACAGCTGCCACCTCAAGACAAAAGAGAAAAAGTGGTCTTCAACTCGCTTAACAAGCCACAGCTGGACAAAGCTAAAGCAGCACAAAATGACTTTATTGACTAAGGTGTTTTGGCATTCATCTGGACAGCTAAGCTAGCAGTTTTCTCTCCAACATTTTTTTTTTTTTCCCCATGTGTCTTTTTGCCTACTCCTTCTGCAATCCATGTTCCTTAAAGTCTTGTACTCCACTTAGAAACCACTAGACCTCATCAAAGTAAAGAATAATTAAAACGCTACGGTGAAACGCTTTGTGTTTTTTCATATAGTAATTGTTGCCATATTGACTTTCAAAGCTGATTGCCTTGGTTTATGTTCAACAAGACATTTAATGAATTGCGGGGAGATTGGTTTAGACTTTTTACACCGAATCAAACGATAGACAGTATATGAAGCTATGCTGGAGTAAACCATAATGGCAACTTATACCTTGTTGTATATCATGTATACGCACATAGTTCATGTAGATAAAAAGATTTAGTACATTTACTGCACTGGTTGATCTTTTTTTACAGCGCCTAAAGTTATTTAACGTAAAAGAAAACGTCTTCCAACTACAGTAGTCTTTATGTAGTGGTTTGCAGCTTTAGAAAGGCAGTCTTTGAACATTGTACTGTAGACGAGGGGGAAAGAGGAGACACGGAGTGGTGGCTGGTTGTCAGGGATGTCGATAAGTGATGATGTGTGCAGATGTTATGTCCTACCCTCAGGTCGATTTTTTTTCCCTCGCGGTCAGTGGGGGGAAGCTTGGCAGAATGACGGGGGGGAAGGGGAGTAATAGGATTTAGACGCAGGAAAGCCCACTACCTGAATCATGCATGAGACAAAAGCTCCGGCTGTTCGATTGATGGAGGTCATGCTGGCAGCCAGACTGTGGTGTGCTAGTAATCGGTGTTCTCATCACACTGAACGATGCTGGGCCTACAGACGGAGGAAGTTAGTAAGGAGTCAATTGTACTGACTAACAAAAGGATAACACAGCTGCGACATCCTTATTTGTAACAGTTATTGGACTTTAATGTGGGATCTTCCCTCGTGTCAGAGCTAATTTATCTGATAGTCTCTATTCACAGTGTTGTTTTATCATCACAGCCGTCCCAAGTGGCCCGTGGATGGTGTAGTGTTGTGACGGGCCTATGATGTAGTGGTTGCCTTGGTGACAGCTGTCTGTGTGCAAAGGAGGCCGGTGTTATTGAGATATGCTGCTGTCAGCAGAAGGCAGGCAGGAAAGCTGAAATCAATGTCGGATACAACATTAGGGAGACGACAAAGTGTGTGTGCATGTACAGGCATGTTGAAACCCCCATCCACGCACACACACACACGTAAGCAGCGCCACCCCCCACCCCCCAGCTCCTTCGAAGGACAGGCAAGGTGAAATACATGGTGGTTCAATGAGAAAAAGGAAGAGGAGGGTACAGCATATTTGCAGCATATTATGTCCACATAATACATGCTTGTGTAATGTTTATTTTTATGGATGAAAGGTTGGTAACTAACTTTACGGTGACTAGTCAAATTAGTTAGAATTTGTATTAATTGTGCTAAATTAATTGCTCTATATTTGTTCTTGTATGTTGTGCTTCTCATGTTTAATGATCTGCCAAGAATTTGTGTGTGTCTTTGTATATGTGTGCCAGCGAGTGTGTGTTTACAGTCCATATGGTAGCGCTTGGCCCATTTTAGTCCTGTCCTATGGTTTGTGTCACAGCAATTAGATGAAACTGTGAAATCATATCCTGACTGTGCTTGTGTGCTTTCATCATGTGTAACCAGCTAATCTCTTTTTTTCTCTCTCATTCCTTTACTACACTGACTGAGTTACATTTTAGAATGCAAATGACTGTCATTGACAAATTAGGAATGACTAAGTGTTGTTTTTTCTGTTCCTCCTACAGATGACAGATTTGTCTGCTAAACACCACTCTGAAGGAACTTCAAAGTCTTAAAGCGACAGTCACAAAAACAAAACAAGACGGACCGCTGAGAGAAAGGAGAATTGACAACACCTTTCACGTCGGCAACCGTATAACACTTAGACCACCCTAAAGGACACAAACACAAATGTGGACCTCCCAAAACGTTGTCATCAAATAACCAGAAGAACAGAACACATACAAGACACTTATCTCAAAGAACTTTGTGGCCATGTCTGATCACAAAGACATGACACACCGCCACCTGCGGCACAAGCTGCAGAGTCTTGACCGAAGACTGGATGAACTGGAAGAAGCCACCACCAAGCTGCAGAAGTCTGAGGATGAGCTGCTTGACCTGCAGGTCAGTACTGGTTGGCTTCCGACAGTATGTTTGTTTGTTTGTACAGAAGCAATTGAGTGGATTGAGGTGGAACATAAAAACAGCACATAAACAGATTAATGAATGGTTGATCTCTCTCTCTCCTCTACAGGACAAGATCATCCAGGCAGAAGGCAGCAACTCGTCCCTGCTTGCCGATGTGGAGGCCCTAAGAAAACGTCTCCTGAAGATCCAGGGTAAGGATGAGGAGGTACGCAAAGCTGAGGACCTCTGCCGCACGGTGAGAGAAAAACTGGAAGAGGAGGAAAGCCTCACAATGGAGCTAAAGGCAGAGATTGAACGTCTACAACGCAGGATGGCGGAACTGGAGAAACTGGAAGAAGCTTTTGGGAAAAGCAAGTCTGACTGTAGCCAGCTCTGCCTCAGCCTCAATGAAGAGAAGAACTTAACCAAGAAGCTCTCAAGTGAGTTGGATATGCTCAAAGCTCGTTTGAAGGAAGTGGAGGGCTCTGAGACTAAGCTGGACAGAGCAGAACAGGCTTTGGCTATGGAGCTTGAGAAACTCAAAGGATTCACCCAGACCTTTGTGAGTGAGCGTAAGAGGCTACTAGAGAAACAGAGAGAGGACGAGAAGATTATTCTAAAGCTGACAGAAAAACTGGAACACCAGAAGAATCGCTTCGGCATGTCGGCAGACCCTGGTCGTGCAGATTTCATGAGGTCAAGAATTGAAGATGAACTATCATCCACAGGGCTCCTCACCAGTAAACTGGCTGGACGCAAGAAGAGCCTTGACTACTTGAAGTTGACTGATGACAACATCGGCTTCATGAACAAATCTGAGAATGAGAAGAACAGTGGCCTCGAAGGCTCACAGGAGGAGGACAACAAAGTAAAGGAGCTGACACAGGAAGTAGAGAGGCTGAAGAACCGGCTCAAACAGCTGGAGATAGTGGAGGAGGACCTGAAGAAGTCTGAGTCCAAAAACGTTGAACTTCATGAGAAGTTCCAGATGGAACGAAACCGGGCTCGCCAACTGAGTGAGCAGGTGGAACAGCTCAGGACGCAGCTGTGTGGAAAAGTTGGAATTGGAGGAAATGGAACTAGTAATGTGGATAAACACGGCAATGGAAGCACTATCATTTGCTCCAAAAGCCAGGCTAAGCTCCTGGAGAATGGCAAAGCTGAAAATGAAGAGATTATTCTGAAGGGAGGTTTCAGACAGGAGAAGCCTAAATACAGGAGTGCTGCAGCTGTCTCAGAACCGAGCTCGCCCAAACACAGGAGCAGGGATCTCTCTCCTCAGCACAAGAGAGAAACCAAGCTGAGGAGCAAAGAGCTGAGCCATTCAGAGGAAAGTTCTCCTAAATCTGTGAGGAGAGCTCTCAGTCCTGCTCACAAGAGCAGAAGGACACCCAAAGCCTCAACTACTGCGATTTCATCTGATAATGGGATAAGAGAGACGGGACGAGGAACTGAGGAAAAGACACGAGGAGCCACATACAGCTCTGTAAATACATCCTCTAGTGATGTGAAAAAAGTGTCTGTTTTGAGTCGCTACCCTCCAGCAGCTAATGATCAGAAGCCACTGAGGACAGCTCACAAACAGAACGATGGGGAGAGCAAAAAAAGCAGAGTAGACAAGTTTTCAAAACTGTATGTAGGTAGTGACAGTGAATCAAACAACTCTGATGTAGTGCCTGACAGCTCCACTAACGTCAACAGTATATCTGCACTAGAGAAGGACACAGTGTCTGCCTCAGATCAGGAATTAATAGACCAGGTTCAGGAATCTATCTCTGTGTCTGTCGCCTCCACCCTGTCCAAAGCCAATGGCTCCTACACAGCTTACAGATCCCACGTCACTCCACTGCTGACCAACGACCAGGGGTCAGAGGGTCATTCCTCTGCTTCCGAAACAGAATCTACTGGGTCAAGGCCCTCTGAGCCAGAGCCTGCAACTGAAACGACTACTACAACTGTAAGCAGTAGGACTGCAACCTCCAGATATTCTAGATACTCCCATGTCCATGACTCACAATCAGAAGGCTCTTCCTCCAGGAGCTCCTTTGACGAGGAACTCCACAGCAGAACAAATTTAGCCGAGGGAGGCCACCAGGGGCCCACACACACTCCGTCAGGGATTGAGATCCAGCGAGTGTGCAGCCCACGTGAGGCGCTGAGATCAAAAGCTGTCATTAAGCCAGCCATTGTCGAGATTGACAGGAAGGAAATGATGATTTCAGAACCTTTGTCTACCAATGGCAAGCCCAAAATCTCCACCAAACCAATTGTGACCACCGCTAGTAAAATGACCAGTAGTATAACCATCTATCCCAATGACCCAAGCTCTTCCAGAACCAGCAGCCGCAGCAGCAGTGTGTCCAGTGAAACCTTGCCCATCAAAGAACGCCACACATCCACCAGTAACATCCTCATAGGTAATTTAATCATCATTTTCACAATTTGCAAACACAATTGCGCTCCAGTGGACACTCTAGACCCTTAACACATACATTCTGTAATGGTAAATGAAAACACTGTTGCAGTAAAGCTGTAGTTTCTGTTGATCATTCATTAGTAGTGTAATGTTTGATTTTTAAATAAATCTTTGTCTTATATTTATTTGAAAATATATTATTAGTACCTACAGTAGTTGTATAAAGTACAGCATTATTATCGCTGTGATAAAAATGTCCGATTATTGCAATCAGGTTTTGTTGAAGAACTTAACATTAGGTGCTGTATAAACATTTAATTTTACAAAGGACACTACACTGCTGTCAGCTTTTTCTCCTATGAAATGTTTTGTTTATTTAACTTTTATTAAATTACTAGGCCCCAGCAGCGAGCACCATGGCAGTATCTCCATCCCATATGAAATTTCTATCCCCAAGAGTGAGATCACCTTGCGGCCATGCCAGGACCAGGATTGTGGGACGGACGACCACAATGATTCCTCGTTAAGATCCAAGCTCCACAACACTTCCAGACTGGAGACCACCACCAGCCAACTGTGCTGCCAGCGCAGCAACTTCAGCCTCCAGTCCCCGGACACGACCTCTGCAGACTTCAACGACCCAGAGTCGGGCTTTGAAAGCAGTAGCAGCACCACCACGGTCACCAGCTGGAGAAGCCAAAGACAAAGCCAGCACTCCCAGGAAGAAAGTTTACCAGACATGAAGAATGTGACGATAAGAAGCACCTGGAGGAACCGGGGCACTGCGTCAGTGGATGAGACGGGTAGAGGAAGAGGGGGTGCCAGGACAATGACAGACGGTGGGTCAGAAGACGAGGCAGAAGCCGCGACAACATGGAGGGCCTATCGGGCGACCACCATCGACACAGAGGAAATGGTAAACAGAGGGACGGGAGCTGGTGGGAATACTGCAGACACAAAGGGAGCCAAACCATCGCCTGCAGAGGTAAAACAGTGAATAAATGTATAATGTCTTGAGTTGAGAATGAGAACATTGTAACACTAAAATAATAATAAATTGGAGTGAACTACTTCATGGCTGCATAATTTTGCTCTTTGTTCTGCTCAGGTGTACATGCGTAGGATCAACAGTGTGGTTACCAACACCAGAGAGGTCGAGGAACCAGTGCTCCGTCGAGGCAAGAGCTCTCAGTCTCCCACCATGGAAGCAGGAAGTGTGGGAAGGACTTTACCCCACGCACCTGTTACCTCTCAGTCCTGGGGCCGATCATACACACCACAGGTAGGACAAACAACTTTAGGTTTTTACATTTCTCTGCTCACACAAGAAGTGCTTAACTCAAATAGTGCACGTTGATAGATGAAGTGGAAAGAAGAAAAAGAAAAGAACTTCACACTGCTCAGGAAGTGAAAAGTGTGAAAAATATTGACTTGATTTTTCCTGAAATTTTTAAAAAAGTGCCAATATTTGTCAGAATTTGGCTCGTAATTTTGCTTTGAGTTTTCAAGTATTCAATCTTCTTAAGATGAGGAAAACTGCTCCCTCAAAGAAAACAGACTTAAGCGAAGAGGAAAATATTTTTAAAAAATCTTTTTACAGTCACTTCTGCTGTCAAAGTCATGTCTTGTTATCAGTAATACATTGTAGGTTTGTCTACATGAATATGACAAATGTTTCCTAGTGCTGGGTTGAAGCATATTTTCTAGGGTTTTGTTTATGTTGAATGCCAAATGCATCACGCACAGGACATGAGAGGAAAAGCCATTCACTTACAGTTGTGTTCCACCCTTGTGCAGTGTTTATTGTTAATTTTTCTAACATTTCTGACATGAAACAAACATATTTCTGAGCTATTTCTGTATATAGCTTTTTAAATACTCTGTCAGATACAAATTGTCATACAGGTGAAGGCATTCGCAAATAGTTATGTCTTGAAGATAAGAGTCCAAAAAGTACAACCACAAAGCTTAGCTCCTGGTGTGTCCACTTTGCACGAGAGCTCAGCTTGTATTTTTCCCTGACGCCAGGCTCTGCGTCTTCAAGCTTAGCACAGCAGTTCTGCAATGCCCCACTCCTGCTGCCCCAGTAAGCACAAAGAGAAAAGGGTTGGACAAAAAAAGAGAGAGGGAGGATGGAAATGAAAAAGACCTCAACAGGGGGAAAAGGAGGTTAGGAAAACCTCAAGGAGAAGAAAATAGTTTTCTTGTATTATGTGTGCCACTGCATTACAGTCTGTGCCCCTGCCAGACTGCATTGCTTCTTTACGCAAACATTATGGAAGATAACTGCTCAAATACTTACCTCTGTGTACTGTATGTATATGTGTGCACCCACATGCTTCTTTGTTTGAGTTTTTGTCATCTGCTATCAAGTTAAGTTTTTAATTTAAGTCCATAACTTTAAGTTTAGTCTACATTATGAACAACCAATTGCTATAGAACATCCAGATTGAGTTGGGCAAATGTGTTCACATGTAGATTGTGAGCGTATCTACAGTTTAATAAATGGAGTGTGAAAGTTTATACAAGTCATCAGAAAGATGAGGTGAAAAGTGCTAATGGGTTAAAGTATTAACTTACTTGTCTATTGGTATATAATATATTATCATATGGCTGTAACACTGCTTACAGAACGGGCTCCATGGCTGCAATAACATGTCATTCTGTCAGTTTGACAAACTAGGCTGGACTAGAGCCCTTGGGTAAGATCCCTGTGTTTTCCTCCATAAATAAACTGGACGTCACCAAGGAGACAGACACACACATCTTAAGTGTATCATCAGTCATCGTTGGTCTTATTTGTTATTTAGGGCAATGAATAGTTTTATTTTGCATTTATACAGCACCCTGATATCTTCAGTTGATAATTTTAGAGAGAGTTCTCAAGATATGGGATTTTTTTTTACATTTTTTGTTGACACAGTATAGTATGCATGATTAGATAAGTGTATTAGTGTACTGCAATGTGTTTTTATTTCCACTGTTTGATCAATGATTGCAGGGGTCTCTTATTGCTTCCCAATGGCTTGCAATACTTTAAAATGCTCACTTCTAAAAATATGTCTTTATTACATTTAAAATGAGTACAATGTTTTAAACCCAACTTAGCTGTTACACATGAGAGTTCTTCTTTTGGACATAGTGTAATGGTGGGTTATTGACCAGGTCAGGACCTGAACATCAAGAGGTTACAGAGCTGCGGTTTGGTCCTTAACCAGAGCTGTTCATGGTTTAATGTTCTGGCTAGTTATCAGCTTTATGGTTTATGTTCAATCCTTTTTTGGTATTGACTGAAGTACCAAAAGCTCACATTCAGTCTCTGGTCAGTTTGGAGAGTGTGTTTACTTATTCTTAGATCAGACAGTTCCTGGCTTTAGTCAATACTTTGCCAATTTTAGACTGTTTTATTTAAGCAAAGAGTATGTATGATTGAAGTTTGTTCAATAGAAAACAGGGTTTGTAGAAAAATTAGTTATGAAGAAATGTATTGTTTTGGTATCACTACTGATACTCAGGCATTGTATAAGCAAAAAAAATGTTAACCTTTCACTCTGCAGTACTAACTGACACAGCCTTTTCTGGCTCAGATAATCACTGGTCAAGTTTTTCTTCACACCGCTTCTCCCTCAAATCTTCAAAAATTGTTGTTTGATGTGTCTAACTCACTTCATAGAGACACTCACACAAACACATACCAGTATGCTTCAGTCACAGCAAAGACAATGGACACAGACCTGGAAGCCTTCAGCTAAGGTTTCTGATTTCTAGCCAAGCAAGCCATTGTATTAAAACATGGCAAGTAACATCATCTAAAGGACCACTCCCTCTCATTAGACCTCAATGGGCTTCATGAAATCTGTCTTACACTGAGCCTCAAGCCTTAAGGCCCCTGTTCAGTGCTGATATAGACTGGTAGAAAGTGTTAAGGGACTTTTATTTTGTCTCGGACTCCCCCCCCTTCCTCTCTATTCCATCTTACCCCCATGCCCTTATTTAATTTGTCATCTAAACCTTCACATGAACAAAGTGGCTTTGAGCCATGTATTTGAAGGACTGTGTCAGGCTCAGTGCCCATGTCAGTTCCACCACATGGCCTGTACCTCACAGACACAAATTTTCAGAACTGGAGCCAGTTCTTTCTCATTCGATTCAGCTCATAAATCTCCTTGTCCCGTCTTTCTTACTGTCCCACATCAGTCACCCTTGATGGCCCCGGAGATGGGCTATCAAATTGAGTCTGCCTCTGCTCTGATGTGGCAAATCAGCCGTGACCTGATGAACTGTTGTCACTCCTTCAGTTTTTTACCAGTTGTGCATTTTGTACTTGGTTATGGGAATTTCCGAAACCCATTTGATTGATTCTGTGGTATGGTGAAACCTTGTCCATCCTGATGTTTGATGCACAAACCGGTCACTTCATTTGGGTAGCAATTATGAACGAAAATTGCCAGAGTGCAAGAAAAACATGCTTCAAATCACAATTGGTCGTTTTAAGCATGTCTTACAGCATATAATGTTTGGTTTGGATCTTTAGTACATTTCAGTGGTCTGAACTGCGTCCATTCCCAAGAGGTTTGGATAAATACAGCTGGAGTCAAGACAGTGGGAGGTTAGGGATTAGTTTGTGATTGCGGTGTCAAAGGTTGATAGAAGAGGGTTGTATTATTACAAGCTTGTAGATGGAGCCACATGGTTTGATGGAGGAGGAATGTAGCTAGTCATCATTAACTGACATCCTATCGATGTTCACTTGTAGCTGTACTCCTCTATCTTTGGCCAAACCATGATCCCTTAAAGTTGGAGTAGGCGTGTAATTAGTAGCTGTTAATCAATATGAAGTTCAAGTTTTAGACATTTATTTAGAAAAAAAATGGTTGAAACAGCATGAGCACAGGGAAATTCTCAGTATATTCTCAGAATTAAATCTCTCTCCTGTCTACATGACTGTCATTTCTTTTTATGACCGTGTCTGTCAAACGCTTCCCAGTGATGAGAATATTGCAGAAATCAGCTTACTGTAGACCCATAAGGCGCTACTGATCAACTGTCGTTAAGGAGGAGACAACACTCCGGAATCCTTTAAGTACCCTGGAGCAACCTTGGCAAACTGATAGCCTATTGATTAACTTTCTTTTTTAACCTTCATAAATTATTTGGATGTCATTCATTCAACCCGTGATGGGACAGAGAATAACACCTCTTCATCGATTGAAAAGTCATTGTTATATCATCATGGCCGTCCTTCAGCCAGTTGTAACCTTGACTGTTGGGTCTAGTTTCTTCAGACCAGTATTAATGGTGCAAGTGTTTTACCACGCTAGCAGCATGGTTTGATGGATGCAATATCAGTCTGTCCGGTATTTTGGTCCAGACTGGACTATCAGATGGATTGCCATGATATTTTGTACAGATTCATGATCCCCAGAGGATGAAGCCAACTGGCTGTGGCAATCCCCTGAATTTTCTTTTAGCGCTACCAGCAGGACAAAGTTTGTACTTATCCATGGAAATATCTCAAAATCTACTAGACAGATATTTGTGTTTGCCAGACAATGAATCTCAATGACTTTGGTGATTCCTCTCATGCCAAAATGAGTTTCACATTTGCAGTTTTGAAGTGAAATGTCTCCATGGTTATGAAACTTGATATTCATATTCCCCACATGGCCAAATACCTGCAAAAATAATGCCATTCCAAACAGCCTCAGCTGTACTTTGTGTTATGTGCTAATTAGCAAATATTAGTATCTTAGTAACATAGTAAACATGAACATCAGCATGTTGGCACTGTCATTGTGACCATGTTAGCTTACCAATGTTAGCGTTTAGCTCAAAGCTCGCAGAGCTGCAAGCATAGCTGTAGACTCTTAGTATTGCTAAAGCTCTGATAATAGAGGTGGTGAGCAGAACTAGTCGCAGGTAAATAGTTTATATTTGGTTGACATTTGGTCCAAAACAGACTTGAAGGACATTTCCGATCTGAATATGCCTAATAGTTCGGTGTTAAAATGGGGAGTGCTTTCTCTCTGTTGCTGTCACTCCACACCACAGAGTACAGAACAGAACAGCATTGTAGTACTTCCTCCCCTCTGTAGCGGCAGGAAACCTCAGCCTGTACATGAATGAGCCGTGAACTTATGTTTGGCTGAGGACAGCGGGGCCGATATGGCTAATGAGCGAGATACCAAAACATCCTTTGAGTCAAAAACCAGCAGCAGCAAGGTAAAGTGTGGGATCAGAGCTGCTCTGCTATTCACCATTCGCCTGATGTGACCCGCAGGGAAAAATCCCCTCTGGAATAACAGTCTGTTCAGCAGACTGCAGCACGGTGTTTTCAGACAACAGACACTGCACAAAGGACCCATGAGTAACAATAAAAGAATGGCTTTTTATAAATCATAACCAACAAATCATGGTCTGGACAATTCAAACACAAACATCAACTCTTCTGAAACATTTCACCTGGAGTGTCAAGAGTATTGTCTTGCTGAAGAGGTGATTTAAGAGTTTGGGTTGGCAAGGCAGCATCGTTCCTTAAAATTGTGTGTGAGACCAAGGGCAGACAGATTTAAAGCAGGGATATAATTTGTTCTGCAGAAGCTCTAACACGCTCCTTGTGTTATTTCTTAAATCTGCTGGCCTTCATGCTGTATTAGATCGCAGACTCTCACAGCTTCTGTTTGGTTTTCAACATTCTTAGAAGCTGCATTGATAATTCCTGTTTCTCTGAAAAATCCAGAGCACATGCATCCCCATTTGACAGATAAGAGCTTAATGAAAGATTTGTGTAAATTTAAATATGTATGTATGTAACTGTAAAGCCTAAAACACAATTATCTTACAACAGGAGAGTATTCTGTCCACAGCCAAATATTTGTACCCCAAGAGCACTGCTTTTCCAAGTCCCACCTTTTCTCACTTCATTATGTTGAATCGTCATGGGCTGTTTCCAGAGACGATTTAATGTTTCTTATTGTGACAGCCTGTAAATGTGGGTTTTCAGAGCTGAAGGCATTCAGATTTGAGCAGGAGCAGGCCTGTTATGACGGCAGCACTTGCTGTTCCCAGTAGATTTCCTCTGCTGTGGCACATCAACTTATTTAACAGCACCTAATACAGGCTGATGTTCCTCTTGCCCAAATATTTTCTTAAATTAACTTTCAGCCACATGGGAAAAATCTCTCCATTGGCACACTCAGAACTTACTCACTTTTGCTTCTACTGAAGCCACACGTCTTTTAAAAGCTGTTTAGTGTAACTGTTAATTCATTTCCAAGCTTTTTATGTTGGACAAAGG
The DNA here is from genome assembly GCF_914725855.1 of Thunnus albacares. NCBI lineage: Eukaryota > Metazoa > Chordata > Actinopteri > Scombriformes > Scombridae > Thunnus > Thunnus albacares. The sequence goes on from NC_058120.1 coordinate 17,418,159, forward strand.
AGACATCTTGTGTATTTCTTGTACAATTTTGTTATTTTAAGTCCATTACAGAATGCTGAATAGTGTACAAGCCTCCTGCTGAGAGTAGGAGGAACACTGGAAGCACATTACATAGCAACCTTGTGAAAGCCCCCGGTCTAGCAGCAGTGGCTTACCATAGAAGGAGAATATGCCACTCTACCGTTTCCTCCCCTCGGTGACTGGAGCAGGAAGTGACCACACTGATCACGCCTACTTGCCAGGGTTAGCTTGTGACTTATTTCCTGTCTGTTACCCCTGGAGACGCAGAAAGGCAGTCCAGCAGGGCTCCATTAAAGCCAATTAGCGAGAATGCGTTCTAAAACTGCACCAGAAGCCAACTCCAACCCACCAAATGTCACTAATTATGGTGCTTTTTTAAAGCTGAAATTACAGGAGCGGGGTGCTGTTTCTGTGTGTTTTAGGAACTGCATCGTCATCTAACTCTCGCTTTCTTAGAGCAGGGTTACTGAGGTTATGAGAGGGGACGTGCCGTTGCAGCCACCAAATTATAAATCTCTCAGTTTGGGGTTTTTGGTTGGGGATTTTTCCCCTGGCACAAATCCACATGGCAGACTTTCCTTGTCACACACCAGTTAACATAAACAGCATGTATTTAATGCCCACATAATACAAAGGTCCAAACAAGGCCCCAAGCCATCCAAACAGAATGCTCAGAGCTCCTATACACAACTATGGGATTTATTGAATGTTGTGACCTCTGTTTTAATCCAATCCCAACCCAATCCACTTATTAAACACAAACTTTCTGGAGCTGCCAATTTAGACTCTTTATCTAATTTTTCTAACATTCCCAGGCCGGTGATAGTGTAGATCCCAGTTCCAACCCGAGCCACAGCCCGGCCTCCTGGAGACGGCAGATACCCAGCAGCGACTCACACCACCTGGGAAGCTCTTATGACCGGGCGTCCAAGACAGCAGGGGCCTCGTCCAGAGGGGAGCTCTGGTCCAGTCGTGGTCAAGGGTCAGGGGCCAGGGCCGAGGGGAGGAGTGGAGCCGGGAGCCGACCATGGAGCCACCGTCAATCTGAACATCACTAGACCTACGGGGTCTGAGCAGGACTTCAACACTATAGAAGACAGGTAGAAGATAGCAGCCTCTTCTCTTTTCTTCTCTCTCCTTCTCCTCAAACATTAAACCAAGACTGACACTCATTAATCGAAGGAAACTGATGTTAATTACTCATTTTGCAATGATGTCACATCTCTTAACGGGGTTTCACATCACATTTGCCGTATCAAGCTGACCTGACACCGCTGTCACACACTTTACAGCACTCGCTGTGGTACATCCATCATGGTGGCAGCACCAGGGTGATTAGCAGGGTGGTGATCACCAGTGGGAAGTCCCAGGTTCACTTTATATAGGCTGCTGTAGTGCCCATGAGCAAGGCAATTCCTTGGGGACTGTAGTGTAGCCAAATCAAAGCAAGTATTTTGGCGGTGTCGAAACAAATCAGTTTTGGGTCTTTTTTTTGCTATTTTATTTTTATTGATACTTTGAAGTTAAATGAATGGGTAGACATTTTTCCCAGTATTTTCCTTATTGTAATCTTTAAATAAAGGTCAGTTTCAATATACAATGTAGCAACCAAAAGTATTTTAAGAGACATTCATAAGTTTATTAGGGATTTTCCCCAGGTATAATGTCACAAAGGAGCAATACATTTTCATTCCAAATATTTTCATGATGTCTTTAGCAATCTCTTGCCAATGCGGATGAAATTGGAGGAGAAGCCCAGAAAATGTTAATAAATAAATAAATGGCCAACTACTTTTCATAACACTGCCTCCAGCCTTCATTTTGTCCCTGAGAATCTTTTTGTATAAAATTAAATTTTGGAATCACAAATTATCTGTTCTTCCAACATAACTTCCAACATTACCAACAAAACCAAGACCTTGAGTTGGTGGTCGTAGTCTGGCTTTCCAGTAAATTATTCCAATCATCCTCAGTTGTCTCCAGGCCTGATTCTCTCTCCCGTTTCTTCCCAGTTTTTTGTACAGTTTTGTATTCTATCATATAATTATGATATTAGATGTTTGTTTTCTTTAATCTTATATGCCTTAATGATTATGTTGACCAAATTATAAAATATCCTCAGCTTGTTTAATTACAAATCTGTTTGTAAAGAGATGTACAGATGTGATGAAGTATGAACAGTAAGTGAGAGAAGTATTAAGTAAAATCTGTTTCTTCTTTTTTAACAGCACTCCACCTCTCAATGGCAACAGGAGGGCCAAACACCAGTCTCTCATCACCTAAAGGCTAACATCTTACCACCATCTCCAACAAACAACATCTGCAGCTTTTATTACAAGAAAAATAACAACAAAATAACATTTGCAGGCATACAGAACAACAAACCACAGACCTGACATCCTCACTCTGACCCTGAGTGTACGCTGAGACGTGAACAGCTCTTCCTATCCGGAACTTTCTTTGTCCCAAAAGAGACATAAACAGAAAGACAGCGCCTGTACAGTGTTTCAGAGGTCGCCTCACCAGCCCATGTATCCTCTTCTGCTTCTTGTGTTGGATGTATTATAGTGTAATCCTGGAGCTTGACAAGGGAGAGGCTGGCATGCTGGGGGACGGCTGGAGATTTTTCTGCGTGCCAGAGAGGGTTTTAAGAGAGTTAGAGGAAAGGAGGACTCAATGCCATTCTCAGAGGACCATTACCGTGACCTCAGTGGAGCTGGATATATCGCTTTTGCATCAAGTCAGAGTTTCAACGTTTTTTGTTGTCAATGAAAAGACAACGCCATGTTTAATGAACAGCTGTACAATGTTAAAGATGCATCTTCATCTCACAGGGCTGGATCTTCAGGCAGAATACTTCACAAACTAAAGGATCTTTACTTTAAATGTGACCAAAAACAGGAAGCGAATTACCCTTTTTTAGCTGACTTGCATCATGATATTCACTTTTTCTTACTGAGCTCATATTTGCTTTTATGATAAAACCAGGCCATATGTCCCGTTTTTCCTGATTTCTCACACTTAAATTCACAAAACATACAAACACATGCACACACAACAAGTGAACACATGCACATTTTAACGTTAGATTTATTTTTAACTCGTGTCACCATTTTCTGGCATGCGCTGACCTCCAACTGGATTTAATTTGGGGTCTTAGATGTTGAGAGAGCATTTGCATGTTTCTAAGTAATAAATGAAGAGCACTTGAAAGATTGTGACTCAGCATGCTTAAAGGATTGCTGGTTGGCTGCATTTTAGGAGCACACACACACACAAACACATTATACCTGACAGACTGGGACCTTATTTACGCTTTGTGCCATCTTAACCAGTTATTTTGATTCTTAGTAATTCGCTTCCTGTTCTGCATCATCTTTTCCCCTTTCTGCTCAACCATGTCAAGACAAAAAAATGTTTGCACGCAATGAAATGCAATGCACATGTAGAAAAAAAATGTGGGGGGTGGGAAGGGGGGGGTTGTTTATAACCTCAAACCATGCTACAATTTCCATGGTGCTTTGTTTTACAGCTGTTGCAACTGTCCTCATTCATGTATTTTGAGAGAGCCATAGTTAAATGGAGTTTCTGTTTAAACTGAACATTGGACCTCGGATTACCAGCAAACCTGGCCTGGCAAGGCGGACATATTTTCAGTGCTGCTGCAAACACCGTGGACACGCCAGCCAGTCATAGGAAGACACAAGGAGGGGGGGTTGGACTTTTAACCACAAGGAACTGACAGTCCAGCTTGTGATGCGACTGGGTTCGCCGTGCGAATCGTCCCAGTTTATCTCCATTTCTTATTTCTATAGAGGTGTATTATTTTGTTATTTTATAAAATATCAACTTATGGTTGGTATTTTGGAGCAATGTCTCATTGGCGGGGGCCATAGAAGCAATGGGGGTGCCATAAAAATACATTTTGCCATTGGCCAGTTATAAACCTTACAAAGCTATGTCAGAAACCTCACTGACATCTTCAAACTGGGTCTGACACATTCACTGCACTTCAACAGGCAACGTAAACCTACAACAAAATGTATAAATGTTGCTAAGGAATGCAGCTGAAAATGACCAATTGCTTAATGGCTTGATGCACCAGTTCAATATGACTGCAGTCTAAGATCACAAAACCATAACTGTGACACCTGGAGACATGTGGGATCTGCTGAAGAACTTTTAAAGTCTGGTCTCCATCTGGCTCTTCTGCTGTTATGGATTTCAATGCTGTTGTGTCAGACCCTGCTGGGGATGGCCTGTTTCAGTTCTCCTGTATTCTACCAGCCGCCATCTAGCTGTAATATTTATTAGTCTCCATATATGTACAGGTTCTTTCAGGTGACAGGAGGCCAGTCTGTTGCCGCTTTGTCACTTTACTGTTTATGCAAGCAGGAGATTATATGCAATCCGTGAACTGCCCACCCACCCCCATGCAATGTCTGTAACTATGTCAGTCATACAGAGTCGATGTGATGACTGTGTGGTAAGTCCGCTAAGTCCAAATCCAAAAATGTGTTTACCTTCAAAATTAACATTGCTGATGTTTATTTTCACATTACTTTAACTTCTAAATATCTATAGTACGTTCATCTGTGCCTTGAGATAGAATAGAGGTGGATTGTCCCGACAAACTCAGACTTGCACCAAATTCTGCAGATAAATGACATGCAATACTGATTGTAAGGTTCATTTTTTTACTTCATATTTTTTACATTTGAGGGATTGTTGTATGGAACATTGTAAAACTATTTTGGTTCAAGCTGGGGGAAAAAAGAGGGAACCTCCCTGAGGGATGTCAAGACAAGGTTCCCTGAGAAAATGCTATTTTTTTTTTTTTCCAACCCTACAACCCAACAAAGTACCCTTTTAAAGAATATAGACCGCACCGCCCAAAAAGCTATGTCCTTTGGATTTGTCTGTCAGAGACGCCGGGTGCAGCGCAGCCTCAGAAAGGATTGCCATGTGGCCTCTTCACGACCACTGCTGGCTTCATGATAGAGCAAAAAACAGACCAGACGTACTGTTTAGAGCTCTCGGCACACATGCCAACACTCAATCATATAGTCCTTCCCTCTGTTATTGTTTATACTGTACTACCACTCTTTTCATTTACTGAGAGGGAATGCCATCTGCTCCATCTTCCATCATCTTTTCAACCAGTTCCAATTTTCCTTTTAGTGTATCAGAGAAACCAAGTGTCCCTCCTTCAATCATCTCTGTGTCTCTGCAACTTCCTTGGATTCTCATTTCCTAAAAGGGAAAACTGTGGTCCTTAGCAGTGGTGATATGTGTTGTTGGTTCAGAGGGTTGTTTATTGGAGGCCAGAGACCTGTCACCAGATAGTGATGGGCAGCTCCCTGGGTAGCTGAAAGGTCAGAGGTCATGGCTGCATCTAATCCTGTCTCTACGTCTTGACTCAGGGCTTCTAAATACAGGAAGGAGGACGACAGACGGCTTGGCAGTGATGTCCACGTTACGGATAATTAAAACAGAGGGGGGTATCGCGTATCCAGTTCTGCCGGCGCTCATCCTGCCAGAGATGCACGTGGTGATATATCGGTGCGAGTTGTTATTAACGTCAGCAAGGGCTCTCGTTTAAAGCTCGACACGTGAACTGGTGTGTTGTAAGCCACCTGCTGCAGATCCCTGAGTAAGAAGGCTCTGAATGACAAGCGTGCACATGTGTTTTTTTTTTTTTGTTTTTTTTTAGGCTGACATCACTGTCGGTCAGGATTACTGTGTATAGCAACCTGGTGACGCAAGCGCTAACACCGAGGCCCTACTCAACCCTTCTCCTGCACTTACTGCCCCCATAAAGTTTCCTGTCACCTGTTTTCCTCCGCCCATTAAATTAGCGTCTACAGTTCCACCCGTCCTTACTACAGCGATACTGTGCAACCTTTGCCATTTATTTGTCTGTCTTACATCCTAAACCTTTCTCTCTCCTCTCACCCTGAAGAGAGTACTCAAACCGGGGGTCCCAAAAGGAGCGCAGCTGTCAGAAACTGTTGGTTTTATGACATGTTGGAGGGTTTCCCTCCTGGAGACTGGCTTCAAAGAAAGCAGGGCTTATTTAAAGGGCAAAGTTGAAACTCCATCCTCTGCTATGCACACTGCCTTTCTTCCTTACAAGGCCCCAAAGTACACTAACGCCACCACTAATCCAACTGTACATCCACTCTGTCCACTGCTGCCCAGCTGGACTTTTGTGTGTGCCAGTATGAAGACCTGCACCTGGACTTGGATGTGTCCAGTTGTGGCTTTGGACAACATGCCATTACTCATGTTATAGGTCTCATTTGTATCATTATGGAATGTGCTGACTGGACATGTGGGACTCAAGTGAAGACTTTACAGGTTTCAAGATTCCTTTTGTTCCTCTCATCCCTGAATGATGACAGTTTTGCAAAACATCGTTTGTTGAATCAGAGAATCCGGATAATAGCTGCCATTGGAGTTTGAACAAAAAGGCCAAGAGGTGTTGAAGTTAAACTGTGGAGAGAAAAGAGGCTGCTTCTGCTTTCCTGTTCCAGCGAAAGAGTTAACAGAAAACCTCCTAAGCTCTGGTGGTGTATGTATAAACATCCGTTATTTACAAGTCATTGTTTTTTCCCCTTTTATAAAGTAGACTAGAATGTACTTAGTGGAGATTGGAGTGGCAAGGCAGAAGTGGCTTTCGGGCAGCGAGCAGGCCCTTGTCCTCAAAGGCCTCCATTGTGAAACCAGGGTCATGGTGTCATTGGGTGGCGTAGGCTGTAATCTGCACTTAACCAGCACTTAACTTTAAGACCTCAAACGACTAATACCCCCCTTAGTCCCCTTTTGTCAAAAGGTTTCCCTGCTTCCTCTTTCGTGTCCCAGAATCAAACTCAGTAGCTGTTTGCTGAATGTACCGTAGCCAGATGTGTTTTTGCACCAGCCAAATTAGAAAAAAAGTATTTAAGAATCATCTCACCAGATTAAGAAAGGACATTGGTGTGTATTTGAACAATATTTCTTGAGGTATGGCACCTTGTTAAGCCTCCACCTCAGCCTTCTATCATTGTGCCAAAATCATTCCACAGTATTTCCAGTTTACAGTGAGAGACAGTGCCAGTGTTTCCCCAGATGGGTACCCTGTCTCTAAGATACTGACATAGAGGGGAAATATTCAATTTGAGGGTTTTTTTCTGCTTACCTGTTTTTATTTCTTTGTTAAACAAAAGATGTCTTATTTTGGAAGCTTATATCGGATAGATTTTATTTAAGGAAAATCTTGTAATTTTGTAAAGTGGGCCTTATTATTGAAATATATTAAGTATTTGTCCATCTTGATTTTAAGAATGATATTTTTTTTTTCTTTTGCAAGATAATGTATCTTCCTCATTGTTATTACACTCCTGGAGAGTTCTTCTTCCTGTATTTTGTGTTTTGTTATTTTAATGCAAGACATTTCTCATGACCTGGAGACACGGTGCACACCGTGGATCAGAGAGACCATTTCATAGAAAGAGAGAGAGAGAGGGAGAGAGAGAGAGAGAGAGAGAGAGAGGCCAGGGTTGTGTCATAGTCATTGAAGAATGAGAGCTATGTGTGTTTTATCAGAGCTGAGCAGGTCTGCAGCACTGAGTGGTTCGCCATGTGTCGCCCCCGTTTTTATCGGGAACCATCCAGTGCTCCAGCCTCTTGTGCTCCATGTGCTCCCTTGCTCATAAATTCAGGGTTTGTACATCTTCTGTATTGTATGTTAGTAAGTGCTGCCAAAGAAAGAAGCCTAGAGGCCCTCAGATGCACATACACGTGTGTGTGTGTGTATGAGTGTGTGTATGTGTGTATATATATATATATATATATATGAACATGCACACAAATAAACTAGTAGTAATAATCTCATAGGAATTAAAAACATGTAACTGGAGCTCATCTCTCTTACACACATACACAAGAATTTCAGGCCTGTACAATCATACCCATGGGTTGGAACTGTTTTTTTTTTTTTTTTTTTTAATTTGTGAGTGTTAATAAATTAATTTTGTGTGCAGAAGAAGGAGACTAACAGACAGAGGTGTCAAACACAAAAATGTATGTAATGAAATCAGATCAAAAGGGTTTTATGATTTATTATTCTCAGTGTGTCAGCGATGCAAGGTGGACTGTGTGGGAAGTTGTTTTTTTTTTTTTCATTTTTAGACTTAATACATTGTGCATGTTTTAACATTACTGTGGCTGGCGCACTCTGCATGTAGGTCTCTTGAAGCTGCCAACTGTACAGCAGACCATATGTATTCCAATAAAAATAAAAACCAACCTGTTTGTAACACGTCTCCCAAGTTGGAACATGTGTGTGAGCATAGCTGATTCTGTATAAAAACGCAACCACGTATGTTAATCTCTTTCATGCCTTTTGTTGAACAAGCTCAGCAAGTTTTGATTTCATAGCGGTGCACCCTCTGTACGTGTGTGTGTGCGTGCATGTCTTTGTGAACTCTGTCCAATCCCCTGGTTTGTTCAGAGGAGAGAGCGAGAACAGCAGCTGACGGTATGCAAAATAAGCAGGCAGACAAATGAGGCAAATTGGTCAGGTACAAAGAGGAAAACCACAAGCTGTTGTGGAATGCAAAGTCAGCACACACAACTTTCTCTTAAACGGCTACGCCTCGCTTTGTGAAAGCCAGCAGTTCTTTTCCTGCAAATGTAGGTTTCTTTAAATAATCTAACACAATCTGCTCTGTTCTTATAATACACACAGTCTGATTCTCAGGTACAGTCATTTTATGAACCATCAGATGACTCTCAGGAGTTTTAATTTTACCCACTTCACCTCAAGCTGCCTGGTAATTTCCCAGAACAAACAGCTGTGTACTCCAGAGGACAGGCCTGAACATGTTGCATTCAGCTCCATGGCTTTTATGTGAAGGTGTAGAGAGTGATTGTAATAGACCAAGATAATGAAACTTTCCAATGGAGAACAAGTCATCATCATGGATGCATTGCATTCTGGTCTATTGAGGCATTTTTCCTCCTCTTGGATTTGAAAATGGCATTGCCAGTCCAAATGAATGATGTAAGTGTAAACAAACTTTGTACACATATCTCCATAGAAAACCATGAATAAATAGATATTTATAGATAATTGTATAAGTAAAAGATTTAAAATATTCTGCCATTAGTAGTGTGAAATCATTACACTTTACACAAATCAACTGGCAAAATGAATGTTCCACTTTTTCGTGAACTTGTGTCCTTAATGTTTAATTTCTTGTTCCACCTCATTTTGCCGTTTTACTTGCATTAAAAGTTAATCCCATCATACTTCATGGTGTCACAAGATGCTTTTAGAGACTCAAAATAATGTGGGAGGTTTCAGAACATTATATCAGCTACAGTGGTGGAAGAAGTGCTCAAATCCTTAAGTAAAGGTGTTACCCTGTGAACAGAAGCAAGTATAAAGCATCCATCCAAGTTTTTGCACTGAAGACATTTTGACATGTCACAGTAGGAAAAGCACAGGCGTAGATAATAATGTTAATTATGGCTGAATTCTTTGTAGCTGCTTTGGTTTCAGAGTGCTGGTACTGTGCAGGCTTGAATTGTGCAGAGCCATCGTTAATGTTATTAGTAACACCTGTGCTTTTCCTGCTAATGTCTGCTGTGAAAAAGGCCTATTGTGAATCACAAATGCTTGTGGCCTTAAGGCTTCACATTAAGTTTTTAATTTGCAAAAAAAAAAAAAAGAATTAAGAGAAGGCGTCAGTTTTATTGCGGGGGGTGTCTCTGAGAGTCAGGGGTTAACACTTTCTCTCCTGCCTGTGCGGTTTTAATCTGTCCTAAGTTCAGATGTGGGGAGGTGCCACCCTAACACAGCGGTGCCTGTTTGGACCCTGGTACTCCTGAGCCTCGGCGCTGATGCCTGACCTGAATTAGTGCTGTCAAGTCAACCATATGACTCAGTGGCACTCCAGGCGAGTGGAGGAGTGAGAGAGGTTTCGCCGCCTACAACAGGTGATGAGGATGAGTGGGATGTTGAGTTTGAGCTTGCAGCTTTGAATGACTTTAGAAGTGACGCGTGCTTGATAATTGCGTGTGTAATGTGGAGTTTTATGTAATTTACTGTCAAAAACACCCGAAGATTGTACAGTGACTGCGTCATATCTGGATTTATCTCACATTTGATTGTTATGGATGATGTCCAGATTACACATAACAGCATGTGGGAGGTGTTTGTACCTGTGTTAGTGTGCATTCCACCCCGCACCTCTGAATCACATGGTTGCTGCGGCGGATGTGCTCAGGCACGCTGTGGTCTCTCTGAATGTCTTTTATAACTCTCCATTTGACTTTCTGTGTGTCTCTCTCTCTATCAAGTAATCAGTTGATGTGGTCTTGCTTGGGGCTATTATGGAAAATACCCTCACCAGTCAACAGTTAGGCTTACACACTGCTCCGAGGCATACAGTTTACCAGGGAGGTGAAAATACCCCAAGTGCTGCAGTCCAAAACCCCAGCTCAAATTACTGTTGTTACATCAAACATCTCCATTGGTCACGATAATAATAACCGCAGCTCTGGGGGAAAAACAAGGCCCATGACGCTGAAAGCCCATGGAAACAGAGGGGGCACGGAGCTCTGAAACACAACTCCACAGAAAAAAAAAAAAAAAAGCTCATAGCTCATGGTTGACCCCCCCCCCCCCCCCCCTCCCCTCCTCATTCATCAGATCCCCCACTATGTGGAGCTGCTGCCAGAGACCCTCATCTCTCCCTCATACAGACACACTACCACAGACCCTGGGAAGCAGCCAGACCTGAGGGAGGGTCTTGGGGAGGTCAGAGTAGAAGCAGCCATGTTACTTTTGCACGAGTGTACAAAAAACTACCCTTTTTAAAAGAGGTGGTAGTTTGTGACAGTGGATCCATTCACTTTTTTTTTTTTTTTTTAGCTCTAAATCAATTCAGGAAGAAAAACACTGATTTCAAGATGTAATTTCTGTCTTCTTTTAATAACAAAAACAACTGACATTATAAAAAAGTATGGGATGACAGTATGTGATGACCATAACAATACTTAAACTGCTATGGCAACAAAAACATTCACAATTCTTTCAACATGTCTTTTCTTTTTAACTTTTAATACAAACTATTTTCACTACACTCTGCAACCTAAACAATATAAATTAAATTTAGGAGGCATACAGCTAACAGTACAAGTTTTTTTCTTTTTAAGCCTTAAGACAACCGAGACAAGGCCTCTGGAATGACACAGATGGGAAAAGACTTTATTGTTTATCTGCCTTTTTACGTCCGGTTCTAGGTCGCGTGTATGTTTTTCAGCCATTCTTAATGTTCTGACAGGGGCTATATATATAAATAGATGTTGGGTTCTGCAAATATACTCCACATGGAATCAAATACACTGAAACACTCCAAGTACCAAAAAGTAAAGCCATGCTTCTGTTTTTAAGACTTGAAAAATCACATTTACAAAGCCTTATATTAATTATTACATTAGTATGTAATAAAAGTGGGATTTATTCATCATTCTTGAGCGTAGCCAAGTCTGTAGATCTGTCTCAGTTAGTCAAATGTAGTTATACTGTATGTATATTCACACATCTTGCTGGGAAGAACTGAAATACTCAATTCCACATTATTGTGACTCATTATTTGAGCGAAGGCAAGGATGCAGAGTCGTTTCAGGGAATTCCAAAATTGTCCATGTACAGAAATGTCAACAGTATATGGTTTGTTTTTTTTTCTTGTATCGCTGGGTCTGACAGTGCTGAGTTGACAGGAACCTCTCAGATGCTGGGGGTGGGCTGAGCCTGCTGAGGGTTGCTGGCTGCTGTAGGAGTGGCCTGTCGGGGAAGTGTGTACATGGCACCCAGGAACTGATCTGCGATGCGTCCTGCCTCACGGAGCCCGCTCAGCAGGGCGCCGTGAACTGTGGCGGGGTAGTTCCTGATGGTGTGCTCTCCGGCGAAGAACAGACGAGGCACGGGCTGAGAGGGGAAAGGGGGGAAAAAAAAAAAAAAAGAAACACAAAGAGATCGATGTTAGATTGTCCCAACATGAGAAATGAAAAGAAAACAGGATAAGTTAACTGCCAGATCTCATCAGTCAACACATAAATATAACTTGTTCACATCGATCAGCACACTGACATCAAAACAGCCAATAAAACCATCTTGTGTTGGGAATAAACTGCTCTGCTTTGGTTTGGTTGAATATTGTGGGCAAGCTGGGATGCCTTCTCTCTCGTTGCTTTCTCACACACACATATAGACTTCTCAGTTTCCTCTCAAAAGGCTTCTTTTCTTGCATGTTTTGCATGCTCACCTGCGAGGCTCCTGGGATGGCGGGGCCAGGTGTGATGGGTTGTGCCATCAAATCGTAGTCATTACCCGAAGAACCTGCTGCGACGTATGAGTAGGAGCCCCGTGCCCAGGGGTCGGCACGCCAGCGAGTGACCACGGTTTCCTTTGGCTGCCATGACAACAAACAACAACAACAACACACATACACACACACACACACACACACACAAACACACAAGGGATTTTTAGGGGTTTCCATACTGATATTAGAGGGACCTGTAAACAGCTGGATGGTAAGCTGTTCCAACGTTGGCTTCCATGCATATGATTTTATCCCATTTGAAACCATAAGCAAATGATTTATAATGACGGGTGGTTTGGATACGACTCCGCTTGTGAGTGCCTTTCACATATGCTTTGCTGTGTAAAGCTGTGCTGGTTGTGGGGGTCAATTCAGGAACGATTTTGACATTCCACTAAAAGTGCTGGAAAAAACAGTGAAAACCCTAATGATGAATATAACCCACCGCTGTTTCTGTGTAAACAACAGACATAATGAAGTTGTATTTGAATAAAACTAGCAGCTATGTCAAATTATGAGGATCGTTTTTCGGAGCGATTTGTTATGTGGAAAGGGGACCTATTATGCTTTTTGTGGTTTTCTGTTATTTATATACTGCTATGATGTCAGACATCTATGTTAAATATGGTCAAAGTTCCAAAACTTGAGGTTAATGTATGTAGAAATGTTCCCTGCACGTCAAAAGCCAGGCCTTCAGCCTACTCTGAATGCTTCATTTATGGTGTTTTTTTTTTTTCTACCTTTCTGATGAGCTGATGTCAGATCGTCGTGCATGCCCGTAAACAGCCGTCTATTCTGTAGCCTTGGTTGCTAAGGTTGTTGCTAAGGTGTTTCCATGTGTTGTTTGCATTGTTCACTCGCATATTTAGGATCGGATTCCCGCTCAAGCATGTCCGGATGTATTTGAGAAGTTGACATAAAGTAGTTGACAGTAAAGAAGGAAAAAGTGAAATCTTAGTACTATAGTTTGTTTCATAGTTTCTTTACATAGCCTCTTGATGCAGCTTCTGGAAGCTAACCAATCAGAACAGAGTGGTCTCATCAGGAGGGGGGGCCATTAAGAGACAGGAGCTAAAATGGCCTGTTTCATACAGAGGTTGAACTGGCTACATAAAGGGCCAGTATAAGACACATAAGGACTTTTTTGGACTGTGAATCATGCAAAGCTACTCTAGTGGAGTCTGGGAATAAAAATATAGAGCTGAAAATTAGCATAATAGGTCCCCTTTAAAGTTAACGAAGTACTCAAAGTAAAAGATGGACACAAAATCATCTATTGAAAATAAAACGCGTCTTTGATTTGCACAAACATGTGTACCTGTGGTACAGCGCTGCTTCCAAATATTCCTTTGAGAATGGCCAGGCAGCGTCCGACAATGACATCATCACTGATGTTCTCCATGATGCCAGCGGCCTCACCAGCCATCAGGGCGAGTAAAATCGGGGCTGACGAGGAAAAAAAAGTCACATTTGTTATAGAGATTTACTGGGAATATATGAAAAGGAAATGTTCAAGAGATGTGGCATCCGTTTGCACAATTTATCTAAAAATTATAAGTGAACATGGTGCTGCAAGAATTAATGGCTTCAAAAATTATGCAAACAGCATCAAAAACAACAGTTGCAGTCTGAAGCTACGAGTAATCCCTTGTCACCTTTATAGAGGTTCCAGAAGAGGAACAGTTCGCCTCGACTTGCTGTGGTGGAGCCGACGTGACCAAACAGGTTGACACTGGGATCCCAGAACACACGGTCAAAACATAACACCACCTTTGAGCAGGGAGAAAAACAAAAATAATAAGTCACATGACATTCAAAGTGTTCATTTTCATCAAATGCTCAGTAGTCAGTGACATGTATCTCATGTTCAGCACAAGTTAAATGCATTGAATGTGTGAATTATAGAGCTCCCTCTGCTGGAGATAAAGTAGTAGTAGCAGCTGGGATTGCATAATAATGCAGTATTCTCCTCTGTGCTGCAGCAGAATTAGGAAATGAACTACTCTGCTGCAGATGATGCTCAGAGCGAGAGAGAGAGAGAGAGAGAGAGAGAGAGTACGAGAGCTGGTGGGTCAGAAGTGACGCAGAATGAGCACTCTGATCGGATTACAAACACACTGGCCAAAAAAAGAAAAAAAAAAAAAGCATCTTTCATTTGCGCACCAACAGGCTGAATCCCTCTCCATCCTCCATCTGATCAAAGAACCAGGATGAAGCAACTAAACCTTTTTTACTGATTCATCAAAGAAAAAAGAAGAAGGGGGAGGGTGAATCTGTTGAATATAACAGGGATGCTGATGTAGCACCTACTGGAAAAATGATATATAAACCTTCAGGGAATATATTTAAATTCTGAATGCTCATCAAGTTTTGGCCTGGAGAAGCAGTCTAACAACTGAAGGTCAAGTTGCCAGCATAAGGACACTGCAGCACAAACAGCAGCGGGAGATCCTTAAGGGACCGAATCCTAAGTCCTGCCAGAAACACACCGCATGATTTAAAATCTGACTTTAAATGTATACAATGCAGGATTTGTTGGTTGCTGTTTGTAAACAGCATTCAAAGTTTGTCCCTCCTACGCAACTTGACCAGAGAGAGCTGAGAGGTGGCTGCATTCTAAAGCACAAATAAATACGCCCACACCTCCGCACAACCCTGCCGGAAGATACCGCATTGCTGGATTTGGTATGAATGCAGAACTTCATCCTGTCCGCTGTGACCTCTGTGCTCTGCGTGTGTGTGTGTAGCGCAGTACTGCCCTCGGTCAAGCAGACACACAGACCTGCAGCTCATCCATGACACAGAGACAGAGAGCAGAGCGGAGCAGAGCAAAGAGACTGAGACAGCGATGTAACCTGGTCTCTACCCTACGAGTCCCTACCTCACACCCTGCGACTTGTTATTGGCTGGGGGCTACATTCCCACTACCCAAAGGATAACGCCCAGAAGTGTCTGGAACACAACAAAATAAGAGTCTATACATTGTTTTTTAGAAAAATCCTACATCGTATACCTTTAACTCCGATTTGGACATGATGACTCATTTCAAGACTGGGGAGTAGTGGGGTGAGGGGATTCAGATCTTTGGCCTCCCACTTGAATATCGGACAAACAAGTTCAGGTTTTTTTTCGACTGAAATCTAAGATTCTGTAGCTTTAGCTGGTTAAGGAGAGGAGGAAGGAAGGAAGGAAGGAATTTGTTCTGATATACAAGAAGCACTGCTGGGCACTGTATGTTTATGGAGACCTTGTTGAGGTTGCCAAAGCCCATCCTCTGTATAGCAGCTGTCTTCCACTCAGGCAGCGGGGGAACAAACTGGACGGCGGGTGGCTGCTGCTTCAACACGCCGAGCGGCAGGGTGCACAGCACAGCGTCACATTTGTAGATGAAGGTCTGGGTTGTGGAGCGGGTATTGACAGCGATCACCTCACAGCCTGGAGAATGAACGGATAAATGTCTGGTTAACATACGTTGGACATCTGTATGGACATCAATCACAGCACATGTAATCCTGCGCACATACCCGAGGCTGTGTATCGGACCTGCCGCACTGCTGTGTTAAGTTTGATGTCCAGGCCCTCAGCCAGGGCCACAGGTACACACGAGTAGCCGTTCCTTACTGTCAGATGGCTGCCAGTGAACTCAAAGTCATCGTCCTGTGGATAAATTAATAATCTGTCATCCCAGTAGCATAATGAACTTCCTAATGCAATAACAGAATAGCAGAAGTGTTTCATAGTTGAACTAGCAGTAACCTATTACGTACATGGGATTGAAAGAGACTTTTGATATGCAAGACCATTGTCAGGACTGCACAGTTATGACATTTCAAAATAGGTACATGTATATACCTGATCCCAGTGCTTGAGAGAGAGGGTGGAGAGGGGCGTAGCGTTGGCAAACTCCAAGTTGGCAAAGTGCCAGTCTAGGATCTGCCTGTCCCTGGATGACAGGTAAACATCGCTGTGGGAAAAAAGAAAGAAAGGAGGGAGGGAGGGAGGGAGGGAGACAGACAGAGAGACACAGTAATATATACTGACAGCTGTTGAGATGTCAGAGGGACAGGTTTACTCATGCACAAGCTGAAAAATCTGAACATAATAATACATAATATGGTCATAACATTTACTACAGACTAAAACATAAGCACAGGACAAAGGTAAACATCTGTTGCTAAGGGCTGCGTGGCTCCAACAAACGTTTATTTTTATCACCAATTTACCACAATAGGTTTTCACTCCAGGCACATAAGCCAATATTGCTTCAACATAGCCAACCTGACATACTTAGTCTGATCAGTTCCTGATTAGAAAAATGAATAACAGTATTCTTCTGGAGATCTGCATTACCGGTTACATCACAGGCTGCAACAAGCTGCTGCTGCCTCTGTGTCTGACTGGATTCAAATAATTTAATCATGGTGTTTAGGTGTTTCATGACCATACTGGGTCAGGAGTCTGTTGCAGAAATTTCTGAAAAGTACATGCATCTATGTAAACTAAGTAATAGTTCAGGGCTAAAAAGTTACAAACAGTAACAAAATGTTTGAGATGTATACAAGGGCATTTTTGATGACAAAATAGAGCTGGGCAGTATGACCAAAATATTATATTATACTGTAAATTGACAATTGTCTGGCAAATACTGCACTATACATATATGCACTGAGTTGTCAATGCATTTTAAGTGATATGAAAAAAAACTGTGAAGCTATGAGTTACCTGGGTGGATTAGCTTCCAGCTCCTGCAGCTTCTCCTCCAGCTTCACCTGCATCTCCACCAACTCATCATACTCCTACACAGAGACAGACAGACAGCAGGGAGATGTTGACTGCACATTATTCACAGCTGCTGTGTTAATATATGTTAAATAATGATAAAATAACATTTTTTTTTTCAGATATTATGATCACAGATATTTATCACAATTTAAAGTTCTTTTAGAATAGAATTAAAACAAACCAATTAAAACTTCATGAGGAATTGCGATTGCATATTACATCAACAACAATTTTAAACTACAGCTAACAATTACGATTTACTTCAGTGTTACAATACTACTATTGTGACGTGATTTCAGCATTAAACATTTAAATGGATTACAGATAAAGCTCAAAAGATATCATGCTGATTTGAAGTCCAACTTCAGGAACTGGTAATGTCTCTAGTGAGGTGAGAAGAAAAATTGGCATGCACGTACATGCGCGCACGTGCGTGTGTACACACCCAGAGGGTTTCAGGTCATGTAGAAAGGACAAGCAGCTTTGACAGAAAGGGCTGACTCAACCTGTTCATCAGTTCACCACAATAGAAATAACTACGACAGCAGCACAGAGTCTGGTAATACCACCTACCTAGCCAGGCCCAGTACAGAGCTACACCGAGGCAAGCCTCGAAACTTTTAACATCTTAATGATGCCTCCAGGCTGGCAAGCTGACCTGGGAAAATGCTAAAAACAGCAAGAATACTGAAAATATCCTGACGCAGCCATCCCTCCTTACTGGCCTTAAATCTTGTTATATGGTGTAGTCATGCATGTCATGTGCACACACACAACCTCTTAAACTACTCTGCCTTGCTGAAAATGTGTGCGCGTATCCGCAAACATAAAGACAGTCAGACCGTGATTCAAGGCCTTGAAGTGGTTTCTCAGACGGCGGATGGGCAGCAGACAAATGCAACGCAGACACCAGCTGTGTTTAAAACAACTAAAACCTCCTTCTAAAATACACACATATAGCAGTAGTGGAGGTGATTTATCCACACCAAAAATAAAACAGCAGCACTCACTCTAATAATACATCCTACCAAGGCATTAAACCACTTAAACATAGCCTGTCTGGTTTACTTAGATAGCACAGCATTAAAATTCTGTGAGGCACCAACCCTGACCCACTAGTCTATAAAATATCCCTTTTACATGCTAGCTCCTTCTCAGTATTATAATACTATTACAAATGATTTGATCTTTATGTCTAATCATATCCTTAAGGACAAAAACAAAGTTTCTGTCTGGCAAATTGTGGTGGTTGACCTCCTGACCTCTGGGAACACCTAGGAAATCTAATCCTGCTTCAAAGTAGTTAAAACTACAGCAATTGCAAACACAGACACTATGTAATACCCACAACACCACAAACACAGTTAGAAATAGTTCCCTTTTAAACTTAACTGCTTTGACTAGAGTATTTTAACTCCTGTAGTCTAATTTCTGCCTCGTCCGAGACATCTGAGGGAGTAATTAAAGTGTCACAAAGCAACTTATTCTTTAAAACAATCTGTTAACATTACTGGTCTGCAGCAAATGGTGTTTTAGCTCACTTTGCAGAGCGCGGTGAGGTCGCGGTGCTTGCTCTTCACCAGGAACTCAGCTGTGATATCTCTGGGTGGTTTGACTTCACTGGCCTCTTTATATTGCTGGTGGAGCTCTTTAACTCTTTCCTTGGTGGTCACCATCTGAAGGGAAAAGAAAAAGGAGACAAGAGAGGGAGAGGAAGGAAGTCGTGGGATGAGGGTGGATGAAGGAAACGGGAAGGTGTGTATAAAAAAAAAGGCAGAATTGACTGCAATATGGTTTTGCTACTCTGCTTTCTACAACCTGGATTTTTCCCAAGCCAGTCTAGGAGTCAACCCAGTGGTGTTCCAGTCTAGAGCCTGTTTTTCTCACTATTATGGCACCATCAGACCACCTTCAGATCTGTCTTCCACTTACTAGAAGTCTATTCCATCTATTAGCTCTCCCAGCCAACCAGCAAAGCAAAGCCAGTTGATAGATGGGACTTTTTGAAGTAATTCTGATTTTAGGTCCCTTTCCCCCCCCCTAACCAGCAAGAAAAAACACTGAGAAATGTAAAATGAAAAGTTCATCACCACAATTTAAGGTTTCCCCTTTCAGTAGTCTTAAAGTAATGCTTAAACATATGAGAAAATATCATTATTCGTTTTCTTCCAGCGAGTCATAAGAAAACTGATACCACTGTCATGTCTGTAAACTAAATTTGAAACTAGCCTGGAGTCTTGTTGTCACTGTGAGCCAGCGGAGACAACAGGAAGCCACTGGCCCGGCCAATGAATAGTTTCAATATGTAACTCTGCGTAACACCGCAACTTGTTTTTACATTTTGGTTTCTGTACAGAAACAAACTAGACGTAACATGTTAAATGATGAGCTTTAGAGGCGTTGGAAGGCAGATTTTCTTTCCTTTGGACAGAGTCAGGCTAGTTGAGTCCCCCTCTTTCTAGTCTTAATGGTAAGCTAAGCTAATCGCCTGCTGGCTTCATATTTAGCCTACAGACATGACCGTGGTATCGATTTTTCCTATCCAGCTCTCAGCATGAGAGAGAATAAGCATATTTACCAAAACGCTGAGCTGTTCCTTTAAAAACTGCATGATTATCTGTTGTTTCCATTGTTAGTCTAAAATAGGAAAATGTGGTGTTTCTTAAGAGATGTTTCTTTACTTCTTGGTGCTACACAAGAAGTAAAGAAATGCACATCCGCGATGATGATGTGCATTGTGAATGGTGCTGATGTCACAGTGTCTAAAGTGGTCAACTTCATAACCACGGTGATGTCAGTATGACAGCTGAATGAGGAAATCCTGCTCACCTTGTTGAGAAGATCCCTGAGATCTTCCTGCGTCTTCACAATCTTCTTCCAGTGTTCTATCTGCTCATCCTTTACATGCTTCTCCTGCAGCCTACACAGACACAAGATTTGTGTATTTTTGTGGATCTGTATATACATCTCTTCTTTAGGTACACATGTGCGGGATACATCTGTCACCATCTCCTGTGTGTGTGTGTGTTCATGAAGTGTGCACTGTACTCACTGTATGACCACCTCAAGGGCCTGTCCCAGAGAAACTGGTTTGTTGTTGAGGAAGTTGAAGTCCAGCTGGTGGCTGAGGAAGGAGGTGGCCTCTAGCAATCTGTTGAACTCTTGCTCCACCATTTCATCTTTTTCTTTTGGCACCTGGACACACACATACAAAGACACCAGGGGATCAGTCACACTTAAGACAACAGAAATTAAGTCTACCAAAAAAAAAAGCCAGATTCAACTACAGCTAAAAATGTATGATTTTTTTTAAAAAAAAGCAAAATTTCTCTAGAAAATCTTAATGGTGTTTATACATTACTCCATATTTCAACTTGTAACTCAGTGTTGATACATTTCTTCTCTCACTGGGACAGACATTTACATCACTGATTCACAAATATAAGCAGAAGAAGAATTAATGATAGTTAATGCCCTTCAAAGACACTTCCAAATGTTTCATGTCTTCATGAACATGCAGTAAAAGACTTAAAACATGCTTCCAAAGTCACTTAATATAAACACCATGCTAGGATAGAACCACTTTTGTAGAAAATGTGTTACTGATACACTTATATTAGGCTTTTCAGGGAAAATGCACACTTGTGGTATTAGATTTGACTTGAATAGAGCAGTACCACATTTTACTACAAATTCTCATCTCTTCAAGCTACAGTCTAGCCGGCATCTAACCACTGGTGTTACCAGATTAATTAGCAAGAGATAAGGTATTATTTATAGCAGAAATGTCTGAGGCCTGTTCCCTTTAATAAAAAAGACAAACAAGAGGTTTGTTTTGCAGTTCCTTTTCTAGGAGATGATGGTTTAAACATGAGCAGCTCATCTGTATTCTAGATGGATGGTAAATGGTGAGTGAACCAGAGTAAAATGAGATTGATGGAGGTGAAATGTCTTTTAAAATCGATTCTATATTAGATAAAGAATATATTATGTAAATAAACCAATACATACACTCGTGCACCGTTCACCCTTTTGTAGTTGAGCATGGAAGGGGTTGAGAAGACGAGAAGGGAGGGAGGTGGGGAGGAAGGAGAGAGAGAACATATTAAGTAAACACAACTTTAACCTCAAACAGGTTTGCACAAAAGTGAAACGTACATTTAATTTGTCTTTTCCTGCGGGGGAGGAAACCAGTTACACATGATGTGGATGCTTCAAGAGCCCTGCTGGCTAGACTCTATTTCAATGGAAGTGCCCTGAACGTGAACCTAAACATCCGAACTACTGTTGCTGCCACTTGTCCGACAGAACAAAAAAAGATCAGGGGGGAAAAATGTCTGTTTATTTCCAATATAATGACATTAGGGCTATATCCGTTTTCTGGTCAGCTCTGTTCTGAAAGGAACTG
This sequence comes from Thunnus albacares, assembly GCF_914725855.1. Taxonomy (NCBI): domain Eukaryota; kingdom Metazoa; phylum Chordata; class Actinopteri; order Scombriformes; family Scombridae; genus Thunnus; species Thunnus albacares. The sequence continues at coordinate 17,439,747 of NC_058120.1, forward strand.
GAGCTGTTGTTGATGACATGCAACGGTAAGCAGTTAAATGAATCCACAATTCCTTTTGTTTTTGTGGCTCAGGGAATGCCAGATCCCTGCCTGAGGACAACTATAAACCTAAACACAGAGCACTTCAGGGAACTCGTGTGCATACATAAACATCTTCTGTTAAAGGAAGTAAACAACACAAGGTCTTGGTTTCAAAAATGTAATTCGGATACACATATTTAATGCAGCTGCAGCTACATTGACATGATGGATGGTTAATCTTGAGGTCAGCTGTTTGTGACAGAACTTGACCTCATGTAGAGCTAAAAATGTCAGTACGACTGAAGCAGGCAGATGTTTTCATGCATCAGCTGGCCAGAGCAAATCACATGCATGCCTCTGCTACCATTAGCCTCTAGCCATCTATCAAGCTGTGAAATTAGCTCTTGGCTTTACAAGAAAACCCTTTTTTTTGGGAAAATAATCATAAGTTTTCTTTAGAAATATAAATGATCATCCAGAGGTTTTTCAGGATTCTACTTGTTGAATGTGACAATGCACCAAGGAGCTTGGCTATGGCAGGATAATGGATAAGAGGCAACACAATTCACTGAGACAAGTTATACTCACAGCCTGGCCGTTGGCTTCATACAGTGGACACTTCTGTTTGATCTTGGCCAGCTCCATGTTGACCTGCTTGCTGATCACTGCCATGGGATTCCCTCCTGAACAAGCACACACACACACACACTTGAAGGTGACACAGTATTTACATGGACAATATCACCCTCTACAGGTGGATCTTACTAACTGCAGAATCTCTGTGAGGAAGAAGACTAAAAACTGGATGAAGCAGTGTTTTCAAATAACTTGTCAGTGAACAAAACATGATCTACAAGATTCCACAAGATGTGATGATGTTGCTTTTGCAGACCTGCCAGCCCTGGATGAATTTTTTGAGAACCACTTCCGCGACCTAGATGCGTCAGATGCAAATCACTGCTGTTCGAACAATGAATTATTGTACATAATTTGCAAACATACACATAATATGTGTACATCATGTGCACGCATGCAGCAAACTAACAAAAATGTGAGGGATGCATTGATATGAAAATTCTTGATATCAATAACAGATTGTTTACAAAAATATGTGCAGATGCCACTACTGTTGGTTGATTATTTATGCCAGTCTGTCACCTGCCTAAACACAGATGACCAAGGAACACAATTTCACTCAGGCTACACACTAACCTCCCACTACTGCTGCATTTATATAGTTTATATTGTTTACATCTCCACAATAATCTTTAAGCCAATTTGATTTTTGAAAATATGATTTTCAGCTAATTTCAAAAGATGATGACAATGTAGCTGTAAAACCCAAACCAGCCTAAACAGACTATTTTGTGGCTACAATTAAATAAATATTTTAGAGCTGGTTAATATAACAGTTCTCATTATAGGAAGGCTATTACTTAATGGTATGATGACTTAATACAGGCTGAATATGAACATGGCTGTTGAAACTGTAGAAGCAATCACATCCCTCCTTAAATATTGTACTTAAATTTGTAGTGAGGGGTTGTTTCCTTGAAATTTTCCTGGAGTAGGCAAAGTTATAGACTACAGTGCCAACACACACACACACACACACACACACACACACACACACACACACACACACACACACAATCTGCTTTTCACTGATAACTTTCTAGTTATCATTAATTCTGGCACATTAACTTGCTTTTTTTCCATCATGCCACTGCTCCTCTCATTACGGTTACAGGTTTGGCTGCAACAATAATTATGAATACACACTATGAAAAAGTCACGTTTTACAATCTGCGACATACGGACAATATATACTAACGTTACTTTACCACCTTAAATGCCTGGTGAACAAGCAAGCTAGCTTGCAAATTATGTAACGTTAGTCCAACGCTACTAACGTTAAATATTTTCCCAAAATTGGAAGGTCTGCATTAACTTAACACAATTCAAAATTTCAACTTTCCACATCCACCCCAGTCCGTTTATGTTTACAAAGGAGTTAAAAGTAGCATCTTCACTTGAGGAAATAGCCAGCTGGAGTGAGAAGGGGGATCGAGAGGGTTACAATCAGTGACATGTTGCTTTCGATTTGCAGTCTCTTGTAAAATCATTACGTATTTGTCAAGTGTGACCATATTATGGATGCATGGACCATACATCCATTTCATATCCCCGCTGATATTTGGGAATGAATCCGGTGCTATGATTGGTCGAACTCTTCTTCTTCTATTGCTTTTTGGCAGGCTACAAGCTGCTGCCCCTTGCTGTTGGACTTGAGTACTGCACATGCACAATTGAACCATAGATTTATGAATTGAACTCACAGGCGTCACCAGCTTTTGCATAGTTTAGAGTGACAAATCGTACCAACGTACCTTGATGTCAAAATGCGTACCTGCTATGCAAAATGCGCACAGGTTGGCAGGTCTGCTTTTGTGCCGACTAAAAATGAAAATCATGAAAGACTAAAAAGCTACAAGATGCTTTGACTTAATGTTGTGAGTGAGTGACATCACTCAGTGATAAAACGAAACACATGATCTGAATCTTACCCAGGCCTGTCACCACCATGGCTCCCAGATCAGCAACATAGTTGCCCTTTCTAAATGTAGCCACTCTGCCTCCAACCCGGTCCTGTACGAAAAAAAAAAATGTTATCACATGGTACACTTTAATTACAGGACACAAGATAGATTAGGTCACTTCATTAGTAAACAAATGAACCCATAGAAAACAGTTATATCATAATAAATACAGTAATTAGATGGTGGCACTAATTAGATATTAATTATAAAATGACAGTATATGTTTTACAATTAAAAAGATTTATAGTGGGTAAAGAAAATGTGACAAAAATCACTTAAAGATTAATAGTCCAGTTATACTTGAAATAACCGATTTATAAGAAACCCTGCTGTTGACTTACCCTGGCCTCCAATACTGTAACATCCATGCCAAAACTCTGCAGCTGCCGAGCTGCAGCAAGGCCAGATACACCTCCACCAATGACTATAACCTTCCCGGTCTTCTTAGCTGCAAAGACAAGTAGGGAGAACATTAACTGAGTATCATAACAACACTGACCATTCCAAGGTTGATGTCTCAGAATTCAATTGTCTACAAGACTGAGAATGAAGTAAACTCACTGGGTAAAGGCTTGACCCTCTTGTAGATGCCAAAGTTAATGAGGCCGTGCCTTTCAAGGTAGCTGTGTATCCTGTGGACCAGCACAGCATCACCTAAAAGGGGGAAAAAAAGAGCACATTAAATCTCAATTTCTTTAACACTTCTTAGAAAATGAATGTTTCATTTAATGACCTACTGTTGTATGGAGCTTCAAGCTGCTGTGCTGTGGCCTCAAAGGTTAGCTGGATCTTAGGGTTGTCCAGCCACAGTTGGAGCTGCGTGGGGTTGATATGAATTAAAATACAGTATTGTTTATAAACTGATTTATATATAAATAAATAATGTGTGTAAATGTGCACTTACTGTACGGTTACGGATGTAGAGGAAGACTTTCTGAGTTTGTTGGGGGCCGCTGATGATATCAGGGAAGCAGGCGGCCTCCTGGGACGTCATACGGTCATGAGGGAGACGGCTCTGGAAAGCAGCTCCTTCCACACCTAAAAAGAAAAAATTGATCATTCTGTTAAAAATGACATCACTTTCTTAAAGGGTCATAGTTACTTGTGTGTGATAGGGTCTCTGCATTCTTGAATTTAACTAGTTTAAAGATGACATTTAGGAGAGCTTTAAATATGCATTCTTGCAACAAAGACATCAGTTTTATTTCACTTCTTTGACATGATCCATCCAACAGTCAGACTCACCAGATGGTTCCTCTGGTTCACTGTCATTCTCCTCCTCTGGAGGGGGAGGTGGAGGGGGGATGACCTGCTTCCTCTCTTTCTCTGCCTTGGCGTTTCTCTCCTCCTCAGAGTAATATTCGTCCTCAGACAGATTGGCCAGGCTCTCGTCCATCTCGCGGTACTCCACCTGCAACAATAGGCACAATAAAAGCATCATTAAAACCCGCATTCACACCCTTGAATCGCTGAGCTGTTCTTAGCTCACTTGAAAGTGCTGAAACCTTACCAGGCTTAAGAAACCAATACCGTGCTGCAAAGACTGTGAGAAATCACTTCTATTTTTGACTTCAACTCAGGAACACATGCAAGCGAGAACCTGCACCTAAAGTTTAAATGATGACATGTCTTGATCCTTTAATCAAAGAAATCTAGTGAATTCTGCCACTGGCAAATAAAACTTTCATTTTTGGCAAGCTCATTTAGTGCTTCCCTCTCAGAGCGAGAGGGAACAGAACCCTAAAATGTTTACTTTTGCTCGCTTGCGTCGACTCGTCCTGCGGACTTCAGCTGAGTCCTGATCAGCCCCCCCAGGGCCTGCTTGGTGGGGCAAAGGGGCTCCCCCGGGCTCCCCACTGGGGGATGACCTCTCCTTCTTCTTTACTTCCATAACTCCTGCAGCTGAGGCTGAAGGACCAGTCTGTGCATCAGAAACCTGGGGCCTGTCCCCCCCCGCTGCTCCGGCAGTAGACGAAGACGAGGAGGAAGAGGAGCCAGCATCTGACTTCTTACTGGACAGCATCATGGAGGATGTCGGAGGCCTCTCCTGAACAAAAGAGGAGGACAGAAATGAGATAAAACCCATCAAATTGAAACGAACAACAACTCAAGTAAAATAAATAGGAATGGCTGAAATTTAGATGCTTAAAATAGTATAACCAATAATAAAAGATCACGAGATATTTCTAAAAGAAAAGATGAAAATGATGAAGTGTGGGTTGTGCCTGCTGAAAAACAAACAAACAAAAACAAAAAAAAATTGAAATGTGTGACCTTAGTTATGGCACTTTGTGGTATTCCCAATTGAGAATAAAACACAGATTTGTTTGGAAATAACAGCCTACACTAGTTAAAAAAGGGGGCCTACACAATTTATGCCAAATCTCACTCTGAAAAGTATTTTGAGACCTTACTAGTTACAATCCCTACTGGTGTCATTGAAACTGATGAATTCTTTATAGATACCTTACGTTTAACCCCTTTGTGTAAGCTGGACACTTCGCTTAATCCACCTGCTGACAGCCACCAAATATTATCAGGCTTTGAGAGACATCATTATCACTCCAAATTGTCAAACTTTTGGATGATTTAAGTATCGTTAACTGTGCGTGAATGTCATGATTTTATGAAATGAGGGCTCCATGGTACAGTAACCTTGTCTTGTTTTACCCATTTCTCCGTGCACCGGGTAATATCCATTCAAACACTAAGAAATGAAGACAGAACCAGAAATATGATTACGAACAGGACCAACTAAACAAAAAAACGTTGGCCTTTCACATAATATCCACGATTACACTAAACATTTACAAGTGTGAACAAATATCCTATGACTAACACAAGGTAATCTGGTGAATTGTGTCTCATTGTGTCGTTTACCCTTTAAAAAATGTTGATGTAGGAGTCAATGTTGTTTATCAAGACTATTCGTAAAATCAGACTATAAAACTTGAGAAAGCTGACGTGCTGGTAACACCGATACGGACTGTGGCGCTTTTTAGCCACATTTATCTAATAGTCGGGAACCTCTTTTGTAGTGAAGAGACGGGTACAAGTCCGTTATAGTCCAACATAAACAGATGGCTAGCGATAATTGCAGAGCTAGCAGCAGAGTGGCTACCAACGTTAGCTTGCATTGGCTAACGGTAGCTTTCTTATAAACGGTGACTTAAATTAAACATTTGACTATAAAGTCGCGAGCGTTTAATTTCACAGCAACACGGGGTGTACTTAAAGTAGATTTTAATCACTTCTATGTTCATCTCCATTCAAATTCCTCCTACGAGACCATGCTACGTTAGCTAACGGTGCTAACAATGAGACCCCGGCTAGCACCAGCAGTGGCACAGTAGCAGGTGCGACTTGGGAGAAAAAGAAAGCGCCGGCTACGCTTGCAAATATATCGATGTATATCGATACATTTAAGCACACTTTCCTGCATCTAGGAGCATTGTTTTAAGGAATACAGGTATACGTAAAATATTAAAAATGTTAATATTACCTCTCAGTCCCCCGCAGATGTCAACACAAAGACTGCACCGTAGCAGGTCTCCTTTCAATGAACTCTTTGGTGATTGGCGGATCGCAAATGTTACCCAATCCCACGCTGTGCGATGATTGGTTGAAATAACTGTCAATTCAAAAGAAGGCGGGGATTTATTGCTTATAAAACTGCCGCAATGGATCGGTTTTTTCTAGTCGTAAATAATGTATCTCAAACACATATCTGCACTGTTTTATAGAAAAAAAACTGGGAAGTAATCTGGGTTTAAATTGTGTTTTTTCTGACCGGGATTCAGCGTTTCCTCCCTGCTTATTTGTGGAGAAACGACCAAACTGATCCCAGATCGGTGTTTCTCAGCCCCGCAGACAAACTGACGTCAGCAAGGGAGACAAACAGGATGGGCTGGTGATGTGGGGGCAGACAGGTAAAGGTGATCTGCTCCGTCGCGCCTACTTCTCAGGGAAGCATAGCGACGTGTTGGTGACTCCTTTGTTTCTCCATTTTGAGCCGACCGCATGTAAGTCATATCTAAAATCCAGATGTAAATCGCAAATATACACGTGTACCTCTATATAACTATTTCTCCTAACCAGTGAGTTTTTAAGTGGGTGTAAAGTCAATTCTCTGGACTGTGTTTGTTTTCGGTTTATCTGGGTGTTGCTGCAGTTAAGTTTCTAGATTTTGCCTATGATATGAAGCCTTTTAGGGCGGGGAGGGCTATATTGTGTTGTAAATAAGAAATGGTAATTGTTGGCAGCTTTCTGCAACTCAAAACGAGAATAAGGCACTTTTAGTGAAATAAATGAAGTCTTTAGTGCCAGAGCAGGGAAAAGAAAAAATGATTTATCTAGGCCACACATATTGTTTCATATGTTTGCCATGGTCATTAGGCAATACACTTGACTTAAGATACAGCACACAATATGAATGAGTACAAACTAGTGAGCTGATTAACAATCCATCCTACAGAACCAAGAAAATGGTGAAGCACGAGCAAGAGACAGTCAACCGGCCTGACAACACCGCCTTCACTCAGCAGAGGCTTCCAGCCTGGCAGCCCATGCTCTCTGCCGGCATTGTCATCCCAGGGTTTGTCATCATTGGTCTGGCATTCATTGGCATTGGCGTCGCTCTCTTTGTCACTTCAAGGAGTATTCAAGTGTTGGAGGTATGATTGTGAGCACTGAAAGCATAAACCAGTCTGGTGCCATGCTAAGAATCAAGGGTCAGATGTCACAGGCAAAAAGAGAGAGGATGAAAAATGGTCCAATGCATGCAACTGGCACTGCTATCTCCTCACAGACTTGTTGCTTGTAAGTGATATCATACCTTTGAGTTTAAAGAGGTGTGGTGTCAGTGACAAGTTATGGAGATAGGTGTTGTACTGATCAATATTTAATCATCTTTCTTGTTCTCTTCCACGCAGATTGACTACACCGGGGTTGAGCAAAACTCACCATGCTTTAAGTGCTCTGACCCAAACTTGAAGAACTGTAAGTGCCAGCTGAACTTCAGCATCAACAGCCTGTTTAAGGTGACAACGGAGCTTTACACACACACAAACACAAACAGGACTTTTTAATTTATATCAAGTTGAACTCTGACCCTTCCTCTGACCCTTGGCTGTGTTTTTGTGATTCTGTTGTCTTGGACAGGGGCCAGTATTCTTTTATTATGGTTTATCCAACTACTTCCAGAACTACAGGAGGTATGGTGTGTCCAAAGATGATAACCAGCTGTCTGGAGACCTGGAATACTTTACGGTAAGCTAACAACATAGGATATTGGGGAAAAACAGTAAGGTAAAAAAAACCAACATATTCCATGGGTTAGACGTATTTTGTTTCAGCAATGACAACACTGTTTTTCTGTCTTTCTTCTAGAGTCCTAGTGACACCTGCGCTCCCTATGAGTATGACAGCAAGAATACACCAATTGTACCTTGTGGATCAGTAGCAAACAGCATGTTCAATGGTATGTGAGGGCATCTAAAATGGTGAATTTGGAATTAAGTTTAATTGCTGTGCTTAAGGGGTATTAATTCTTGTGTTTTTGGAAGACACCTTCAAGCTGTATCGGATCGTGAATGGTGCAGAGAAGCTGGTGCCCTTAGATGGAAAAGGGATTGCTTGGTGGACAGACTACAACATCAAATACAGAAACCCTTCCATCACACCTCTGAAGAACGCGTTCAATGGTACTTTCTTTGCTTCAATTTACTGTAACTTGCTCCTGTTGTTTGGTTGAGTATTGTGAAATTGCAAATCACCTACCTTAATGTTTGGGAATTGTCAAAGCTGATTAAAAGTTTGACTTGCAGGTACAGTGAAACCCATATTTTGGTCCAAACCTGTTTATGAGTTGGACCCCTCAGACCCTGCTAACAACGGCTTCATCAATCAAGATTTCCTGGTGTGGATGAGAAGGTCTGCCTTGCCAGATTTCAGAAAACTGTATCGACGAATCACAGAGGGGGATTACGCAGAGGGCCTGCCAGCTGGAAACTACTCCCTCAAAATTGCCTACAGTATCCTTTTTATATGTATGCATTAACTTTTCTGCTTGTCACAGACCTTTCAGTAGTGCTGAGAGACAGCAGCAGCTGTCAGTGATGCCAAAACAATAGCAAAGGTACCATCAAAACAATTAAAGACGGGTATGACTTAGATCATTCTCACATATATCTTTAGTGTTGAATCAAGACATGCATGCAGGCAAGTAAGATGTAAGTATTGTAGATTGAGTAAAGTAATTGAATTTTGGTCAATTATGAACAAAGAAGAAGGGATGATGAACTATACAAATATATCACAAAGTGTGTCCTCTTCACACGGTTATATGACACAGTTATACCATTAGCTGCGGAGAGTATATAGCATATAAGTCTTTATGATAAATATTATACTCCACTGATCATTTTATACATGTAAAAGTGGCATGGTTTAAACAGTTTCCCACTGTTTTATTCATACAGTATGAGGAGATTTACAAAGCTCCACCTAACCATTGAAATGGACACATGCTTGGTGTCATGTTACTTCATCAACAGCGCCTTAGTCTAACTTGTTTTACAGGTTGGGTGTGGTTCTGTTTTTAACTGGCAGCATGAACACAATGACTTAGGAGTTCTTGAGGTGAAAAAGAAACCATGCACATTTTCTGAAGTAGGTGAATGAGCTAGGTAAATGATTTATCACGTGATTGATTGAAGTTTAAATCGCTTACTACATCATCAAATCATATTGTTGTTGACCATTTCCCAATGCAAGTGAGACAGTTTTAGCTTTTTGGATGTTTTTTTTTTTAATTCCTAGAAAAAATACTTTAAAGTATTATCATGAGGTCATTATTCTCTGTATCTACATTCTTGGTGTATATCCTTAACACTTTGTCCCCCAGACTATCCTGTCCTGAGCTTCGATGGCAGAAAGAAGGTGGTGTTTAGCAACGTGTCCTGGATGGGTGGCAAGAATGAGTTCCTGGGCATTGCCTACCTCGTGATTGGCTCGTTGTGTGTCTTCATGTCCATAGTCATGCTCATCGTCTATGCTAAATTCAAATTCCCTGAGGAGGAATGAGTTCTTGTTCACGAACTGTGGTTGAATGGGGTATTTATTTTCTCTATCAACTTTTTTTTTTTTTTTTTTACTTAATCAGATGGTGAACACAGAGTTCAGTGCTCACAGCTAGAATCAATCAATGAACTGAATTCACATTTGTTATTCTGGACATGAAGATCGTCTCCTCAGGTGCAGCAGAAGCCTGCTGTCATTTTGTGAGGCAGGACTCTTCTGGAGTTTCCCCATTGACTGCAAAATAGCTTTGTGAACACTGTGAGATGATATTCTTGCAGTATATGTATTTGTCTGCAAGCACATCTATGAAATTGGGCTCCTCTGAGTGCAAAACACAACAAAGTCAGCTAACTTCCATGGAACAGCTTTAAATAATGCCTCTTGCTGGTATCTCATATTTAAATGACCATTAGTGGAGTAACGTTGCTCATAAGCCAAGTCCGAAATCATATTGATAATGTATTTTAATCCTGTTGTAAATATATCTATGGGAGGTAGAGGTAGAGTGAAAGTAGAATGGATATGCAAAGTGCTCAGGCTGATATTTGGCAGACAAAGAGACATACAGCTTAGGCTCCTTGTAAAGGCACTCTTTGTTGGGTTTTTTTTTTATTATTATTTTACAATACTTGGATATAGCAGGGTCAGTAATAGTATCAAAGCCATTAAGCCATTTGACACTCAGCAACAAGTTACATTGGAAGTGTGTGAAATGTGTAACATAACTTGAAAATGAATGCTGTAAAAATCGGGAATATACTGTTCTTACTCAGGGATCTGGTGTACAAGCTATACAAGCTCATATTTTAGGAACTTCTATGTTTCAGTTTTAACTGTTTGTTTCTGAGATTTTACTTCATGTTAATATTTATATAATAAAACAACACAAAAACCATGCTGCAGCTTGAGGTTCCTCTCGTCATATTAGGACATTTCTTCTGGATTCTATTTAAATGTGTGGTTTCCTCTGTCAGTCAGTTTTTAACCTCTATAGGCCTATCACTCCTTAACTGTGACTTTTGAGTTTCTAATCTACAGTTTTACATATCTATGACAGCATTCAGTATAGACCTTCCCCAAAACTCCAATTCCATTTACCATAATCCAATTTTATTCACAAATTCATCATGTTTTCATTGGGTCCTGGCCATTTAATACCTTAGCTTTAAGGGATAGGTTCACATTTTTTTCAAGCCTGTCTTAAAACAACAGTCAGGTGCCCATATGAACACTGAAAGAGGTTTTCCTTGCTGTAATCATTCCTTCTGTTCATATTGGCGATAAAATGATCCCCTTCAAATGTACTTTCAATGTAAGTGATGGGGGCCAAAATCAACAGTGTATCCACGCAGTCATTTTGTGCAAAAATGTATTTAAGTAGAATGAAGCTTATATGAGGCTTCAGCAGTCTGAGTTAGTCACATCAAGTGGATATCTACCAAATTTACAGTCTTTTTAGCATAAAATTCTCAGCATAAAATACTTTGTGTTTATATATAATACAGTGTTTCCCTGTTGAAGTGTGATGGAAGTATATTAACAAAAACAGGGACTTTGGCACTAAAAAGACTGTAACATTGAAAGATACTGACCTTATTTGACTTATTTGGACAGCTGAAACTTCATATTAGCTTCACCTTTTAAATACATTTTTGCACAGGAGGCTTGTGGATTTTGCCCCCCCCCCACGCTCACTTACGTTGTTAGTACATTATGAGTGCATCTTCTAATGTCCAGTATGAACAGGAGGAATGATTATGGCAAGAATAACCTATTTCAATGTTCACTTGGGCACCTGACTATTGTTTTAAGAAAGACTGAAAAATTGTGGACCCATGGTTTAAGGTCAAGCTTCAGTGCCTTTGTAGCCATCAAACAATGGAACATTTATATCTTGTCTGCTCTTTCACAGCTGACTCATGTTCATGCCGCTTTTATTATTTATTTGTCTGGATGGTTAGGTTAATTTTTAAACGAAATGCAGAAGTAATAAATATAACAACTGATAAGATGCATAGCGAAACAAGTACAGTTATTATGCATTATGCATAAGTCAGATAAATTGTGAGAGAGGTTGCCATTAGCTTACAGCAGTTATTATTATTAATACTATTATTAAAGATTTATCACTTTGCATTGCTGTTAGCTTTGTTGTTAGATTTTAGCTGCATCATTGGAGACAACTCCCTTTCTCCCTCTAGCTGTCATACACGGTTAAAACAAAGAGAGAAAAAAAATCTGATTCGCTCAGCTGCATTGTGGGTAATGTAGTTTTTGGCGGTAATTATCTACTGGAACACGAACCCTTTGAACCTCAAGTACCACAATCCATTGCGTAAATAAATCTGACTGCCACGGTTGCGGCGTTTTGACAGCGGCAGTCAGCCACTGGACAGCTCGGCAGTTACTGCATCTAGCAACACAACGCCAGCCTCGTTTCTTTGTTCACTGTTAAATCACCACCGGTCGTCGCTGACCGCTTTGTAGGATGTCCGACGGCGGGGGGACAGAAGAAAACTCCGGCACCATGGAGGTGTCGGCGGTCCAAACGGTCGCTGATGCCTCGGTGCTGCAGAAACACATTCGGAAACTTGTCCCGCTGCTCCTGGAAGATGGCGGCGAGGCCCCGGCCTCACTGGAAACCGCCCTGGAGGAGAAGAGCACCGTGGAGCAGATGAGGAAATTTCTGGCCGACCCCCAGGTTCACACCATCCTGGTTGAGAGAAGCGCACTCAAAGGTAAAATAAGCAAAGGATGGTCAGCTAGCTGGTTTAATCTGATTAACGATAGCACAATTTATTCAACGTTAGCTTACAGTTAGTTACATTCATACTTACGCAGCGTTTCTGTAGCTATTCATCACGAATAAATTAAGCTAGCTTTAAACCCACTCTCACCAAGTTGACGTTAAATGTGAGCTATAGCTATTTTGCAGAAGGCTAGATAACAATATTAACCTGCTATCTTCATCCATCACATCGTTATTTTGAAAGGAAACTACGCCACACTGGGTGGGAAAGGAAAACTTGGTCTGATGACAATGCACACTAATGAAAGCGCTCACTGTTAACTGTTAAATTATTTTTTAACATATGATGCTTTTACAAAAAAGACAGAAAAAAACAAACAAAGTGCAGATGCAACACAAGTCCCCATTTAAAAGCAAGACACAAGCACCAACATCTAAAATCAAAAGAGAATAGATCCTGTGTCAGAAGTGCAAGTCATGTTGTGTGCACCTTCTTGGGGTTTTATCATGTGAACTAATTTGTCACAATGAACACATTATCTTCAGTTTCCTCTGGGTGAATAAATTAAGTGCTTCAGAGCCTCTTGCCTCTACAAATGTTTTATGAGAGCTGAACCTTGATCCCCTGATACTGCACATGACTGAGCCTGTAAGGTTTTGGACTCCCAGCCAGGGAAGGATTGCCCCAGTCTATTTGTGTTTTTGCACTAAGAAGACTGATGCTGCAATGCAGAGTGCGCAGTATCTGCAGACGGCTGTCTTTTCCTACAAGCCATGACCTCACTTGCAAGGGGGAGGGGGGTGTTTGAAGCAGATGATTGCACTGTCATCCTACGGCAACATGGCTTATTAATATACACAGATAATGTTATCCCCTGCCTAGCGTCCTCATACAGGCTGATGTAAACACCCATTTATAATTTATGGCAATTTATATCATGAATTGTCTGTTTATCTTCAAATAAGACTTTTTATATAACAAGATTTTATTTTTTTTTCTTCACACAGAGGATGTTGGAGATGAAGGAGAGGAGGAGAAAGAGTGCATCACCTACAACATCAGCATTGATATACACTATGGGCTCAAGTCTAACAGGTAAAACATGCACTGCTACCTACTTTCCTCCAAAGCAACTGTGCTATTGAAAAGATTTTGTTTGATTCACTGCATAGAAATGAACCCCCATTTCTCTCATTTCATTTCCTTCTGTAGCTTGGCTTTCATCAAGAGGACAGGTGTCATCGATGCAGACAAGCCCATATCAACCCAAGTTCGAGTTCTGACCTTGAGTGAGGATTCTCCCTATGAGACGCTCCACTCTTTCATCAGCAACGCAGTCGCACCTTTCTTCAAGTCTTACATCCGTGAGTCTGGCAAGGCAGACAGGTAATCCTTATATTTTTAGATGTTTTTCTCTTTTCTTTTTTTTTAAACGTTCCCTGAAATGAACTGAATCATCTGAACTGAGCTCAGTATTTAGTAGTAAATGTTTACAACTAAATACAAAAATTCAATCTCTTTCACAACCTCTGTAGAGATGGGGATAAGATGGCACCCTCAGTTGAGAAAAAGATTGCTGAGCTGGAGATGGGCCTTCTCCACCTGCAGCAGAACATTGAGATCCCTGAGATCAGTCTACTCATCCACCCCATCATCACAAACATTGCCAAGCAGTTATATGAGCGCGGGGAGAAGCCCAAGGTCACTGACTTTGGGGATAAAGTGGAGGACCCAACCTTCCTTAACCAGCTGCAATCTGGAGTCAATCGTTGGATCAGGGAGATCCAGAAGGTAAGAGGCATTCCTGTATTTTTATCTCAGATTTAAACAAAAAAATTCTGATTTTTTTTTTCCCCTCATACTCACCACTGGATTTATTTCTCTGTCACCCACCTCTAGGTGACCAAACTTGACCGTGACCCAGCATCAGGCACAGCCTTGCAGGAGATCAGTTTCTGGCTGAATCTGGAGAGGGCCCTCAACAGGATCCAGGAGAAGAGAGAAAGCCCCGAGGTTCTGCTCACACTGGACATCCTCAAACATGGCAAACGTTTCCATGCTACTGTCAGTTTTGACACTGACACTGGTGAGTGGCAACCACTGGAAGCCATTACACTTGCCTTGTTTCATTTATGCTTCCTGCACTGGTAATAGTTATAATAAAGTTAGTAGTTAAATAAAGTATTGATCAAATGGATATCCTTTCTAATTATAGGTCTGAAACAGGCTGTGGAAACCGTCAATGACTACAATCCTTTGATGAAGGACTTCCCCCTCAATGACCTGCTCTCTGCCTCGGAGCTTGATAAGATCCGCCAGGCCTTGATGGCCATATTCACTCACCTGAAAAAGATTAGGAACACCAAGTACCCCATCCAAAGAGCATTGCGTCTAGTTGAGGCCATCTCCAGGGACTTGAGCTCCCAGCTCCTGAAGGTGTTGGGCACCAGGAAGCTCATGCATGTTGCCTACGAGGAGTTTGAGAAGGTTGGTGTGGATTGACTCCGTGGTACAAACTACCAGCCACCGATTATAATTTTTCCCCAGAGGAACTTCACATACTCAAATATTATATGTCTTCCTAAACTCAACATCATTTGTTACATCTTGAACATCTGTGTGCAGGTGATGGTGGCTTGCTTCGAGGTGTTCCAGACCTGGGAGGATGAGTATGAGAAACTGCAGGTGCTTCTGAGGGACATTGTGAAGAGAAAGAGAGAGGAGAACCTGAAGATGGTGTGGCGTTTGAGCCCCGCCCACAGGAAGCTCCAGTCTCGTCTGGATCACATGAGACGTTTCAGAAGGCAACATGAGCAGCTGAGGGCTGTCATCGTCCGTGTACTGCGGCCTCAGGTAAAGAATACATTTAATGTTCTTTTCCTGTAGATCCTAACAAATTAGAAATTAATATTTGTTTTATCAACACTTGATTGAGAAATATTTCTGATAATTTTTTGTCTCCAGGTTTCTGCTGTGCCACAGCACGCCCCCGGAGAGACAGTTGAGCCTCAAGATATGAAGGTTGCTGGAGTTCTCTTTGATGCGGCCGATGCCAATGCTATTGAGGAGGTCAACCTGGCATACGAGAATGTCAAAGAGGTCGATGGCCTGGATGTGTCTAAGGAAGGAATGGAAGCCTGGGAAGCCGCCATGAAGCGCTATGATGAACGCATTGACCGCGTGGAGACCCGTATCACTGCCCGCCTGCGTGATCAGCTTGGAACCGCCAAGAACGCCAACGAGATGTTCCGCATCTTCTCCCGCTTCAACGCTCTCTTTGTGCGCCCCCACATCCGCGGTGCCATCCGAGAGTACCAGACACAGCTCATCCAGCGTGTGAAAGATGACATCGAGTCGCTGCATGACAAGTTCAAAGTGCAGTATCCTCAAAGCCAGGCGTGTAAAATGAGCCATGTCCGGGATCTGCCACCTGTGTCTGGATCCATCATTTGGGCCAAGCAGATTGACCGTCAGTTGACTGCGTACATGAAGAGGGTGGAGGATGTCCTTGGAAAAGGCTGGGAGAACCATGTTGAGGGGCTGAAGCTGAAGCAGGATGGAGATAGCTTCAGGGCTAAACTCAATACTCAAGAGATATTTGATGACTGGGCTCGCAAGGTATGGAGCGGATTGTTGACTGAAATACAGACATTTTTCTCTAACATTTGAAAAATTTTCACCTCTGTTACATTGCATGTTTTTGTCATTTATTTTTTATATTTCTAAAAATATGTCATCCTTTTTTAAACCAGGTGCAGCAGCGTAACCTTGGTGTGTCTGGCCGCATCTTCACCATTGAGAGCACTCGTGCCCGTGGACGCACAGGAAACATGCTCAAGCTTAAAGTCAACTTCCTCCCAGAGATCATCACCTTATCCAAGGAGGTCCGCAATCTCAAGTGGCTGAGCTTCCGTGTTCCTTTGGCCATCGTCAACAAAGCTCACCAAGCTAACCAGCTGTACCCATTTGCCATCTCTTTGATTGAGAGCGTGCGCACCTATGAGCGCACTTGTGAGAAGGTGGAGGAGAGATCCTCTATCTCCCTGCTGGTGGCTGGGCTTAAGAAAGAGGTTCAGGCTCTCATTACTGAAGGAATCACTCTGGTCTGGGAGTCCTATAAGCTGGATCCTTATGTTCAGAGGCTGGCTGAGACAGTCTTCAACTTCCAGGAGAAGGTCAGTGTGGAGAAGTTGTCACCATGATGTCAGTTTAGAATTACTCAAGAAATGCTGTTGTTTACTTAATGCCCTTTTCTCTGCTGTGTGTTGCTTCCAGGTGGATGACCTCTTACTGATTGAGGAAAAAATAGATCTCGAGGTCCGCTCTCTGGATACCTGCATGTTCGACAACAAGACCTTCTCTGAAATCCTCAACCGTGTCCAGAAAGCCGTGGATGACCTCAATCTGCACTCCTATTCCAACCTGCCCATCTGGGTCAACAAGCTCGACATTGAGGTTAGCATCTCAAATTTGCAAACATTACAAGGGTTATTTGTCTTTCTCACTTAGATTGTGACCACTTTGAGTCACATTTCAACCTTTGTATATTTTCACATGTGGCTGACCTGAATGGTTTTCATTGATTTTGTTTTGTTGTCATAGATTGAACGCATCCTGGGAGTGCGTCTGCAGGCTGGTCTCAAGGCCTGGACCCAGGTGCTCCGCGGTCAGGTAGAGGACAAAGCTGATGTGGACATGGACACAGAGGCTCCACAAGTGAGCCATAAACCTGGAGGCGAGCCCAAGATCAAGGTGAGCTTTGTGACTAGTGACCCTGCATTGCCTTGTGGCATGTCATTGTTCTTTTACCTCTACATTACTTATAAAACATTGGATTCCTGGACACAGCTGACTATTTATTATAACAAACTATATTATTTTATTTTGCCAGAATGTTGTCCATGAGCTGAGGATTACCAACCAGGTGATCTACCTTAACCCACCAATTGAAGACTGTCGCTACAAGCTCTACCAGGAGATGTTTGCCTGGAAGATGGTCATCCTTTCTCTTCCTAGAATCCAGAGCCAGAGATACCAGGTACGGACCATAAAAACTATTTGAGTAGTGCTTGGTCTTGGTCATTTTTAAGTTCCATCTTATTTCACTTGTGCTGTTGCTTTTATCTAAACAAATATGTCTTTCCTCACAAGGTGGGCGTCCACTACGAACTGTCGGAGGAAGAGAAGTTCTACAGAAATGCCCTGACCAGGATGCCAGATGGCCCTGCAGCCTTGGAGGAGGCCTACAATGCAGTCGAGGACATCGTCAATGAGGTGGAGCAGTACGTAAAGGTAAGGGATACCTGTTTTAGCAACAAACAAAATGTGTTATCATAACTTTGATTTACTTATGCCATTCATTGTTTTTCATTCACTGTTATATATGCATGTATATTGATTTGTGATTATTCCTCTTTAATTCACTGACTTTTCTTTCTTGCCCATGTCCAGGTGTGGCTGCAATACCAGTGCTTGTGGGACATGCAAGCTGAGAATATCTACAACCGTCTGGGTGAAGACCTCACCAAGTGGCAGGCCCTGCTGGTCCAGATCCGCAAAGCACGTGGAACCTTTGACAATGCAGAGACAAGGAAAGAATTTGGACCTGTGATCATTGACTATGGCAAGGTAATAATGACCTGACTTTTGTTTTCAGTTTTACGACCACATAAAAATGATTTTACAGACAAAATCTTTGCAAAGAATATTAATCTTATACTTCTATATTATTAAACGTTTTGATAATAAATCCCCTTATTTGTGCAAATGTATTACGTTACAACATAATGGTAGTTTCCATGATTCATCTCCCACATTATAGTATCCTGTTGTTTGCCTGCACATTTTTTATTAAATGTTTTTATTTTTCCTTGACATCAGGTCCAATCCAAGGTGAACTTGAAGTATGACTCCTGGCACAAAGAAGTGCTCAGCAAGTTTGGCCAGATGCTTGGACAGAACATGCAAGACTTCCATGCCCAGATATCCAAGGTAAAACATAATAATGGAGAAACATCATTTACCCACCTGGGTTACATTCATCACTGTGAGACACTGATAAAGTGATGAATCTGTGAAATTGTTTGTCTTATCGCTTCACTTTTTCTTGTTCTCTCATTAGTCCCGTCAAGACCTGGAGCAACATTCTGTGGACACTGCTAGCACCTCAGATGCTGTCAACTTCATAACATACGTCCAGACCCTGAAGCGCAAGATCAAACAGTTTGAGAAAAATGTGGACGTAAGTACCCTGTAAAACATATGGTATGCTTTCCTACAGGCTCTTCTGTCACTGCATGCTTTAAAAAAAAAGTTGAGTTTTAAATCGAATTCTCCTTCTTTTGCCACCTAGTTGTTCCGTAACGGACAGCGGTTGCTGGAGAAGCAGAGATTCCAGTTCCCTCCATCTTGGCTCTACATTGACAACATTGAAGGAGAATGGGGTGCCTTCAGTGACATAATGAAGCGCAAGGACACTGCTATCCAGCAGCAGGTGGCCAACCTGCAGATGAAGATCGTCCAGGAGG
Organism: Thunnus albacares; assembly: GCF_914725855.1. Taxonomy (NCBI): domain Eukaryota; kingdom Metazoa; phylum Chordata; class Actinopteri; order Scombriformes; family Scombridae; genus Thunnus; species Thunnus albacares. Next base: position 17,458,725 of record NC_058120.1, read on the forward strand.
ACAAAGCTGTTGAAAACCGCACCACTGACTTGCTGAATGACTGGGAGAAGACCAAACCAGTTGCTGTAAGAGCAGCTAGAAATGTGTTATAGTTTTGTGGATACCTAACTGGTTACAGCTAATTGTTAAAGTAGTATAGCAGATTAAGACATTTGTTACCGTGACTATCATTCACATGAGATAATTTCATCAAATGTCTGACATTTTTTAAATTGAATTATTTGGCATTTTTTAAATGTGTGTCTGATCATCTGTTCAATAGGGGAACCTGCGTCCAGAGGAGGCTCTTCAGTCTCTGACTATCTATGAAGGCAACTTTGGCCGTCTGAAGGTTGAAAGAGAGAAGTGTGCTCGTGCCAAAGAAGCTCTGGAGCTCACAGACACTGGCCTGCTCAGTGGCAGTGAAGAGAGGGTGCAGGTAATGTCCACGCACATTTACACAAAAGTTTTTTCTTAAGCCATCTATAAAAGACCACCATAAGAGGTAGAAAGTATTTAACTTAACACAAATTTGGAATATAAATAATATTTTATCCATAATGCATTGATTTCAGGTCCTTTTCCAGAATAATCGTGATGACTAAACAGAGATATTTTTTGTGACTCATTTATGTCTGTAGGTGGCACTGGAGGAACTGCATGACCTGAAGGAGGTATGGTCTGAGCTGTCAAAGGTCTGGGAGCAAATTGACCAGATGAAAGAGCAGCCATGGGTGTCTGTACAGCCACGCAAGGTAACAAATGCATAGTAATGATTCAGATGAGTTGGATCGATGAATCTCCATTTTATATTTGTGAAATTCTATAGCGTATATAAGACTTCTTTTGTTCTTTTGTTTTGTTTTTGTAGCTTCGTCAGAGTCTGGATGCTCTTCTGAACCAGCTGAAGAACTTCCAAGCAAGACTGAGACAGTATGCTTCTTACGAGTATGTCCAAAGGCTGCTTAAGGGATACCTCAAGGTCAGGCAGTTGGTTTTCTGGCAAGTTTTGACCCACAAGAAAAAAAAATGGGTTACTAAATTCTCTACCTATTCCTTTCTCTGACCAGGTTAACATGTTGGTGATTGAGCTTAAATCAGAGGCTCTGAAGGACCGCCACTGGAAGCAGCTGATGAAGCGTTTGCATGTGAACTGGGTCCCATCAGAGCTGACCCTGGGACAGATCTGGGATGTGGATCTGCAGAAGAATGAGATGGTGGTGAAGGATGTTCTCCTGGTAGCCCAGGGAGAGATGGCTTTGGAGGAGTTCCTCAAACAGGTGAAAAGGGAGGGAAGAGATTATGCAGCATAGTTGTAATGCTAATGGGGGTCCATTGACATTTTTTAATTTTACTGTCTGGTTTATGAAGTTTTGAATAATATTATTTCTGTGGTTGCTGTCCTCAGATCCGTGAAGTGTGGAACTCATACGAGCTTGACCTGGTGAACTACCAGAACAAGTGTCGTCTGATTCGAGGCTGGGATGACCTCTTCAACAAGGTCAAGGAACACATTAACAGTGTGTCTGCCATGAAGTTGTCTCCTTACTACAAGGTAAATAGAGGTTTATGTTGTTTCATTAAGACAGTAGTTTAAAATTTTACAAATATTTAATTTTCTCAGAACTTCAACAATACCATGCTCCTCTTTCTTTTCCTCCCAGGTGTTTGAGGAAGATGCCCTGAGCTGGGAAGACAAGCTGAATCGCATCATGGCTCTGTTTGACGTTTGGATTGATGTCCAGCGCCGCTGGGTCTATCTGGAAGGCATCTTCACAGGCAGTGCTGACATCAAACATCTGCTGCCTGTAGAAACCCAGAGGTTCCAGAGGTAACCCAAAGGACCCTTATTTTTACTCTTGATTTTAACAAAATATAATTTTTCTGTTAATTTCACTTGTCATAACATTTTAAGTATTATAACTACTGTAACAGTATTTTCTCCTATAACCTAATGTAATCTGTTTCTCCTTTATTCCACAGTATCAGCACAGAGTTCTTGGCGTTGATGAAGAAGGTGACAAAGTCTCCATTAGTAATGGATGTGCTGAACATCCAAGGAGTGCAGAGATCTCTGGAGAGGCTGGCTGACCTTCTTGGAAAAATCCAGAAAGCTCTGGGAGAATACTTGGAGAGGGAGAGATCCTCATTCCCCAGGTAAGAAGATGACACTGAGGCAGAGAGAGCAAAGAAGGGAATGTGCATATTGAAAAGAAAATTTAGTGATGGTTATGACTAATACCCTCAGATAATCATCACACTCTTTTTGTTCCCAGGTTCTACTTTGTGGGAGACGAGGACCTGCTTGAGATCATTGGCAACAGCAAGAATGTGGCCAAACTGCAGAAGCACTTCAAAAAGATGTTTGCTGGTGTCTCCAGCATCTTGCTCAACGAGGATAACACAGAGGTGCTGGGAATCTCCTCCCGTGAGGGTGAGGAGATATTCTACAAGACACCAGTCTCCATCACACAGCACCCCAAGATCAACGAGTGGCTGACGCTTGTGGAGAAGGAGATGAGGGTGACACTGGCCAAGCTGCTAGCTGAGTCCGTAACAGAGGTCACAGGCTTCAACCAGGGCACAGCTATTGACCTGAGCCAGTACATCAACTGGATTGATCGTTATCAGGTTGGTATTGAGAACATCTACCACATATATTAAAGTGTTCAACCCAAATACACACATGTAAATATGGTGACATGTTCACAAGATTCCACTTCTGTTTCCTCTCTCCACAGGCCCAGCTGGTGGTCCTTTCTGCCCAGATCGCCTGGTCTGAGAACATCGAGTCTGCCTTGACCACCATCTCTGGTGGTGGGGACATGACACCCATGCAGGGAGTACTAACAAATGTGGAGGCCACCCTCAATGTGCTGGCTGACACCGTGTTGATGGAACAGCCTCCACTTCGCAGGAGGAAACTAGAGCACCTGGTAAGACAGAATTTTTTTTTGTAAAAGTATGCTTTTAAAAGAATGTTGTCTGATGAAAACTCTGTTTGAAATACTTCTTCTGCTCCCTCTTAGATCACTGAGCTGGTGCACCAACGTGACGTGACCAGGACTTTGATCAAGAACAAGATAGACAACCCCAAGTCCTTCGAGTGGCTCAGCCAGATGCGCTTCTACTTTGACCCCAAGCAGACAGATGTCCTACAACAGCTGTCCATTCAGATGGCCAATGCCAAGTTCAACTATGGTTTTGAGTATTTGGGTGTCCAGGACAAGCTTGTCCAGACCCCTCTGACAGACCGTTGCTATCTGACCATGACTCAGGCTCTGGAGGCCCGCCTTGGAGGGTCACCATTTGGTATGTCATTTTTTTTTTCTTTTACAGATAGGAAATGCAGAATTAGATAGAAAGTTAAAGTTTTACATATAAAACACTGAACTTCACGGAACTTGTCTTTCATCTAGGTCCTGCTGGCACAGGGAAGACTGAATCAGTGAAAGCCCTGGGTCACCAGCTGGGCCGCTTTGTCCTGGTCTTCAACTGTGATGAGACATTCGACTTCCAGGTACATGACTTCATTCAGATTCTAATTTCTCAGGCTAAGCACATCTAAATTAGTAAAGCACTTGATTATTTTACAGGATTTAGTTTTTGTCTGTCATTTAACATTCAAATCTTTTTCGTTGACCTCCTCGTCTTTAGGCCATGGGTCGTATCTTCGTGGGTCTGTGCCAGGTGGGAGCTTGGGGCTGCTTTGATGAGTTTAACCGTCTGGAGGAGAGAATGCTGTCTGCTGTCTCCCAGCAGGTCCAGTACATTCAGGTGGCATTGAGAGAGCACAGTAACCCCAACAGAGATAGGAGTAAGTATTATATGTGTGGGAACTGAGGTTTTCCAATAGTCTTACAAGAATGTCCAGATTCAACTTAGTATGTCTGAACTCCTTTCCTCTCCATTGCCAAAACATAAGGGTCAAAGACGACGCAACTAATTTATTTTCTTCACACCCAAGAAAAAAACTCTGAGAACTACCATGTAATTAAGCTGTCATCTGTCTCCCTCTCAGGTGTGCCCGTCCTCACAGAGCTCCTGAACAAGCAGGTGAAGGTGAGCCCAGACATGGCCATCTTCATCACCATGAACCCTGGCTATGCTGGCCGTTCTAACCTGCCTGACAATCTGAAGAAGCTGTTCCGTAGCTTGGCTATGACCAAGCCTGACCGGCAGCTCATCGCCCAGGTCATGCTTTACTCACAAGGTTTCCGCACGGCTGAGACCCTCGCTAAGAAGATTGTACCCTTTTTCAAGTATGTACTTGTCTAAGTGAATCTTAAATAGCTTTGAGAAGATGTTGATTTTTGTTTCCCTCTTAATTTATCCCTTGCCTCTATTTCAGATTGTGTGATGAGCAGCTGTCATCTCAGAGTCACTACGATTTCGGCCTCCGAGCTCTCAAGAGTGTGCTGGTCAGTGCTGGTAATGTCAAGCGTGAGCGCATTCAGAGGATCAAAAGAGAGAAGAAAGAGCGTGGAGAAGACGTTGATGAGAATGAAATTGCTGAGAACCTTCCCGAACAAGAGATTCTGATCCAGAGTGTGTGTGAGACCATGGTTCCTAAGCTGGTGGCAGAAGATATCCCTCTGCTGTTCAGCCTGCTGTCAGATGTCTTCCCTGGAGTGCAGTACATGCGTGGAGAGATGACTGCTCTGAGGGAGGAGCTGAAGAAAGTCTGCAGGGAGATGTACCTCACATACGGAGACGGTGACGATGTGGGCAGCATGTGGGTGGAGAAGGTATGAAGCAAAGTGTAGTTTACACAAGTAATTATTGAGATACAGCTCTCTCTCTTCCTCTGGAGGCACAGAAGCCCCAGCAGGCATCCTGAGTAGTGACTCATTTTCTGAATATTTTTCATTCACTTCTTCCAGGTGCTCCAGCTGTACCAGATCACACAGATCAACCACGGTCTGATGATGGTGGGACCTTCAGGTAGTGGGAAGACCATGGCATGGAGGGTGCTGCTCAAGGCTCTGGAGAGGCTGGAGGGTGTTGAGGGTGTGGCACACATCATTGACCCTAAGGCCATCAGCAAGGACCACCTGTACGGAACCCTGGACCCCAACACCCGTGAATGGACTGATGGCTTGTTCACACACATCCTCAGGAAGTGAGTTATTATGATTATTCATCATAAAGGTTATTAATGTACTCAGTGTGTCTTTTATCTTTAATAACTGATGTAAAAATTATTTTCCTTTTCTGATTCCAGGATCATCGATAATGTGCGAGGTGAACTGCAGAAGCGTCAATGGATCATCTTTGATGGTGATGTCGACCCTGAGTGGGTTGAAAATCTCAACTCTGTCCTGGATGACAACAAGCTGCTCACTCTGCCCAACGGAGAGCGTCTCAGCTTGCCACCAAATGTAAGAGCAACAGCATTTCAAACACACAAACTAAATTTTTTTGCCTCATTTTGGTATTTACCCTGAGTTATTCTCTCTCCCCTCCAGGTGCGTGTAATGTTTGAAGTACAGGATCTGAAGTACGCCACACTGGCCACTGTGTCTCGCTGCGGTATGGTCTGGTTCAGTGAGGATGTCCTCAGCACTGATATGATCTTCAACAACTTCCTGGCTCGCATTCGCAGCATCCCACTGGACGAGGGAGAGGACGAGGCTCAGCGCAAGAGGAAGGGCACAGAAGATGAGGAGGAGACTGCGTCACCAATGCTGCAGGTAATTACAGGGGAGACAATATACTCAATGGGGGGAAAAAACAAAACAAAACACAACAAGCACAACACATTTAAGTTTGTCAAAATGTGACATTTCTTCTTTACTGATGGTCCAATGTATGTTTTCCACTAGATCCAGCGTGATGTTGCAGCTGTCCTGCAGCCGTACTTCACCTCCACAGGCCTGGTCATCAAGGCCTTAGAGCACGCCTCCAAAATGGAGCACATCATGGACTTCACCCGCCTTCGCTGCTTGGGTTCTCTGTTCTCAATGATGCACCAGGCCTGCCGCAATGTGGCACTTTACAACAACAACCACCCTGACTTCCCCATGCCCATCGATCAGCTAGAGAAATACATGCAGGTAATATTCTGTTTTCTGCACTTCCGTCATCATATCACCTTTGGAGTTTTTTGCAATATAAATATGTACATTTTCTTACTATTGATGAAACTCGTCTCCCTACAGAAATATCTGATCTACGCCGTGCTCTGGTCCTTCTCTGGTGACGGACGGCTGAAGATGAGGGCTGAGCTTGGAGAATACATCCGTCGCATCACCACTGTGCCCCTCCCCTCTGCCCCCAATGTCCCCATCATTGACTACGAGGTACAGATGAGCCTTGAACAACCTCAACCTCCTTGTAGAAAATGTTTGATTCTCTGTATCTGCAAGTCACTGAAAGCAAAGCGATTATTTTGCAATCTTGTAACCCAAATTTTCAAAATTTCCTCTACGTTCAGGTTTGCATCTCAGGCGAGTGGCAGTCTTGGCAGGGCAAGGTGCCTCAGATTGAGGTAGAGACCCACAAGGTGGCATCTCCCGATGTCGTGGTTCCCACCCTGGACACTGTTCGTCACGAGGCTTTGCTTTACACATGGCTGGCAGAGCACAAACCGCTGGTGCTGTGTGGACCTCCTGGATCTGGAAAGACCATGACCCTGTTCAGCGCCCTCAGGGCCCTGCCTGACATGGAGGTGAGAGACTATATGAAATAATTAACTTTGATTATAAATACTTGATTCAGTGGAGTATTGGAATTTGATGTAACAGTCTTACGCACCTTTTAAAATTCTAAACTTTTGAATATTATGAAACCCCTATTAGGTTGTTGGTCTGAACTTCTCCAGCGCCACCACCCCAGAGCTGCTGCTGAAGACCTTTGACCACTACTGTGAGTACCGCCGTACCCCCAACGGCGTGGTCCTTGCCCCTGTCCAGCTTGGCAAGTGGTTGGTGTTGTTCTGTGATGAGATCAATCTACCAGATATGGACAAGTACGGCACACAGAGAGTCATCTCTTTCATCAGACAGGTATAGTACACTGTTTATAACAGTCACAAGGATGGGACATCGAGTGCACAAATGAAAATTTATCTCAGCAACCAGTTTGATTTCCCTCCTTTTATGATAAAGGCTCTCCTGTTGTGTTTTCTTTGCAGATGGTGGAACATGGAGGCTTCTACCGCACCTCTGACCAGACTTGGGTAAAACTGGAGAGGATCCAGTTTGTGGGAGCCTGTAATCCTCCCACTGATCCTGGCAGAAAGCCTCTCACACACAGGTACAGTTCACATTCTTGAAATGACAATAACATAAGACATTACAAATGACCAACCCTAACAGTGGCTGTGTTGTTTGTGTGCTGTTTCTAGGTTCCTGCGTCACGTTCCTGTGGTGTATGTGGACTATCCAGGCCCAGCTTCCCTCACCCAGATTTATGGAACCTTCAACCGCGCCATGCTGCGCCTCATCCCCTCTCTGCGTACTTATGCTGAACCTCTTACTGCTGCCATGGTTGAGTTCTACACCATGTCTCAGGTAAAGGAGATGGCAAAATGATGAAAACATCAAGTTTGCATAATGATGTTACAGAAACTAGTGTATAAACTAGAGATAAGTACATTTAATTGATAGGCTTATTGAATTTCCTTTCATTCACAATATTGTCCCCTTTCTCCCCCATTCAGGAGCGGTTCACCCAGGACACCCAACCTCACTACATCTACTCTCCCAGAGAGATGACTCGCTGGGTGAGGGGTATCTTTGAGGCCCTGCGACCGCTTGAAAGTCTCCCTGTGGAGGGGCTTATCCGCATCTGGGCCCATGAGGCTCTCCGACTCTTCCAGGATAGGTGAGTGCAAGTTTTATCAAGTAGATTATATTGATAGTGTTTAGTATTAGATGTGTAAGTATATTTTCTTGTCTACTTAAAAAATCAGATAAAGTGCCACTTAACTGCCTAAAAGTGATTAAATGTGGCCGGTCTTGCTCTCTTTTTTCCAGGCTGGTTGGTGATGAAGAAAGAAGATGGACAGATGAAAACATTGACATGGTTGCTCTCAAACACTTCCCTAACATCGACAAGGAGAAGGCTCTCAACAGGCCTATCCTCTACAGCAACTGGCTCTCCAAGGTAAACTCGTAACAGGTTGACCATGCTTTGTTATTCCTGATTTGGTAACCTGACCAAAATATAGTGAGTTAACCTCAAGTCTTCAGCAGTTTGGTTTCCGTTTTTACTGACTATCTTGTTTGTGGATGAAGGACTATATCCCAGTGGAACAGGAGGAATTGAGGGACTATGTTAAGGCCCGTCTGAAGGTCTTCTATGAGGAGGAGCTGGACGTTCCTCTGGTACTCTTCAACGAGGTGCTGGACCACGTCCTCAGAATCGACCGGTGAGTAACGGCCTCTGAATTTCTGATTGTTGACTTGAAACTTCTGAATTCTGAATTTCTGACCTGTATATTTATTTTGTGAGTAAATCTCGAAATCCTCCTCTAGAATCTTCCGTCAGCCTCAAGGCCATCTCCTGTTGATTGGTGTGAGTGGAGCCGGGAAGACTACTCTGTCTCGCTTTGTTGCCTGGATGAACGGACTTAGTGTCTACCAGATCAAGGTTGGTACACTTAATATCAAGGTGACTGGGAACCATATTGCTACAATTTTCTGTCTGTATTTATAGATTTTTGTGTACGTGTTTAGGTACACAGGAAATACACTGGAGAGGACTTTGACGAGGACCTGCGTACAGTGCTGCGTCGCTCAGGTTGCAAGAATGAGAAGATCGCCTTCATCATGGATGAGTCCAACGTGCTGGATTCTGGATTCCTTGAGAGAATGAACACACTGCTGGCCAACGGAGAGGTAACTTGCTGCCATCATTTTATTGGACACCACCAGTTGTTATACCTTTTGTGGTCCTTAGATGACAACACTACCTCTTTAGTTTTTGAGATAAGATTTCTTTTTAAGTTGTGTGCACATAATTTTCTGGTTCCCTGTATGATAATGTTACCCTGCTCTCTGTAGGTTCCTGGCCTGTTTGAGGGAGATGAGTATGCCACCTTGATGACTCAGTGTAAGGAGGGAGCCCAGAAAGAGGGCCTGATGCTAGACACACACGAGGAGCTGTACAAGTGGTTCACCAGCCAGGTTATCAGAAACCTCCATGTGGTTTTCACCATGAACCCCTCATCAGAGGGCCTGAAGGACAGGGCTGCCACATCTCCTGCCCTCTTCAACAGG